>NC_134715.1:96744545-97047575 GCF_049634645.1 Pelodiscus sinensis | reverse complement strand
GTTGTTCTGATAGAGACAACATTAACCTTCCAAACACAAGTACTGATGGAGAATGAACCAATGGTAAAGTTCAACATGGATGACCTTGATGACAACTCTAGCAAAAGTTAAGGATCAGAGTGATAGAAATGGGAATTATTTAATAGAACAAAGATTTTCATTTATGGATTAAGAAGATTTTTTTCATAAATTCGGGCTTATTAGTTGGAAATAACAAAGCAGAAGGACCTGCGATATATTAGTTGATTTCAGAATTACTATGAGTCAACAATGTGATGTAGCTGAGAAAAAGAAAAATGCAGTCTTAGAATGTATCAGCAAGGTATTTTCAGAAGGAATAAGGAAGTTTTAATGCCACTCTACAAGGCAGTGATAAGACCATATCTCAAATACTGTGGGAAATTTTGATCACCCATGTTTAAGAAAAATGAATTCAAATTGGAAGAAATACAGAAAAGGGCTATTAGGATGATCCTATTTTATGAGCTTGTTCCATGTAGTAAAATTAATGTTGAGTAATTATTCTCTATAAATATATCAGAGGGGTAAGAAAATAATAAAAAAATAAAACAACCTGAGAGAAAAGCTATTTAGGTTAAAAGACAATGTTTGAACAAGATTAATTCAATATAAACTGAATTGAATAAATTTAGTTTGGAAATTATAAGATGGTATCTAACCATCATAGGGCATAAGGTTCTGGAACAATCAGAAAATAGGAAGAATGGGAGCAAACAACCTCGGATGGTATGATAGCAAGGGTCTGGGCTTGGATGAACAAGTCCTGTGTTCCTACAAATCTGTACACTTCCTCTTTATTCTTTGTCTAAAAACTGTGTTAATCTATTTCAGCTTTTATAAATTCCTTCTTATCATAACCAATTGCGTAAAAGCACCAAACACCTTTTCCATTTGTTTCCCAGCTGAAACCATCTCACACTAATTCACAGCACACCCCTTCTTTGCAAGATCCAGCTCCAAAATGAAGGTCTAGCCGTATTCCCAAATTTATCATGCAAAGAGAACCATTCAGATATAGATATATAAGGGAATGGGCCAGCTACTTCCAGGCAAACATCTCCTCTTCTGCTGGAATCCAAGGAGAGCACTTCCGTGGGGAGAAATTCAGATGTTGGCAACAGCAATTGGATAGACTAGGAAATGAGTTAGTATTTTCCCTTCCAGCAGCAGTGCTGGTATTCTCCAACAAAGATAATCTTAGCGGGTATACTTGATATATAAAAAATTTAAGATGGATTCTAATTTCTTTTGCAGCAATGCCCAGGACTGGTATATCACAGGGGGGAAATATCAAGATCAAAACTTATTGACAGAAATATTTTCTGGATGTTACAACATGGGATGTCATAATGGGGCATGCATCTATTTTCCAGCAATGTTAAAGTGCAATCACTAAATTGAGTACCTTCTGTTGGATACAAAGAGAATGAGGAAATCTGTGCTGATATAATTGAATACCTTTCAGCTACAAATTGATAAAGAGTTGTTGCAAACATTAAAGAGGAAAGAAGGGCAAGCATCTTAATTCTGATTGATGAGTCAACAACATTAAGTAAGTAAGCAAGCAGTTCTAACTGATTACTTCAAAGCTCAGCTGTGAATATATGAAAAGATGTTTCTTTGTTTTTTTTGTTGCACCATTTTCTTAAAATTGCTTACTTCACTATAGGAACAAAATGAACTTTCTTCACTCTACGATTTTTTATAGACAATTCTGTTTAATTGTATAACAACAGATTGGAATTTTTTGTTTGCAAGGTGGAAGGTGTGAAAAGGATAGGGTTAAACCACTGTAGTTTTGATCAGATAGCAGTATGCTGTTTACCATGCAACCTACTTGGACATGCTGAAAACTTAAAACAACAACTTAAAACAACAGCCACAATTTAAAAAAAATGTATATTTCTGCGCATCTCTTACACTCTCTGGCATTTATATATAGAGCTAAATAGCTGCTTCCTTGCTACTTCTCTGATGTGTGATATCAGGGAGCAATCTAAACTTACTAGGATTAAAATTATCCTTATATAACTGAAATATGATAATGTAGCTAGCATGTACAGTTTTTTATTATGTAACCTATCAAAAATGCATGAAAATAAAATTACGAATTTAAAACTCATTCTTTTCATCCAATGTATCTTATATTGTTTCTTCCACAATGACTGTCATTTCAAAACCATTTATTAAAAGGGTTGTTGATGCCATACCTGGCCAGCCTTTAAAAGAAAATTGAAATACCCGAGGTCAAAATTATTATGTTTTCATTGTCATGGATAGCTCCTGTCATGGATAGCCCTAACATGCTGAGAAATAGGGATTCCAGGATTAACTGGTGAATATGTCATTAATATAAATTCTTTTGGGATAGACAGTACACAGTCAAGACAATTTCAGTTCAAAATTGAGTACTTACTATAATAACCAGAATGTAGGAAGGATCTGGTAAGAAGAGGGAATGACATTGGTTCTTGGTTTAGTCATTACAGGTATGTTTTGCAATATGTAACCCTCCCAATTAAGACATTGAATTTAGATTAAGGGTAGGACCAGAATTTAGGGTAAGGAAGATTGGATAAAAAGAGTTTTCTTCTATGTTTCAAAAGTTAAATGCATTCAGATCCGTTAAGCAAAATATGAACCTATAGATTGGTATGGGTAAGTTTTAAGATGAAACCAGACCTGGGTAAATCATTCATACTGGCTAACTTTCAAATTTTGCCTCTTTTTTCCCATTTAGGAAGCATTCACAAAAGAATTACTATATTATAAACTTGTAATTATTTTATTTGTATGTTTTTGAACTATGTTTGTCTCTAGGTGAGTAATTTAAACACTGTATTTAGATTTGTTGTTCAGACTAGAGCTAATTGGACAAAAGGTCAGAAGTCCCAACAATATCAAAATGTCACATTTTGAATTTTTTGGAGATAAAGTCTCATTTTTTTAAATCTATTTTTGTGGAGAATTTTGAAGCTTTCAGTCCTCCTCCCTCTGCCCCCTATTAGAAACCTGAAATCTCAAAATCCTCCATAGAATGCAATTTCCATCCTCTGGAGAGGTATAATTGAATTTTAAAAATTCTTCTTTGTTGACTACTTAAATTTTTTAAAAATCGGTATTGTTATTTTGTTCCTATACATATTATGCTACAGGACAACTCCTCACCTTTGAAGTTAGTGCAGATTTTGAGCTAACCTAGGCAACTAAACTGTTTGGGTATGTCTACACTACAAAGTTAGTTTGAACTAACGGACGTTAGTTCGAACTAACTTTAATAGGCGCTACACTAGCGTTCCGCTAGTTCGAATTTGAATCGAACTAGCGGAGCGCTTAGTTCGAACTAGGCAAACCTCATTTTACGAGGATTAAGCCTCGTTTGAACTAGCTAGTTTGAATTAAGGGTTGTGTAGCCCCTTAATTCGAACTAGTGGGAGGCTAGCCCTCCCCAGGTTTCCCTGCTGGCCACTCTGGCCAACACCAGGGAAACTCTATGCCCCCTTCCCAGCCCCAGACCCCTTAAAGGGGCACGGGCTGGCTACGGTGCCCGTGCCAGGTGCAAGCCTGCCAGCACCCAGCCAGCAGACCCTGCACCTGGCACGGCACAGAGCCACCCACCCAATGTCCCCCAGCCAACCCCCTCTTCCCGGGACCAGGCTGGAGGCTCCCGGGAGCTTGCCCGGGACCGCAAGAGGCAGGCACCTGCCTGGGCTAGTGCGGACATCGTGGACCTCGTCCACGATCTCCGCACTAGGCACAGGAAAGTGGCCGTCTAGGGCAGGAGAGCTGCCAGCCTGGCCACCCAGGAGCAGGTGTGCATGAAAATCAAGGGGGTCCACTGAGACCCCCGACCCTGAGCCCTGAGCTTACAATGGCCGTCCTGGGTCAGACCAAAGGTCCATCTAGCCCAGTAGCCTGTCTGCCGACAGCGGCCAACCCTAGGGACCCTGGAGGGGATGGACCGAAGACAGTGACCAAGCCATTTGTCTCGTGCCATCCCTCTCCAATCTTCCACAAACTTTGGGCAGGGACACCACTCCTACCCCCTGGCTAAGACTACTCCATGGACCCAACCTCCATGACTTGATCTCACTTCCCTTTAAACTGTGTTCTAGTTGTAGCCTTCACAGACTCCTGCAGCAAGGAGTTCTACAGGTTAACTATTTGCTTTGTGAAGAACAACTTTCTCTTACTAGTTTGAAGCCTACTACCCATTCCTTTCCTTTGGTGTCCTCTAGTCCTTCTTTATGGGAACTCATGAAGAACTTTTCTGAATGCACCCTCTCCTCCCAACCCCTGCTTTTAGAGACCTCTATCCTGTCCCCCCTCCATCTCCTCTTTTCTAAGCTGAACAGTCCCAGTCTCTGTAGCCTTTCTTCATCTGGGACCTGTTCCCAACCCCTGATCATGTTAGTTGCCCTCCCCTCTCCCAGCCATTCTCTTCCCCTCTCCCACCTCCTTTTCCCAGTCTCCCCCAGTTTTGTTCAATAAAGACAGAGTCAATGTTGGAAGAAACGTTATCTTTATTTTGTACATCAATAAGAAGGGGGGCTAGGGAAGGGTAAGTGGAAGGAGGTGAGGGAGGAATGGGGTACGAGCCCCCGATGGGGAGGACTGGGCTGGCTCTGCTGGCTTCTGGGGGTGGAAGCTCTCCTGCAGCCCCCCAATTGCCCCCTCTTCCCACATGGCAGCCTGCGGCAAGTGCAGCCGGGCTGATGGCTGAGTGGTGTGATGTGGCCAGTGTGGGTACTCCGGGCACTCCAAGCCAGAACTTCTTTGCAACTTTTCTTCTTCTTAGAACTGTGTGTCCGGGGTGGGGGTCGGGACCCTTTAAGAGCAGCCCTCGGCTAGCCTGAGACAGCATCTCCATGCTCTAAGTCCTCCTCTTATGCCCTGCCGGCACTGCTTCCGGCCATCCTTAAGCCCTGTTCAGAGTCCACTCAATGTGGACTTGCTAGTTCGAATTAGCAAAATGCTAATTCGAACTAGTTTTTAGTTCTAGACGCGTTAGTTCGAATTAGCTTAGTTCAAATTAACTAATTCGAACTAAGTTAGTTCGAACTAGCGCTGTAGTGTAGACGTACCCTCAAGTACTACTGTATCATGTTATAGGGCTCATTTTTCAAACCAGCACTTCAGTGCCTTCTATCATGTTTCCTCCTATAAATAGGAGGAGCTCTGCTTAAATATCTAAAAGCCACTTCATAACCTTGGTATTCCTCCTTAAACACCTTCTGTTCAGCTCAACAATGCTTAAGTAGCTGGTACAAAAGACAGGACTATGCAGCACTTTAAAGACTAACAAAATGGTTTATTAGGTGATGAGCAATATGTGAAGAAGTGGTTCTGGCCCATGAAAGCTCATCAGCTAATAAACCATCTTGTTAGTCTTTAAAGTGCTGCATAGTCCTATCTTTTGTTTCAGCTAGACCAGACTAACATGGCTGCATCTCTATCACTAAGTAGCTGGTGCGTGAGACCATTGCTTATTATGATGAACCGTATTGCCTCATTCCTATCTTGTGCCCCCCATCAACTGTCTGTTATTGACATCTGTTGTCTCTTGGGCCATGACTATACTAGGAGGTTATTTCAAATATACTAAATTCAATTTATGGATACCCAAGTTAAAAAATTCCATTTCCTGACCATGCAGAAGAACAGAATGTAGTCTAAGATAGGCTCCATTAATGTGGACATGCTATCTTGGACTCAGAGCCCCAGGAAGCACTCTGGAGAGCTGCAGGAAGCCTCCTGGAATTTCTGGAAGCCTCCTGGAATTCAAAAAGTTTGAATTAGTGACATTGGAGCTTCCACACTAACGTTATTTTGGACTTGTAAGTTTGGAAATAGCATTATTCCTCATGAAAAGTAGGACTACAGAGTTCACATTCTGTGATCCCTTATTCTGGAATAATGGGTTTGGTTGTATGGATGCATTGCTTACAAATTTGATGTTGGGGGCTAATTTCACACTAAAGTCCTAGAGTAGACTAAGCCTTTTCTTCAGGACAAGAAGGACAGAATGGTAGGACTGGAAGGGACCCCAAGAAGTCATCTAATCCAGTCCCCAGCACTCAGTATTATGAAAACTTTCTTATGTATTTATTCAGTGCCTAGCACAATAGGTCTCTGATCTGTGATTTAGACCCCATAAACATAGGTACTGGGTATGCTGAGGGTGCTATCACCCTCAACCAGCTTCAAGTGATTTTTCATCATATATAGCATTTATAGTTTGGTTTAATGGCTCTCAGCATACCCACTATACAACTTGTTCCAGACCCCACCCTTCATAAATACAAATAAATAATAATCTGTTTGAAAGTGTAATTACAAATCAATTTCCTCTGCTTCTAAGTCAATTTTAGGTTTAACAAAAATATTTTAAATCCTGAGATAAACACATAAGGCTTGTTCTCTTTTAGAACCTTTGGACATAGATTCCAGGATATTGGCATCACTCACCATTTCTGGGGCAAGATTCCTGATTCCTTTGCTTCAAGAGACATGCACCCAAAGTGTGTATCTCTGTTTCTCCTGAGCATATGTCCACTGGCAAGACAGGCCTCTAATGTACTATGATCTCCTGGACCATATTTTTACCCACAAATTATTGACTTACATGGAGCTATGGCACTTTATGTCAGCAGAAGGGCTGCCCATGATGTTTAAACCACCTCCAATTTTGTATCAGAGTCCTACTTGGAATAAGAGGCTTATAAAACTTCTTTGAGAATGATAGCTTAGTTATTCTCTCCTCTTTATATAAAATAATTATTTCCATATTTCCAAATATTTATGACCTGATCTTCATTTTATTGCTGTCTATTTAAACCTGTTTGGAATCTGGCTATACATTCCCAGCATCCCACAGAATTATCAAACTGACTTATCAAACTAACTTATCAAATCTTAGGGAGGGTTTAGCATTTCTTCCTATTCTACTTAGGCTGGTAGGCAGAGCTGCATACTACCTGGCACATCTCCAGGTGGTGGATAGGAGGGGGCCTCTTTTCAGAGGTTTTCTGCAAAATAAGTGCACTTTGTTGTGCGAATATGAAGCCATGGACCAGCAGCAGCAACATTACCAGGGTGTGATGGGACATTGGGCAGTATCTGATGCTCTGAATAAAAGTCGCAAGTGCCCGATGATGATGGTGAATGCAGCCCACTATCAAATAAGGCTGCCCTACCCCCTCACTCTGCTGGTTGAGAGTCTGGTATACTTGGGTCCTGGTTTACTTTGGATAATCCAATTGGCGTATGAACCATGATTGGTCACTGGCATCCAAGGGATAGTGACTCCTTATGTCACCCCAGGGAAGAGAACCCTGACAGAAAATTCCCCACTGCTTTGTGGGTAGGTTCGGGGGATCCAATGGTTATGGGAGTAAACCCAGGCAGATAATCCGTAGAGGAGACCCTAAGGCGGTTAACAATGAGGTTTCATCCAATCTACTTTTCTGGCATCTCCTGCAGTCACCTCAGTTCCTAATGTACTGGCTTTTCTCTCTCCTTTGGATCTAGCTGGGGTGACCAACAGGGGGATAGTGCCATTTGGGCAATACACTTTCCTCAAACACTAGCCCAGGCAATGCAGTGTGCAAGAGGAAACACTTATCCACACACAGATATACACAGCTACTACAGTTGATACAAGAAACCAATCTGCCTCCGGCTTGGTAGCTGGAATGTGCGGATAATGTGTCCTGGACTTGAACCTGATCATGATCTTACAAACATGGATTAAATACGTAAAACAGCAGTCATAGATCAACAGTTACATTAATTGAATGTTGACATTGCTGCTCTCCAGGAAACCAGACTGGCAGATGCTGGATTAGTCAAAGAAACCACCTACACCTTCTTCTGGAAGGGTTTGAGTTCAGAGAAACGCCATCTTTGCAGAGTTGGCTTTGTTGTTTGAAACCATCTGATGAACTTTATCAATACAGCCATAGCTGAATCAGAACGTGTTATATCCCTAAAGCACAGCACCAAGTCAGGATATGTTAACATCATAAGTACTTATGCACCCACACTAAAGTTGTGCACTGAAGACAAGGACCACTTCTATGGTAATCTTCAGAAAGTTGTCGATTCCTGTTAATCCGGTGAACAACTGTACATCCTTGGTGATTTTAATGCAAGAGTGGATGTGATCACCAGTCCTGGCCCACTTGCCTAGGTCATCATGGCATCAGGAAAATGAATGAAAATGGTCAAAGGTTTCTTGAATTTAGTTCTCAGAATCATCTCCCATCACTAATACTTTTTTCAACTTAAAAGACTGTTACAAGGTCTCAAGGCGCCACTCCAGATCCGGTCACTGGCATCAATTTGACCTTGTACTGGTCCGCAGAAAATATCTCAACTCTGTTAAATTTACACATGTGTATCACAGTGCAGATTGTGACACTGATCACTCATTGATTATCAATAGAGTGAAAATTGCTCCAAAGAAACTACATACGTGAAAGGATTGCAGAAAACCAAAGGTTAACATCCTTAGTATTAGATATGCACTGAAATGCTCTGTCTTTGCGGAAGAAGTCACTTGCAAAATGGAAGACAAACCTGTCCAGCAGTCTGTTGATGAGACATGGTCCATGCTGAGTGCTGCAGTATATGAATGTGCCACATCTCCCTTTGGAACACAGAAATTTTCCAACAAAGATTGGATTGCTGAAAATGTTGACATTCTCAGACCTCTTCTTGAAGAAAAAAACAAGGCTTTTCTGAATAACATAAAGAATCCATCACAAAGTTCAAGAGATCAACTTTGCCATACAAGATCTGTTCTTCAGAGAGAATCCAGGCGGTTCAAATAAGTATTGGGTCGATCTGTGTTCTGGAATTCAAAAAGCATTCGATATGAGTGACCTAAAAACCATATATGATGGACTGAAGAAAACACTTGGACCAAACATTACCAAAGTTGCTCCATTGAAACATCTAAATGGACAGATGATCACAGATAAAAACCAACAGATGTCCTGATGGGTGGAACACTACTCAAGTCTTTACTCCCATGAGCATACAATACATCCTGATCTTGATAACCTCATTCCAACTCTTCCAGAAATGTTAGAGCTAGATGTAGAGCCTATGGTAGAAGAGCTTTCCCAAGTGGAAAAGCGACAGGTAATGATGGGATTCCAGCTGAAGTCCTGAAGGCTAATATGGCTGTCCTCATCCCCTTCCTCTATGACTTACTTATAAAATGTTGGCGAGCGGGTGTGATCCCTCATTATATGAGGAACGCAAACATCATTACTCTCTATAAAAACAAAGGTGATAAGGGGGACTGTAACAACTACAGAGGCATCTCTTTGCTAAGCATTACAGATAAAGCATTTGCCCGTGTCATTTTTAACCACCTACAAAAACTCGCAGATCGAGTCTATCCAGAAACACAGTGTGGCTTCAGGGCTGGCAGGTCAACAATGGACATGATTTTTTCTCTTTGACAACTACAAGAAAAATGCAGAGAGGAAAGCCACTGTTTATACCATTTGTGGACTTAGCAAAGGTGTTTGATATAGTCATTAGATCAGGCATGTACAAAGTGTTCTCTAAGTTTGGCTTCCCACCATCTCTACTCAAGCTCATAATATCTTTTCATGAAGATATGAAAGCAACAGTATACTACGATGGATCTACATCTGAACCCTTTGCGGTGAAGAGTGAAGTCAAACAGGAATGTGTCCTTGCTCCTACCATCTTTGGTATATTATTCTCAGTCCTATTAAATTGTGCATTTTTAAACTCACACAGTAATGTATTTTTCCATAAAAGGTTAAATGGTTCTCTTTATAACCTAAAATGACTCAAGGCTAAAACTAAGGTCAAGAAAGTTCTCATTAGAGAACTCCTATTCGCAGATGATGCAGCGCTTGTTGCACATAATCAAGACACGCTACAGGCACTGATGGATTCTCTGAGAGTTAGTAAACTATTCTCACTCGACATAAGCATGAAGAAAACTGTTGTGTTTGCTCAAGATGTATCTCAACCACCCAAGGTCATTCTGAATGACAGTCCATTAGAGGTGGTTCAACAATTCTGCTACCTTGGGTCTACTGTTGCCACAAATCTCTCCATGGACGAAGAACTGAACATCAGAATTGGGAAGGCAGCCACAACATTTGGCAGACCTACAAAACGAGCATGGAACAATCCCAAACTGACATTGAAAACAAAGAGATACTGATATACCAAGCGTGTGTATTTAGTGTCTTGCTTTATGGATCTGCGACCTGGACTACCTGCTCATACCAAGAGAAAATTGAGTAGTTTCCACCTTTGCTGCCTTCACAGAATCATGAATAGTAAGTGGCAAGACAAAGTTTCAAATGTAGATGTCCTTTCAAGAGCTGGAATACCCAGTCTCATAGCAATCTTTAACAACAGAAGACTCCGGTGGCTTGCCCATGTGAGGAGAATGAGTGATAAATGCCTTCCCAAAGATATCTTCTTTGGTGAACTAACAAGTGGAGCAAAAACAAGAGGAAAGCCAAAGTTAAGATTCAAGGATATATGTAAAAACACTATGAAAAGGTTTAACATCAATCCAGGCTCCTGGGAATCTACGTCATCAGTTCGCAACACTTGGCAACAATTATTACAACAGGGCATGTCATTTTTTATAGGACCTGTGCAAGTCATGCAAAAGAACTGTACCTCAATAGGAAAAATTCACAAACTCATGAAAATGGAAGTAGACTGGCATGTAGCTATTGTAATTGAGGGTATGTCTACACTACCCTCCTAGTTCGAACTAGGAGGGTAATGTAGGCATACCGCACTTGCTAATGAAGCCCGGGATTTGAATTTCCCGGGCTTCATTAGCATAAGCGGGGAGCCGCCATTTTTAAATCCCCGCTGCTTCGAACCCCGTGTAGCGCGGCTACACGGGGCTCGAACTAGGTAGTTCGGACTAGGGTGCCTATTCCGAACTACCGGTACTCCTCGTTTCACGAGGAGTAACGGTAGTTCGGAATAGGACCCTAGTCCGAACTACCTAGTTCGAGCCCCGTGTAGCCGCGCTACACGGGGTTCGAAGCAGCGGGGATTTAAAAATGGCGGCTCCCCGCTTATGCTAATGAAGCCCGGGAAATTCAAATCCCGGGCTTCATTAGCAAGTGCGGTATGCATACATTACCCCGCTAGTTCGAACTAGCGGGGTAGTGTAGACATACCCTGACTGTGCAAATCCAATATTGGATGCATAAGCCATGAAAAAAGTTGCAGATTCAGGCACAACTCATAGATTGTCACTGCTGCTGCCTACCACTGTCTCTCAAGACGAATGGGCCATATATATATGTACTTAGGCTGGTTCAGAGTAAAGGAGCTGTGAGGTTTTGTTATATAACCAAAATGGAAAATCACAGAGAGTAGCTTTCTTTGAACACCAAAAATAAGTTTCATTAGAACATGGATGAATAGTATTATCTGTAATGCTAATTGTTCTTCCAATGCTAAGCAGCATTTCTTTCTTTGCTTCATGGTAGAATTTCATCTAGAACAATCTCAAATCGCTCCCATGTAACTTTCTGCTACATTTATCAAGAAATATGCACAAAACATTCATATTATCCACCTTAACATTAGTTCTGGAAATTTTAATGCAAACCTGAAAGTATTGTTTAAGTAGCTGAAAAATCATGTATGATTTAATCATCTGTAGTGATTAAGATTATTATAACCCTAAATATTACAATAGCACACAATATTCTCTAGAAATAAGAATAATAGGATTATATGACCTGATGGCTATAGAAAAATTATTCATGTCACCTACTTCTGTTTTTGACACTTTTTATATTCCACCAATGATTCTAACCCATCATTATTTAGTATTGCACTCTTTTTTTCCTCTCCAATGAGGTTGATGTACTGCACTCCTTCAGTAGCTCCATTATGTGCTATATAGAAGTGTAATGTAATGAACACATTTAGAACAATGCCATTTTTCTTAAGGCGTAAGGCCATGTATCATCAGAATATATCAGTAATTCACATGCTCTGTATCTAGTTATGGAGAAATGACAGTAAAGTCAAATACTGCAGATCTTGCTATGTTGCTTTTTACCTTTATTTGTCC
The DNA here is from genome assembly GCF_049634645.1 of Pelodiscus sinensis. Classification (NCBI taxonomy): domain Eukaryota; kingdom Metazoa; phylum Chordata; order Testudines; family Trionychidae; genus Pelodiscus; species Pelodiscus sinensis. Next base: position 97,035,442 of record NC_134715.1, on the reverse strand, counting down.
AATAAGAGTTGCTGAATAAAAATGGGCTATGTTAAAAATTATAAAAGGACTACTCTTTTTGCATTATTGGAATGATATTTTTCAAATAAATAATCTTAATTGATTTTATTTTAATTACTATATGATAATTTTCCCAGGATTTCAATGATAAAAGAAAAAGTAAGATTGATATCTTTTTTTTCTGTTTCATCTAATTAAATGCCCATTTTAAACGACTTTCAGCAACTAGTGCCGATTAGAATAATTTCAATGACAAAATAAAGCAAAATTAAAAAGGAATATTTTGTTCTATGTTGTATAGAGAAAAGTGTGTAGAAATTGTAGAATGATTAGCATTGTACTGTACTTTTTTCAAAGATCACCTAGACTCATCTAACACTGCTGAATCTCCACCTTCTGAACAAGCAAGAAAGCAGCATTCATGAAGCTTTGGGCTATGTATTATACATCGACTCATTCTTACTGTGTCACTGAAAATAATGGGGTCATTATAAATTACCCAGCACTGAAAATGTCAGTGCATGATACTTGCTAGGTTAAACAATTCCATTTTTAATTAATTGAAAGAATGAGGTAAATTTTTTGGAAAAAGAAAATAATGTTCTGACCTTACCATGGGTTTCCCTTTTACAGTCAATGCAAGTCATGCTGATTTGACTTTGAATTATTAACTTCATGACCCTTTATGATGGGAAGAGAAATTTGGATACTTGTGTCATCAAGAAATCTTTACTGGCACTGTCTCAAATAAACTTTCTAAAGGAAACCATAAGAGGCCATCTGATTTTTTTCTTTTTGCACTATGTGACTCAACAATGCCTTCAAATTATCTTCAGGATATTCTTTTGAATCAGTCTTTCCACATATTATTATTTTTGAGGAAAAGGATATATAGAATCCTATTTTTAATATTCATTAAATCAACTATTTTAATATGGCTAAAATAATCTCTACCATTACATACACCATCAGAGGAATACGTATGCATAAAATAGTTAACAGTGTCTTGCCTAAATTATTGGCTACCGTAATATGAAATAGGTTTGAACAGGAGTTATGACATTTACATAAGGAAAAAAACCAAGGCCATCTGGAGATGGATAATCTAGAGCCAGAAATTCAATTAGGGAGGTGAATGTAACAAATCTTTTCCACATAATTTAAAGGATTATAGTCTGAGTGTTATTAACTTAACCGTTTTCAGACTTTTTCCAAGATGTGAACTACGTTTAAAGCAAAACATATTTTAGGCATCTTTTCTAGCCACCACTTAATCTCAGTTTTACACTCCTTCTGAGATCACTGTGGCTCCAGGTCAGTAAGGTATATATGTATTTGCGTAACTCCAAGCATGTCTTGCTTATTTCAGTGAGAATATTCTTCTTTATATTTAAAGCCTACTGAAGCCATTGGGATTCTTTCAATTTACTACCATAGGTTTTTGAATAAGTTCTGTAATGCTTGCGTACATAAAATAATGTTTTTCAGCAGCATTAAAAACTTAATTTGAAAATAAAGTTGGCTTAAAGTGATAAGTATGGCTATTGTTTATTTCTGTGATTTATTTTGTCTTAGCAAACATAGGACTTATTAGATCTGAATCTTCTCTGACTGCCTAAAGCCTATACGCCTCTAATCCCTCATGCTGGCTTTCCAGTTTGCTTCTGTCAATGTTGTTCCCATGGATTAGGATGTCATCCAAAACCTAGAAAACTATTATTTAATGCCTGATTTTAAGTAACACCATTTAAATGTATGGCCAGTGAGACTAAGAATAAGATGGTACTCAACATAAAAAACGGTATAAAAATTTAGCCCTTAATAATTATAATATCAAACTGAATCCTATATGTTGGACTAGGATCAATAATGTGCTCTCTTTGCAAATATTGTATATCCTTTTAATGAGCTGCTTTTAATGTTAAAGTGGAAACATATGTAGATTTGTATATCACCTTAACTTCCTATGATTCATATTACATCTTTGTTTTTATATAGCCCTGCAATCTGTTGACGTTTTTATTTGCTTCTGTGAAATGTATACTACTTTCCTTAATACCTTGTATTACTCCAAGGTCCTTTCAAAGTAGTTCTATTCTTGTTCCATTCAATTAATTTTGAATTTGTGTTTATAATTTTTGAGCTCAGTGTGTATCTAGCACTGATTAGAATGGAATGTGCTGTATGCTCAAACTGTTCTGGATTATGTAATTGACCTTAGCATTCCAACATCTAAAAATAAAATTAGAACATTAAATGTTGCCCAGCAACTTATTCTGCTCTTTAAAAATATAGATATTTTTCTTTAAAGGACAAAGATTATCAAAGAGCTCTCATTCCCTATCATATTAAATTACCAATTACATAATGATAAATCTACCTAAAAACACATGCAGGTGTAAATAAGTAATTAATTATGGTCTGGAAGGAAAATTTCCATTGAGAAGCAGTGAAATGTTCAAGGTATTGGAACTTGAGGGTTTTTTTTCTTTGTTCTGTTTTGTTTCATAAATTATAATAATTTCACTTTGCAGGTTTATTTCACTTTTTGTGTCTGAATGGGCATATTAGCTTTGTGAGAATGAGTGGAAGCTGAGAAATTTGGATTACTCGTTTTTGGAGACTGAGAGAAAAGGAAGGCAATCTTAGTTTGACTCTCAGTGTCAGTGTGATGAATCTGTGTCATTGCATAAGGACTGTACCTTCTTCCCTCTTCTGCCCCCTTTTACCTGATCATGTACAAATATAGGATAGAATCCTTCTGGGTAGAAATTACTTTGTGTTCTTATTAGGAACATGTTATTTATCACCATTTCTTTGTTTTAAATCTAAACTGAGACCCTGGGTACTGTCACAAAGAAACTTAGTCATGGTGATGCTGATCTGATTTTTACTTGCCTGAGTTCAGCTCATACGCTTCCTATTCAATGATTAGAATTGGAGAGACACGCACCTCAGAATGGATTTCATAAAAGCCTGCATGCTAGGCAGCTTCCCACATAAACTCTAGCAAATGACAGATTTCAAAATGGGAAGGAGTGCAAAAGTCCACCCCTCTCTTGGAAATAGGCACCTACGTATGAGCTAGAGAGAGGTGCTGTCCTTTACTTGAGACTCTCACTAAATACACTCTCTAGGTGTTAGATACCTACATCATTTTTTGTGGAAATCTTGGGCATGGAGAACCTCCCTCATAACTTAATGCCCAGGGTACAGTGTATTCACTTGGGATGTGGGAGACCCACCAGTTCAAAAATCTGCTATCTCCTTAGCAAGTGCTCTAAATACTGGACTACAGAATATTCCAATGTGGAGCTCCCTCTGTCTTCTCTGCTATTCAACTGTGAATATATAATTTAAAAAAAACAAACACTGGAGGAATCCTACTTCCCATGTATGTGCTTTATCCAACATCATACAAAGTCATTCTCTTGCTTGCTCTTTTCTCCACCACAGATTGATTCTGTTCCTCTGTGGGTAATATATGAAAGAAATACTGGGCTAGAGAGAAATAAAGTAATACAGTATGAGAATGACTCTGTCACTTGTTAGAGCACTTGTGGGAAACCATGCTTGAGTGGACTTTTCAGCTTCAATAGGAGAGACTGGGGGACCTTACCCTACAAGACTATTCCATAGCGTAATGGCTGAAAGGTAGCAGAGTCCTGAACATGTCCCTTCTCCAGCTTAAGACAAATAGGAGACTTGAAGGGTCAACCATATCCCTTGGCTAAAAGTTATGAGTGAGGTCTCCTGCTCCTTCCTCCCCCTCCCTCAGGTGTTTTGTATAAGCTTCTTTATAGGGATCAATTTTGTAGGTCAAATCTGAGCATGTTCATCAGCTCAAGCTCTGCAGGTGACTTAGGTGGAAAACCACCTATCTTCCCCTGATTTATGCATTGTTTTGGTCCTTAGGCACACTGATTCTTGGCATAGGACTGCAGTACAAATGCTCAGAGGCAGAATAATAGGCATTTATGGAAATTATATTGCAAAAATTTAGGTGCTGAATGTGTTAAGGCACATAGCATTCAGGTGTAGCTAACTGGGCACTTTATAAATCCCAGTGGGGCCTGATTCTGAGATTTAGGCACATAAAGTGGCAGTTAGGTGATGAAGTCTTTTTTGGAATCTAGTGATGCATCTATGAAAAGCAGCTACTGTTTCATACAGATAGGGCCATGCCTAACTTCAGAATGATTGATACTGGGATCATCAATGGGAAGATTCATCTTAAGGGACTTGCCATAGCACCCAAATGTGCACCTCTGTTGTTTATTATGGAAGAATGTTACTACTCTCTCTTATACACACACATAAGGGTGCAGGAGCCCTCACAAAAGTGGGAGGTTAGAAGGGGATTCTGCCCCTTTGAGGCTCTGCACCCAACCAAGACAGAAGCAAGAGCAGAGCTGGAAAGCCTGTCTCATCCACATCTAAGGTTGGGGTGGGGCAAAACCAGTTCCTGCTCATGTGCTGCCCCCGCCAGCCAGGACGCATGGAGGAATACATCCACCCCACCCTGGAGCTGCCCATGTATCTCTCCTTGATCTGGTTTCAGCAGGGGAGTGAATGGGGACTTGGAGTTACAGTCCGGCCATGGTAAGAGCTAGGCAGGCAGCTGATAGGAGCCACAGTGGGCCCTCCACAGTGCAGGAGGCCCAAGCACCTCTGGTCCATGTCCCTGTCCCTGTCCCTTCCTCCCACCCCACTCCTTAGAGCTGCTCACAGCTGCCTACACTGTTCTTAATATAGTGGGTTGCAGCTCTGAGGCCTCCTCACATCTGGAAACAGGTTGAGGAGAGCTGTATGAGCAGCTGTGTGGAGCCTGCACAAAACCACAGATTGTTCACATGCCCTCAGGGATCCTGGGGCTGGTACACTGGCTGGAAGTTGCTCTCAACCTCCCTTCCAACCCCAGCACCCTTCTGCAGTTCCCCACAGCTACCCTGAGAAAGAGGAAGAGAAGGGGAGGGGTCTGCCCTGGCAAAAAGTGGACCATCCACTTCAAAAAGGGGAAAAACCCTGGCCCCCTGCCTTCAACAACACACCAGCTACATCTACATTGGCCCCTATTCCGTAATAGGGATGCAAATGTAGCACTTTGGAATAGGCAAATCCGTGGGGGATTTAAATATCACCCACGGCATTTTCATTTTCATGGCTGCCGCTTTTTTCCGGCTTGTAGATAAGCCGGAGAAAAGCACCAGTCTGGACGCCATCCTCCGGAAAACAAGCTCTTTTCCGGAGCATCTCTTATTCCTACTTCCAAAGTGCTACATTTGCATCCCTATTACGGAATAGGGGCCAATATAGACACAGCCACCATGTTTAGCCTTTCTCATACTGTGTGCAACACCAAATCTGCCACATTATTACAAAAAATGAACCTTTCTAGACATGTGGCATGTCAAAAATTAAATGAGTGCAACATAAATGCAAAATTTTACTGGTGCCATTGCTACTTTATATCCAGCACAAGCCATATACCAGTTAATTTCTCTTCCAGTGTGTTGAAAGAATGAGACATTGCACATAAAGTCCATAGATTTGAAAACATTTAATTGCTTTTTATCCATCTCCCCTCCTTTTTTTCCCCTCACATGACAGTTCTAATAGATATGCCTGTTAGTAAATCTTTACACACTGACAATAAATTAACTTTTCCACTATTATTCTAAGTTTATTTTGGCAGCGAGAACAATTCCATTATGACTCAGCTGGGCAACACAGAAATGCTGTTGGAGTCCATGAGTTCTATTTCTCTTACCTTGCATTTAAAAGGACCAGAACTTTGAGGATATGCTACAGTGCATGTGAGAGTAAAGCTCCTAGCCTAATTTCACAGATTTGGGATAGCAGGGCTCATGTCAGTGTGCTAAAAATATCTTTGTAGATGTTGTTTTAACTTTGAGGCTCTGGCTGATGCTTGGACCATCAAACCCAGCCCTCCAGTTTGGAGAGCCTGGCAACATGTAAGTATGGGGACATGGACTGAGACTGAACTGTTCATTCCCAGATGCCCTATAGTCATACCCTAAGGTGCTGTGTGGTTTTCTCAGGAGTTTCTGATCATCCACAACTCAACTGATGTTAGTGGTGCTCTTCACATTGCAGAACAGGGTTCACAATCAACTAGTGTACATTACAGCAGTTAATTGCTACTCACAATGGGTGTCATTAATAGATGCAGCTGAACCCATGCTCATCAGTTTCCCTGATAGTAAAGCCAAAGACAAAACAAGTCTAAGATTTTTTTTAGTTTTTGAAACCTTGGTTCCTGAAATACTGCTGAACATGGCTTGACCTTGGCTATGCTTGCTGCAAAATTGGATTTAGCACGTGTGGATTTCTAAACACTGCTGACATTGGTTGGCAGTGAAGGTCAGCTCTAAAAGTGCACCTACAGAGCAGCGTTATTTTGGAATAATGGCCGTTATTCCAAAATAGCAATGCAAGTGTCTACACAGAAATTCCATTATTTTGAAATAAATTCGAAATAACATATGGCTTATTCCAACTTCTGTAAAGCTCATTCCACAAGGAATATCGCCTATTCCGAAATAGTTATTTCGGAATAGCAGTAGCATGGATTCTCCATTACTCCTATTTTGAAATATCTTCTCCCCAGGGCCATTCAAAATAATTACTCCCTATTGCCTCCTGGGGCTCTAAATTGAGGCAGCACATCCACATTGGGGAAGTCTGACATCTTACTTAGAAATAAGCTATTTTGGAGTATTTCAAAATAAGCATGCAGTGTAGATGTAATCCTCATAGGCTACATCTACATTGCCCAGTCTTGTTCAAGAACATATGCAAATGAGGCACAGCGATGAATATTACCACACCTCATTTGCATATTTAATGAGATGCCATTTTGCGGAAGGGGCTTTTGCGCAAGAAGGAGCAGTGTAGACTCTGCTCCTTCTTATGCAAAAACCCCCTCTCACGCAAGAGCCGTTCTGCCACTTATTTTCAGAGAGGGTTTTTGCTCAAGAAGGACTGCTCAAGTATAGACTGCTCCTTTTTGCGCAAAAGCCTCTTACACAAAAATGGTGGCTCATTAAGTATGCAAATGAGGCACGGAAATATTCATCACCGTGTCCCATTTGCATATGATCTTGTGCAAGACTGGGCAATGTAGACGAAGCCATAGTGTAGGCAAGCAGGATGAGTGTCATGAGGAATCCCCCCATTGGAATCATTCCTTTTTCAGTTTTCAGATGACTAAGTATTTTATGCATATGAAATTACCCATTGTGGCACCAATTCAGACAGTTATTTAAGCATGCTAATAGTCCCAGTCATTACACAATTAAGTTATCTTTAATTACTTTTCTGAATTCTGGCCTAAGAACCTAACCAATCTGCTTTTGGACCAAATCCTGTGCTTACTTACACAATGACATTTTTTTGAAGGCAACTGATTAACCTGGATTTAATTTAGAGTAAAATTTTGCATAAAGGTAGAAATCTTGATCAAAATAGTTACTGTGCAAATTGTCAGACCTTTATTTTGTATTGTGTATAAAGGGATGGCCTTCTGCCGTAACGGCTAGAGCTTGGAGTTGGCCCTGCCTGCTACCCTAGGATAAAGTGTATGGTTTCAATTAGAATCATCCCCATGTATGTAGGAGTTCATTCCCTATAAAAGGCAGGAGGAAGCTAAAGAGGGAGGAAAACACAGGAAACTATAGAGTGATTGGGAGGTGCTTCCACTTGAAAGGCCTGCTAGTAGCTTGCTAAAACAGGAAGCTGGATATAGCTTAAGGCTGCAAGACAGTCTTTTGTGTATATGTTTAGAGCAAACCAAACCCTAAAGAGGAATAGAACTAGAATGCTGGCACTTAAATTTAAAAAGGTCATAGAGCAGTTTTTAAAATAAGGGCAGAGGGAAAGCCAATGGGTGCAGAGGAGCACATAGATTGGACAGAGACTTCTCTTAGGAGAGGGTTATTAACAGAGATTCTCTATGCTTTAGTAAGGAGGAGAAGATAAAATAAGAGAATTATAGAATACTAGAACTGGAAGGGACTTTGAGAGATTACCATGTCCAGTCCCATGCCCTCATGGCAGGACCAGGCACAGTCTAGATCAGCATTTCTCAACCAGTGGTACGAGTACCTTCAGAGATACTCTAGAGAAGTCTGGAGGGTATGTCAACACAACTGAAATTTGGAGAAAACTGAATTTTTGTTTTAAGTTTTACAGTGCTTTATTATTTTTGTACTGTTTTACACTCACAAATTTCATCGCCCAGCCAGCTCTGATTAAGTTGTTTAAACAAATGTGTTGCAATGGTAGAAAAAAAAATGTGTGCCAAAACTGTAGGTACTGGGGATACTTATATATCTATATCTATTTTTAAAAGGGGATACTTATAATTTTTTTAAAAAAGGTGTACTTTATAAAAAAAAAGGTTGAGAAACACTGGTCTAGATCATCCCTGATAGATATCTGTCTAATCTGCTCTCCAGTGATAGAGATTACACAACTTCCCTATGCAAATGATGTAAGATGATAAAGTACAGGTAAGATCAGATGAGAAAAAATCAAATGGAAAAGTGTCTAACACATTAGGAAAATGACAGACAAATAAATAGTGACAATTTTTTAAGGCACACAAATGCGAGAAGTCTAAATAATATGAGTGCCTTATATTGAAGGAGCTTATTGATATAATAGGCATCACAGAAACTTTGTAGAATGAGGACAATCAATGGGACACAGTCATACCAGGGAAAAAATACACCAGAAGGACAGAACAGGTTGTACTGGTGGAGGAGTGACACTATATGTGAAACAAAATGTGGAATCGAATGAAGTAAAAATCTTAAATGAACCAAAATGTTCCATGGAATCTTGATAGGTAGTAATTCCATGATCTAATAATAAGAATATAGTAGTAGGGATATTTGACCACCTGGTCAGGATAAGCGACGAGGAGTCCTGTGGCACCTTATAGACTAACTGAAGTGTAGGAGCATAAGCTTTCGTGGGCAAAGACCCACTTCGTCAGATGCATGTAGTGGAAATTTCCAGAGGCAGGAATAAATATGCAGGCCAGGATCAGGCTGGAGATGATGAGGTGATCCAATCAAGGAGGATGAGGCCCACTTCTAGCAGCTGATCTGGAGGTGTGAATTCCAAGGGAACAGAAGCTGCTTTTGTAGTTAGCAAGCCATTCACAGTCTTTGTTTAATCCAGAGTTGATTGTGTCAAACTTAAAGATGAACTGTAGCTCAGCAGTTTCTCTTTGAAGTCTGGTCCGGAAGTTTTTTTGCGGCAGGATGGCTACTTTTAGATCTGCAATTGTGTGTCCAGGAAGATTGAAGTGTTCCCCTACAGGTTTTTGTATGTTGCCATTCCTAATATCAGATTTGTGTCCATTGATTCTTTTACGTAGGGACTGTCCTGTTTGGCCGATGTATATAGCAGTGGGGCATTGTTGGCACATGATGGCATATATTACGTTGGTGGATGTGCAGGAGAATGTACCAGTGACAGTATGGCTGATCTGGTTAGGTCCTGTGATGGTGTTGCTGGTGTATATATGTGGGCAGAGTTGGCACCGAGGTTTGTTGCAAGGATTGGTTCCTGAGTTCGAGTTATTATGGTGCGGTGTGTAGTTGCTGGTGAGAATATGCTTCAGGTTGGTGGGTTGTCTGTGGGCAAGGACCGGCCTACCTCCCAAGGCCTGTGAAAGCGAGGGATCATTGTCCAGGATGGGTTGAAGATCACTAATGATGCGTTGGAGAGGTTTTAGCTGGGGACTGTAGGTGATGGCCAGTGGTGTTCTGTTGGTGGTCAGGATAGTGACAGTGACTATGAATTGCTAAGGGAGATTAGAGAAGCTATCAAAATAAAAACTCATTATTAGCCAAGATGGATAGGAATGGTGTCCCTAGCCTCTTTTTGTCAGAGGCTGGAAATGCATGACAGCAGAGAGAGATCATTTGATGATTCCATGTTCTGTTCACTCCCTCTAGGGTATCTGACATTGGCCACTATCAGAAGACAGGATACTTGGCTAGAAGGACCTTTGGTTTGACCCAGTATGGCCATTTCTATGTTATGATGTAATGTTGTTACTGGACATGTAAGAGACTCTTTTCAGTTTATTAAAGAATGAAGAAAGAAAACAGAGGCAAGGTGTTGCTGGTGGGGCTGCCTAGAGGTTGTGAGGCAGGGGCTACTTTTTGACATTGTCACCCAGATTTGTAGTCAGTGTAATTACTGTGATGGCTCAGACATTTTCTTTACCCTGGGGACACAATACATAGGTTGCCACAAAACTAATAATGATCTCTAACAAACAAGATATTTCTAAACTTTTTTAGAAGGCTAGATTTACCCTGCTGACATTTACAGTGACTAAGCACTGTATTATTAACATAGGCTAAAGTCAGGATTTCTTTTATATGAAGAAATTTAGTTTGATTACTGAAATGAATGATATATTGGATTTAGCTTTATCAGATCTATACTCCCTATATTAATATATTTCACTTTGATCTTAAGTATTATCACTTTCTTCCAGGAATATTCGTAAGTAAATACAAATGTAAAAAAAAGAATTATGATTCTAAAATTATAATATGCTGAAATGAAACAAACTGCAAGATGAATAAAAAAACTAGTGCTCTCAAGTGATTAAAAATGTAATTAATCACATGATTAAAATAATCATGATTAATTGCATGATTACTCATGCTGTTAAACAATATTAGAATATCATTTATTTAAATATTTTAGATAGCTACTACATTTTCAAATATATTGATTTCAGTTGTGATACAGGGAAGATACTTTGTCTCACCCGACTCCATTATAACCTTAAGGCAGCACCAAAGAGAGCAGAGAGTAGACATAAGTCCCTTGGTGGGGATTCCCCACCATGAGGAAGAGTTGCAAGGTTGTGAAGTGCTAAGGGAGCCAGTTACTCTGTCATCCTCCCTGTGTAACCAAGTACAGGGGAGCTTGTCAGGAGAGGTAAAAAGTGGTGGGAGTGTAATGAGGCTGTGGCAATGCCTAGGTGAATATTAGGAACTGGATTTGCCCCATTACGGCCTGACAAATATTGGGGCAAACTCAGTTCCTAATAAGCACCTAGGCAAGCAGCTAAGCCAATGAAGTGAATTGGGGAGCATGAGCTACTTCTTGATAGCCCCCTTCTCTGTCACGTTCCCTGGGCATGGAATTTCCCAGAGTATGTTGTTCTAACTGTGCAGGAAATATTGCTGTTGTCCATCTCCTCCTTTCCCTTTCCCTACATTAGATATCCATGTATTACTTCCTATGTAAAATGGAACTCACAACTAAGCTTCCTAGCAGCTGTGAAGATGGTGGAAGGAGCTTTGCATGAAGAAAAGGACCTTGTAGCGTACTTGGTACTCTGTTGAGAGACCTTGCATATTTTCCATTATTTTCCTGGTTTGTGCCTGCTAGCATGCAGCAGAGACGATATCTGGGCCTTTATTTTAGAATTCCACAATTAGACATTTGCCAAGACAATAATGAAGAGACTCTTTCCTGATTCTTACATTCTCAACATTTAGCCAACATATTCCTCCAGCTTGTCAGAAACTTTCATATAAAAAGGTAGCTTTTATGTTGACTATGGAAGCCTTGTAGCCCTTAAAACTTTATTATAAAATATAAAAATGAGCTCTCTAATCAGATAATAATAAAGCAGGTTAGAAATGTGTGTGTGGTTAATTAAAACTCTCCCACCCAAAGATATTAACTGAGGATGCCACATATTTTAAATTTTATGAGACTCTTTCTGTGATAAACCTTTGTTTGCCTGAGATCTATTGGTCCTACATACTAAATATTTCCATATTTTTCTGCATTTTGGTTGCTGAAAAATTGGACAATTTGTAAGTTGAAAATAATATATGCATCCAACATATGCATTTTTCCATATTTGCACATTCCATCAAAACACTACACTAAGAGAGCATTAAGCTTGTTTAGCTAACTATTCAGATGATAAGAAAGGATAAAATTACGGTTATACAGTAAAATCTGTGTTATCTGGCACTCTCTGGGATTAGGGCATTCCGGTTTTCTAAAAATTCCAGTTATCTGAGGGTCCCATTAACCTAGGAAAAGCCAAGGGACAATAATAGTAAAACTCAAGTTTTAATATTGGTAGTTTTGTAATGTGAGTCAGTTGGTCTCACTTTTCTATTTTGAGTTAAAGATTATTAGTACTTCCTAAATAAAAAATTGTTAAGCCAAACATGATAAACCAAGCCAGGCCTGTGCTCCTGAAGATGTGACAGAATTGTTGCTAGAGGCAATGCTGGTTAACAACTTTTTCTGTTTAACAGAGTGCCGGATAATAAAAGTTTCACTGTACACACAAACCTAACTGTGGCTTATTCTGTGTATTCATACCACCAATCTTTAAATACTCTATTGTTACTCAAGTAATCAAAATTAATATTTTCATAATGTTATATACTGTATATGTGTAGGCCTCTTGACTAAATCCTGGACCTCAGTCCTGTGCTCAGACTCATAAACCTACACCCAATGGTCCTCTTCAATCCCAGAACCTGAGTACAGGGCAGGATAGACAAACAAATAGCAACTCACAGTCTAGGTATGCCCAGGCCTTTGGGCAGGGCAAAGCAGGGCAGGCGGGCAGGCAGGCAGGCAATCAAATAGTGGAATCTCATCAAAATGTCCTCAACATCTCACCACTTCCACTGATTTCTTGATTTCAACCGATTAGGGAATTCTAACCCAAAAATATTTCTTTGGATTTTTCTGGCTAGTTCTAATTTTGGGTATATAAGAACATGAAAGCAGACATGCTGGATCAGCCCAATAATTAACAATCTCATCACTTAATAGTTAAGATACCATACATTTCTATGTAGAGTAGGGATTATGTTTTCTGACATGGATTACTTTGCACTTACCAGAATTGAATTTCATCTTCCACTTTTTTTACCCAGTCACCCAATTTTGTGAGATCACTTCATAATTCTTCAAAGTCTACTTTGGATTTAACTACTTTGAGTAATTTTGTATCATCTGCACATTTGTCACTTCACTCTTTACTCCTTTTTCCAGATAATTTATGAAGATATTGAACAGTACAGATCCCTAGGGGAACTGGATATTCTCTCCATTCTGAAACGTGACTATTTATTCCTACTCTTTGCTTTATGTCTTTAACGTGTTCCTGATCCATAGGAAGACCTTCTCCTCTACCCCCATTATTTGTATTTCCAATTATCTGTATTCAACTTAAAACATCATAGAGGATGTGATTTTCAGCAGTAGAGTGCTCAAACTTTCTGAAAACTAGACTCTTATAAGATGGCTTAGGGTGTGTATCCTAAAATTAAGGCACCCAAAATCATTGTTACCTTTTGAAAATGTAGGCCATAGTCTGTGTTAATGTATCTGTTTTATCTAACATGCCTATTTTATTGAAGCATTCCAGTTGTAATAACCACTCATCATTCTGTATTTGTTCTCTCCTGTGCAATGCTTTATTGTCATATCTTTCTTGCCCTTTTAGATTGCAAACTATTTGATGCTGGGATTCTGTTCTTTGCTAAGCATACTTTATCTGTGTCATTTAAACTTAAGGCACTATATAAACAACTATCCTCTTCTATGATGAGAGGTAATCAATAAATCATGTGCCACTTGTGGTAATTTTGAATGTCAAATTATATTTCTACATATTACAGTGACATGATGTGTTTTTGTTCCTGCACATCTCCACCACCTCAGTGATGATTTAAGAGTTGTTATTCTTGGCTCAATCAAATTCCATCTGTCTCCACCAGAAGGAGGAAATGGAAATAGAGAAACAACACAAAACTTCGCTTACTAAACCCCCCCATATTTCACAACTCCCTAAATTCCTTCTTTATCAATTCTCCCCAGCTGCCACATTTCCTATTAGTTTGTAAACATAACTTTATACAGTTCTTTGCTTGTGATCCAACTCTAGGCATGCTGTGGAAAAGATGACCTGCACAGGAGAGTTGTGGGACATCAACAAACTACTTCTCTGGTATAAAATACACATTACCGTTTTCGTAGATTGTTTTTAGTTTCCAGTTGAACATCTGACAGAGACATTTTTTAAGGCTATAGTTCTTGGCCTTTTGTAATCAGTGAAAAAGAGATTCAGTGGATAACCATGGATGGTAAGGCATTTATTATAAGTAAAAAACATGAAGAGTTAGATTATCCACAAACCTAAAGCCAGCCTGCAGCACAGTAGCGAGAAATAAGGCCTCTCTATACTCACACCTCTGTTAAGTCATATAAAAGCTACCCACACAAGCTCACGATCTTTTGTGGAGTTCAGTCTTTGTTATCCATGTTTCCTTTCATTGCCCATTGAACAACTGTCTGGCTATGTCTAGACAGGCATGATTTTCCAGAAATTCTTTTAACGGAAAAGTTTTTCTGTTAAAAGCATTTTCGGAACAGAGCGTCTAGATTGGCACGGGTGCTTTTCCGCAAAAGCACTTTTTGCGGAAAAGCGTCCGTGCCAATCTAGATGTGGTTTTCCGCAAAAAAGCCCCAATCGCCATTTTCGCGATCGGGGCTTTTTTGCAGAAAACAAATTTGGGCTGTCTACACTGGCCCTTTTGCGCAAAAGGACTTTTGCCCGAACAGGAGCAGCATAGTATTTCCGCAAAACCGCTGACAATCTTACATGAGATCATCAGTGCTTTTGCAGCAATTCAAGCAGCCAGTGTAGACAGCTGGCAAGTTTTTCCGGAAAAGTGGCTGATTTTCCGGAAAAACTGGCCATTCTAGACACAGCCTCTGAGAAAAGAGCCTGGAACAGACACATATATGGTTCGCCCTCCTTCCATTGTGTAATTCAGACTGGGTTTAAGGGAGAAGTATACTGCACCATTTTCAAGGCTGTCGCATATTATTTCCTCTACCATAGCCAAAAAAAGGAGCAGGGGAGAAAATGTGACTCACAGATTCCCCATTTCTTCCTGAAGTTCCTCGTGGGGGACTGTATCTATGCACCACTCCTCAGTCAAGGCTGAGACTAAGGCACAGTCTAGCCCACTGTGAATAATAATAATAATCTTTAGACTAGCCAAATTGATTGTGTTGAGGAGAATAAGAAGTTAAATATTCATTTATAATAAATAAGGACCTCAGATGGTAGGAGTGATTTTATGTTATATTTTGGCCTTGGAAAGGGTTCAGAAAAGGGCAACTAAAATGATTAGGGGTTTGGAATGGGTCCCATATGAGGAGAGGTTAAAGAGACTGGGACTTTTCAGTTTAGAAAGGAGGAGACTGAGGGGGGATATGATAGAGGTATATAAAATCATGAGTGGTGTGGAGAGGGCCGATAAAGAAAAGTTATTTATTAGTTCCCTAAATAGAAGAACTAGAGGACACCAAATGAAATTAATGGATAGCAGGTTTAAAACTAATGAAAGAAAGTTCTTCTTCACACAGCGTGTAGTCAACCTGTGGAACTCCTTGCCAGAGGAGGCTGTGAAGGCTAGGACTATAATAGCGTTTAAATAGAAGCTAGATAATTTCATGGAGGTTAGGTCCATAAAAGGCTATTAGCAAGGGGATAAAATGGTGTCCTTAGCCTCTGTTTGTCAGAGGCTGGAAAGGGATGGCAGGAGACAAATTGCTTGATCATTGTCTTCGGTCCACCCTCTCTGGCCACTGTCGGCAGACAGGATTGTCTTCGGTCCACCTGGTGCTGGCCACTGTCGGCAGACAGGATATTGGGCTAGATGGACTTTTGGTCTGACCCAGTACAGCCGTTCTTATGTTCTTATGTTATAATCACTATAGAAAATAGGATTTAATATAGAAATTACAAAAAACTTTTACTATACACTATAGCTATCATTTAAAATATCCTTTGTTATATTTAAATGCTCTTTAAAACCATGAGAAAAACTGTAATACAACACAGCTCTGATCTGAAAATTCTTTTTTCCATGGCTAACTGATTTTTCCACTGTGAGTGTGGCTGAAAGCAGTCCTGAACAATGCTAGAAAAGAAATTACAAAAGAACTAAGAGTACTTGCTTGCTTTCTATGTTACTCACTGTCTGGCACCTAAGCCTAGCGTTTGTGAAGCAAGCCTAAAGAATAATGTATGTGGAAGACATCAAGTTGTCTGTGAAGTTGAGATCCTATAGAACCCATTAGAGCTCTCATTTTCATATTTCTGTCACACACTTTGTGGGTGTGTAGGAGCATGCCCAGGGAGAATGAGATGCTAAATTAGTACAAGGAAGTATAAAGTGAAGCCTTGTCTCTTGAACTTCCAGTTATCTCTCCATAACTGAATTGATGTCAAGGACAGAAAATGCCAGTACCAATCAGTTGGTCAAGTAAGGAATCACTGCCACTTCTTGTATTGTCAAATATATGGCTTCTGTAATCTTAAATCTGATTAAAAGCTTGGATGCCAAGATTAACTGCAAGATGTAGGCAAAAAAGGTGAAGGTCAAATGTCCTAAGGCAAAACCAAAATTACCAATTATGCTGGCATGTTATCAGCACAAGAAGGTAGCTTCTGGAAGGTCTTATGTAGCTAAAATATTACCAGCAGTACCTACTAGTCAATAGATGGACTCTGAGCCAAAGCCAAACCCACAGTTGCTTTTGAACACATTATGAAATCATTGTATATACTTATTATTAGCATCATAATTATTTTTGTTATTTTCTCTGTAGTCTGGACCTTAACCAAGATATTTGAAGCTTGGAAATAATAACTGATCACCCTTTCATGGATGATGCATGTGACTCCCTGGTTTGATTCTATTTTTAATTAACTGGCAGCTATGCATCAGTTTAATTATTTCATATACAAATATTGGTTGCCTCCTTCTGTACACTTCTGAAACAAAGGTAGGTGACATCTATAGTGTCAGCTGCTGGTGATGACTCTTCCAGGTAAGGTTATCAAAGGAGTTTTGAAAGCACTGTGGAGAGAAAGCAAGCAGTGTTTATTATGTTGATCTTTATGGGAACAGACAGAGGCAAAAGCCATTGTGACATTGACAGATGGATATTTGGAAAGCTTAAGCATGGGCCTTACCTGTAACTAGCTTTTGTTGAGGGGGAGGTTGTCTTCAGTTCCCTCAAAGGCTATGTCTAGTCTGCAAAGCTTTTCCAGGATACCTCCAATATACTGGAAAAGATCTGTCACATCGAAGGAACACGTCTGCTTTTTCAGAACAGTTTCTGAAAAGGTGAACGTGTTCTTTTGGTATCCCTGTATTCCTCTTGGTGAAAGGAATAAGGGATGTTCCGAAAGAGGAGTTTTTTTCCAAAATTTAGCCCTGGGTAGATGGGAAAAATTTCAGAAAAGCCTCTTTTGGGAAAAAAAAGGGAAAAAAAGATACGCAACGCAAATTGCGTTTCGCTATTTGCATATCTTTTTCCAACTTTTCTCTGCAGTTTTAACATAGCCTAAGATACCCTAAATGAAAAGGTAACAAGATTGGAGAATATTTCAGAAACAGGATTGCTACTTTTTACCCTGTGAGAAACACAGACTGGGCTGTGGTGGTAGCTGTGATCGAATCTATAATACAGGCTAAATATTTTTTGGTTTCATTGGTGCTCCAGCTTTTCCATTGTGTGATGGGTTGAAAGCAAGTTGTTCACATTATCCTGGCACAGTAAGAAATTCCTGTTTTTACACATTTTCATTGCTAAAAATAGTTCACAAAAGACAAAAGGGAATTGTAATCTGGAAGTAGTAAAAGCATTTTCTAATATTGATAATAATGTTTTACTCTTTAAAAACACTTTTTCCCACTCTTCGCAGGTTTTTGAAATTCCTTGTCAATACTTCCCTTCTGAAGACCACCTGCCACGAACCTTTGTTCTTTGTATTTTTGTAGACAGAATTCTTTGAAGTTTCACATTCGCTAAACAAATAAACAAATAAAATAAAAATAAAAATCTGGAGGCAATACTACTAACTTAGCTTTTCTGGTTGGAGGGAAGAAGGAACCCTTACTGACAAGTCTTTTGTGAAATTGCTGTGAATGGGGTATCAGCCACCGGTAAGCTTTTAAATGTAGTATAGACTTTGAAGTGAGAGTAGTAATCAGTTTCTCAGAGACAGCAGGGCTCTATTCTTTTTTTTTTTATTCCAGTTGTAAACAACATAAGTAGAAACAAGTTAATAGAAATTATAGCTGAAATGGCAAGGCTACATCGCTGATGAGCTAGAAAATAAAGACCAACATGCTACTCTCATTGCAAACACCGGAGGAGAGACTTTAAACATTAAATAATGGGGGAGGGGAGGAGACTGAGGAGATTTTAACTCCCTTTATTCTAAACTTTTTCTTTTCAAAAATTCCATTTAGACGTATGGGCTCCTCTCATGGACCTGATTCAGCAAGCTCTACAGTGAATACAACAAAAAAAGCAGTCATGTAGCACTTTAAAGACTAACGAGATAATTTATTAGGTGATGAGCTTTTGTGGGGCAGACTCACTTCTTCAGATCATATTCTGAAGGTGAATTGGCATGATCATTATATAACAGAGGGATACAATGAAAAAAGGAAACAAATTACAAACTAATGTTTGTTTCCTTTTTTCATTGTATCCCTCTGTTATATAATGGTCATGCCAATTGACTTTCAGAATATGATCTGAAGAAGTGGGTCTGCCCCACGAAAACTCATCACCCAGTAAACTATCTTGTTAGTCTTTAAAGTGCTACATGACTGCTTTTTTGTTTTACCAAGTTCAGACTAACATGGCTACCTCTCTGTTACTTTTCACAGTGAATAGTACTTATTCAGGTAGTCTTTTTAAATATCTAAATACAACATACATTGTCCTCTCTTTTTCAGTGCTGTATTCTGCTAACAACACCCTCTGCCTGTCCCTTTGTGTAATCTCACATAATTCTGTTTCTCTGTTACCTTGTGTCAAGATGTATGTATTCTGGAGTGAGGTGTGCCTGAGAATGTAAAACACTATCATTTTTGTTTGGTAATGTTAGACAACCACTTTGAGCCTGTATAAATGACTATCCGAGGACTAGGGCAATGGAAAATGAGGCCTATATTTTTGTAGAGTCTTGCAAAATGATTAATATGTCTATTCCTTCGTATACTTTTATTTAAGAGCTTGCCTTCTTACAAACAAGCCATTAATTTTGTCCCTTGTGAGACAAATTTTATTCCTGTGTTGACCTATGAGTGACTCCAGAATGTTAACACTCAACTCCTTCTGATCTAATTAACCGTTGGCATGCTACACAACTAAGTACCTGTTGATTATTTTTAAAATATCCACACCATGGTTTACAAACCATGAGGGAACTGAAACAATAAAATTAAACTTTCAGGAAGATTAGTTCAACATTTTATGACAACAACATACCCAAAAGCCTTATTTATGCATTATTAAAGAACATACCTTACCTTAAACCTAATCAAATTGTTCTGTGTTCACTTATGCAATAGCTTTGGTGTTATTCCCATTTTTTATATTTAAAAGTTATACCAAATTTACCACACTCATTTATACATTTTCATTTAGTTGTTCAAATATTTCTCTCTGTTAACCGGGTTCTTTAGAAAACATAATGTACATGCACAGAATTTCAGATAAAATAAAAATTCAGCTCCTCTGAAATATAAATATAAATATCACTGCCAACATCTTATTAGTCAGTTCTAGTAGATCTGATAGCGGGAGCTACAAAGACCTGAATGCTCAAATTAAATTAAGGATGTACATAACTGTTTCAGGTGCCTAAGTCCCAATTTGGCTCCATGGCAATGAACAAATTACTACTTAACCCCCATAGACTTCTAAACTCATGTGCTGCCTAATGTTTCAGGATCAAACTTCTCCAAGCACCTGTGTTTCTACCTCTGAAGATGTGCACTGCTACATCAGACCATACTTCCAGACCCTTAAGCCCCCTAGGAATGGGAAGATTGCCCTTCCACCTTTGATGTTGTATGTAGGGCCTACATTCTCAGACTTCCAGCTGTATAGGCTATGGATGTAATAGTGTAGCTGATTAACCAATAAGCAAAAAAAAACCTCAGGGTACGTCTAGACTACAGGCTTTTGTCGACAGAGGTTTTGTCAACAGATATTGTTGACAAAGCTTCTGTCGACAAAGAGCATCTAGACTACATCCAGTTCTGTCGACAAAACAAGCCGCTTTGTCGACATGGCAGTGTAGACGCAAAGGATGGTGTAGATGCAATAACGCCTTCTGTCGACAGAACTCTGTTGACAAAAGGCATTATTCCTCGTAAAATGAGGTTTACAGCCATTGACAAAACTGCTGAGTTCTGTCGACGTTATGTCTACAGAACTCAGCAGCAGTGTAGATGCAGGTATAGTTTTGTCGACAAAAGTTCACTTTTGTGGACAAAACCCTGTTGTCTAGATACACCCTCAGATAGCCTACAGGCTTGCATCCTATTGAAGACCCATCTAGAGCTGGAGCAGCCACAATCTATTTCATAACTTTTGTCCCAGTGTTAGGGTACATCCACCCAATAATGTTATTTCAGAAAAACTGAACACTCTTTTTATGAGGAGTAAGGGAAGTTGGAGAAAGAAACTTCATTCTCAGACAGCCAGCTTTGTAGGCTATGGATGTAATAATGTAGCTGATTAACAACAAGCAAAAGCTCATAGGTTAATGCTATAGACTACATGCATTTCCCTCCCCTTCTCCTTGAGAGTAAATATTTTAGCAGACTGGCCAGCAGCCCAGCTCAGTCCTGGCTTATGATGGGTCTTGGACCTACCCGTGTTGCATCTCTGCATTTAAAGTCTATTAGGAGCTAGGCGGGCAGGCAGCCCAGTTCAGTTCCAGCTTGCGCTGTGTCCTGTGACGGGAGCTGTTTTTTTAAACTGGCTCCTCATGCAGAGCAGTTCCTGCCTGGCACCCTGTGCTGCTGCCTCTGAAACAGAGGCAGCAGCGCAAAGTGGCAGGGGGCTCCTCCGGAGTGGGACCCGAGCACACTGGTTGTTGGCCCCACCCTCGGAACTATAGAGTAGTCGACTAACTGATAAGAATTTGTGAGATTACACAACTCTTAAATTAACCAATATTTAGAAGAAGAGCAAACAGCATCCTGATCTGCATGGCTGTAGTTCGCCCTGCCCTGCCTTCTGCCTTTGGTCAGAAGGGACCACCAGCTCCTATCATCAGACTTCCTATATATCAAAGGCCATCAACATCATCATTCACCTTTTAGCGCAACCCATTGTCTTCTTCCCTTTATCCACTTCAAATTCTACCATTCAATGCTTGCACTGATCCCCATGTATTATCATGTCAAAAGCTTTACTGAAGTTCAAGTTGTTACGCTGTCTAGAGTGGTTCAAGTCCAATAGAGCCTACATTAGGGAAGACTGTCTAAACAAGACAAAACTTAAAAAACAACAGTCTAGTAGCACTTTAAAGATTAACAAAATATGCAGACACCCTAAATTGGTGATGTGTCCTATGATTAGATTCCACTAACCGAGTAACAAATGTGAACTCCTAGATCACAATAACCATGTCACCATGAATTCACAGACAGTTTGAATTAGACTCTCCAGTCTAAATTGGATATAATAATAAATGATTGGCTACATAAAAAAACCAAATCACATGCAGGTTTTTTCTGTCCCAAGAGACTGGTCACTCACCCTTGATCAACTGGTATCCTAGATCTTACCCCAAAGACAATGCCAGTAGTCAGTCTTGTAATCAATTAACAAAAGGTTTATGAAATAGGAAAAAGAAATAAGAGTTATTTATCCATCAAAGCAAGCAAACATACATACAAATGAGTTACCATCTAAACCTTAAGGCTACGTCTACACCGGCATGATTTTCCGAAAATGCTTTTAACGGAAAAGTTTTCCGTTAAAAGCATTTTTGGAAAAGCACGTCTAGAATGGCAGGATGCTTTTCTGCAAAAGCACTTTTTGTGGAAAAGCGTCCGTGGCCAATCTAGACGCAGTTTTCCGCAAAAGAGCCCCGATCGCCATTTTCGCGATCGGGGCTTTTTTGTGGAAAACACTATTGTGCTGTTTACACTGGCCCTTTTGCGCAAAAGTCTTTCGTAAAAAGACTTTTGCCCAAATGGGAGCAGCATAGTATTTCCGGAAAAGCACTGATGCTCTTACATGAGCTCGTCAGTGCTTTTCCGGAAATTCAAGCGGCCAGTGTAGACAGCTGGCAAGTTTTTCCGGAAAATCAGATGATTTTGCGGAAAAACTTGCCAGTCTAGACACAGCCTAAGGGTATGTCTACACTACAGGATAAAGTCAAATTAAGATACGATACTTCAGCAACCTTAATTGTGTAGCTAAAGTTGAAGTACTTTAACGCGACTTTTGGCATTGTCCACACTGCAGTAAATCAAAGGGGGTATGTCTACACTAGCTCATTAATTCGAGCTAGGTAGGCAATCAGGCATTCCTCATGGAATGAGGTATAACAGTTAATCCAAACTAAGGATTTAGTTTGGATTAACTTTAAACAGCTGCGTGTAGCTGCAGGCAGTTCATTCGAACTAAGGGGGATTTAAAAATGCCGGCCGAATGGGAACATGCAAATAAATCCCGGGCTTCATTTGCAACTCCAGTTGCCTGATTTGCCTACCTGACTCGAATTAAAGAGCTAGTGTAGACATACCAGGGAGAATACTCTCCCTTAGACTTCCCTTATTCCTCATAATAGAAGCAGCACTACCATCATCAACCAGAGTGCCCCTCTCAGTTTGAATTAGTGTATCTTCACCAGACCCACTAATTTGAACCCTGGAAGATTGACAATGGCAGCTTCGACCTTCTCTGTAGTGTAGACATACTCTAAGAGTGACAGAATCTAGTGATCTATCAGTTCAATGTGACTTTCAGGAGAAACACAGGAGGCAGAAACTGTGGCTCTCTGGTTTCAGTTTAGTGTTGCTGGCCAAGTCAGATTTCAAACAGCCAAAAAAATGGATATTTGTTCAATGACTTTTTGTTTTATTTCCTGTATGCAGCTTCCAAGTCCAAAGGCCAAGATTCCTTGCATAAAAGATTTCCTAGGTTCAATGAGCCCATTAGCCAATCTGTTGTATTACTGCATTCCCGTATGAGTTTGATAGGCCTGCATGAGTGAGGGATGGGAAAGGGAAGATTTCCATGCCAGGGTACACAAGTTCAGCAGTAATATTTTAAAAGCTATCAAGCAAAACTTATATATTTTCTTATAGCATTACAGACATTGCAAGTGAGATTAAAGCATGCAGCAACTTGGAAGCATTTCATAGAGTGTAAACTCTAAATATTTTTTATAAGAATAATACCTTTGAGAGTAAAACTAGCATATGAGTGAAATGGCCAGGTTTCATACTATGAGTTTATTAGTTCTTATCGAGAGCTGGCATCTGGTTTCCCAACATCATACAAATATATTAGATTCAATACACTTACCTGATTTTAAAATATTAGTTATTGTCTCAAAGAAGGATCAAGTTTGTCTGGCATAATCCACCTTTGGTGATTTGATGTTGCCTTACGTCACATTTAAAATGCACAACATACCTGCTTCACAAATGCCATAAGCATTTGTGACATTGCAAGCAACCGCTCTCTTAGACCTGATGAACTCACTACAAATTCACTATCACTTTCATGGTATTTATCTGTAAAGTGTAACAATGTGAGGTCTCTACTGAAAGCATTTAATTCATAATGAAATAATCATTGTAAGATGTGTGTTTGGATAATATTTAAGGAATAATATTATTCCATATTTAAAACTATGCCCTTATGTTCTCAGAGTGAAGGTGAGTCACTTGGGAGTCATATGTCTCAGTGATAGCTCAGTCAAGTCCTCCCCTGTTAGCCAAGTACATAATGTATTCCTCAATTGCTCACTGTTGCAACAAGCCAGAAAAGTCGATGTAAAACCATCAAAGATAAACATTGAAACAACTTGGAGGTCAAAAGGAACATTATAAGAGACAGGGGATTGCCTATCTGTGAATAAAGACAAAAGACTGGTTCATTATATCAGAAGGTGGAGAAAGACGGTGCATCCATTCACTCAGGAGACATCTTGTTGAGCAAAGTGTGTATTGAAAGATTGGATCCTAGCTTCTGGGAAGCTAGCCAGCTCTGCAACAGATTGAACTTTGGGAAGCAAAACTATTTTATTAGATGGGAAAGGTATCTATCAATAAAGTGTAGCCCTAGTTTTTGATTTATGCTTGTGCTTTGTATTGCAACCATTTGTTTCCATCACTCTCTCTTGTTTCTTTTTCTTAAATAAAGCTTCTTTTATTTATTATAAGTGATCATAAGTGTTGTGCATTATAGATAAGTAGTGATTTAAGGTAAAACTACAAACAAAGGTACATTGCTTCTTGGAGCAGAGGATTTCAGATATCTGTGCTAGCCAGTGTCAAGGACTAGCTATTACTGGGGAATACTTTGAGGGGACTTGAGGACATGAACCACTTATTAACCTATTTGACACAGAGACCCCCTTGAGGAAGGATCTTCTGTCCTTTTGCAAAAATGTAACATGCAAGGCAGCTACAGATAACTCATAATCTGTCAATATTCCAAATAACTTTAAAACATATTTATGGAAATTCTAAAGGAATTATATATTTATATTGGAAATAAAGATTTGCTCACCTCAGGAAATGTGATCCATTCAAACAAGAAGGGGATGTCACCTTTTCCAGTGAGCTACTAAGGTAATGAAAGATTCTATTGTCTAACCTTGCTACATCCTAGAACAGTCAATGAAAACAGAACTAAGGGTATGTCTACACTTGCCCCCTAGTTCAAACTAGGGAGGCAAATGAAGAATACCAAAGTTGCTAATGAAGCACAGGATTTAAATATCCCTCGCTTAATTAGCATATTCGCAGCTGATCGCCATTTTAAAATGCCAGTAACCCGAATTAACTTGCCGCGTATAGACGCGGTAGTCCGATCCAAAACTCTTCCCTCAAATTAACTGTTACTCCTCATGAAATGTTACTCCACACAGCAAGTTAATTAGGGCTATCAGCATTTTAAAATGACGACCGGCTGCGAATATGCTAATCAAGCGCTGGATATTTATATCCCGTGCTTCATTAGCAACTTCGGTATGCTTCATTTGCCTCCCTAGTTCAAATAGGGGGCAAGTGCAGACATACTCTAAGACAATTACAAATGATCTAAAGGAATTGGATGTCAAAAGGAATATTACTGCAGGCAGGAGATTGCTCTGGCTATGAATAAAGACAAAAGAGTGTTTCCATATTAAAAGAGTGTAGGGAAAGTTGCACTGTATCTATCCATTAACTGAGGAAAAGCCTTATGGAATGGGTGAATGTTTGGATCCTTGTCTTTGTTAAGCCAGACAACTCTGAAGTTTTGGTAGGAAAATCTGCTTTAATATATAGGAAAAGTTAACTACTGGAAAGCATAGACCTAGCTTTACATTTTATTATTTTGTTTTGTATTGAAACTAGTTGTTTCCATTACTTACTTTCACCTTCAATTCAATCTTCATTCTTCCTGAAATAAATTTACATGTATATTATTTTAACTGTTCATTTTAATGTCAGTGTAGCTTACAGGAGCAGTGATTTAAGGTAAAACTGGTAAAGTGAGATACACTCCCCTTTTGAAAAAGAGGATCTGGGATTTCTGGGATTAGCCAGTGTCAGGGGCTGGATACCATAGAAGTTTGATATCAACAGATTCGGAGATTGGGGTGCCCCTATTGTAAACCAGCTAATTTAAATTAGGACTGGCACATCCCAGAGGAGAGTGCTTGAGTGGCTCATATGTTGATGGGAACTCACACTCAGCTACCCCAAACAAGAGTCCTTATCCTAAAGGGTGTTAAAAGTAACTCCCAGCTGTGGGTACTCTGAGCATTGTGAGAGCACCTAACTTAAAAAAAGGGTTCCTGGCTGTCAATCAATAAGGAATAGTCAACTAGATAGATATCTTGCTGAAAACTGGACTTCAGTATCAATCTCTGTGAGGATGTGGGGTTAACATACTCTTGACACATTCCCCTTGTTGGCATCTTCCATTGTCTAGCTTGGCATCTTTCTCTCTCTATTGATTGTACGAGGAGCCTCAGCCCCTAACTTCTTCTGACATCTGACTTCTGACAGCACAAACAATGAATTAGTTGTTGAGCAAGTGACATAATCCTGCTATCATGGCAGCGTCATTCAGAGACATCAGATGGATCCATCCAACATGATAAAATGCATAATGAGATAATGTGTTGTTCACTCTCAATGCTCTAGAGGGACAGGACAAGAAGTCCAAAAATCCTCAACAGTAAAAATGTAAGTTAAATCACCCATGACCCCAACATATACCATGGTAATAAAGAAGAATATTTTTGTTGATATGGTTGTTCTGAGGGCCATGAGAGGACTGATCCAGAGACACTAGGAGATACAGATCTGAGTTGTCTATCTGTCAAGAATTGCATCATCAATCCAAAATATAGCTCTACATTACCTGTGGTGGTTATTTTTTAGAATGGTCATGCCTGATGTACTGTTTCAGAAGCTCAACTGTTTCTGAAAAAGGACTATCATGATGCCTAACTACTTTTGTGCACTTGTGATAGAGTTTTTCTACGCAGTTCTTGGTCAGGCAAACTTCCATTGGATTTTCATAGTGAATTTGTACGTCAAGGATGATCTTTTGCTGGTTAAATGATACCTTTACATATGTCTAATTGCAAAGGAAATATACATTGGAGCTGATGTTTCTGTAGGAAGTAAAGAAATGATTTAGTAAATCAAATGTGAATTTAAGAGTTCAAAGAAGCTGATCATTTGCTTCAGGATGTTAGCCTGCAATCAAAGAGGAAGAGGAATCATTCACCTTCATTTAAACTAGACTCAGAAGAATTACCCCAATGTTCTTATCTCTTGATTCTTCTGTTGCCACTTTAACCTAACTGTGATTTTAGAAGTAGTTCAAC
The DNA here is from genome assembly GCF_049634645.1 of Pelodiscus sinensis. Classification (NCBI taxonomy): domain Eukaryota; kingdom Metazoa; phylum Chordata; order Testudines; family Trionychidae; genus Pelodiscus; species Pelodiscus sinensis. The sequence goes on along the minus strand of NC_134715.1, from coordinate 97,008,441 downwards.
CTGAATATAGATTAAGAAAGTAGCATTTCTTTACTTCTTCAGAATATGGACCATGTATCTTGAAACTGAATTTCGTGTCTTTTAGTCCTTGGGAGTTATGCATAATTATCTTTAATCCTTTCCATCGCTGACTCAGTACTTTAAAAGTGTTAGAAGAGAGCTGCCTCTTTACAGTTTGCTCTCCAATCCCCGCTTATTTAAAAAGTACAGGTGAATAATCTATATTTCAAAGAAAGATGACCTTTACTTGATTTAAATGGGATCTTTCTTTCAATATCTGAAATGAGAAAGTGATTAAAGCTTTGGTTGATAGGCAAGATGTATTTTAGGAACAGAGAAGCTTAAAGGTCAGACACTGTCAAAAGCAGGATTTTTATTTTTAATTTTTAAATACTTCATAGGAATCATGGTTTATGCATGCCTGCCACATTTTTAAAGTTCTAAAATCAAATTGTTCTGTATTTTCATAAGATTCACCATTCAGTGTTTGATGAGAAATTACTACCAGTATATTTGGTATTTCCACTGCTGTTGAGACAGGATGTTTTTCCTATTAAATCATTTTAAAATAAGCTGTATGAAACATTACCTCTGCTTTCATAGATTCATTTGTTTTATGGGTACTGATTATCTAAACACAAAATATTTATATCTAACCAATAAATTAAGACCAGGCTTTGCCTAAATACTGTGGATAAGTGAGTTGTGTTTGAAAAAGAACATTAGGGATGGGCATAACACAAAAATTCAATTTCATGGGAAAAATGAGGTTTAACAATTCTTTTCATTCCAAGCAGGAAAAAATAAACCTGCCAGAATTTTTCACAGAAACTAAATAAAACCAATGTATCAACCAAAATAAAACAAAAAAAAAAGAGAGAAGCTCACTCCAGAAAAGCCAATACTCCAATAGTTAGTTAAATATTTAGTGATACATGGTAAAAAAAAAAGCTTTAAGATAATTCCTTGATGGCTGGGGCACTCATTTGGAAGGAAAAGTGCCTGATTTACATCCCTGCTTTCTCTGTAGCTTGCAGGTTCGAGTTCATCCAATTTCTATATATAATTCAGTATTCATTAGGCCAGAAAGCTGGGAGATTGTAAACCAAAACCCTTCTCTGACTGATTCAAAGCAGGACTTGAACCTGAATCCCATATACTAACCATGAGCTGTTAGCTTCTCTGAGCTGGGATTCCCTTGTTTTGACCAGGAATTCCATTCTGGTACTGGGGCACCATCCTGATCACAGATTTGTAAAAAACAATGTTTCAATTTTGAAGAAATTGGCAATTTCCAATGGAAAAAAAAGTTTCATCAAAAGATTCCCATTGGCTTTAGAATATAATCATACTCTCAGATGTTTGGGTTAATGGATAATGTACGAGATTTTCAAATTTCACACTTTTCTTTGAATAAATAACAAATCTAATACAAATGCAAATTTCATACTGGTGGAACCCTGCATGGATACAAAATTTGTACCCGCATCCGTATCAGCAAAAATGAGTCATGGATACCACATCCACATTTGTGGATGCAGATGCAGGTACCCCTGGATATAAAGTGGATATCTGTGGATTCGCAAGACTCTACATAAACATATGTATGGGGAAATTACTGACATCAGGTGTGTACCATAACTTTGCACAATTAACATATTTCAAAAGGACCTCCCTTATGTTTTCTTCTCATTATTCTGCATCTTCACCCCCATTCTGTCTCCTTCACTCGCCCCTATTTTCTTTCTTATTCCATCTCTCTGTGTCTACCTTTATTTTTTTTTATTTTGCTCTCTGTCAGTGGGTCCATCTATTTTATAGTCATAACAAAGAATGATAGAATACTAGAACTGGAAGGAACATACAGAAGTCATCAAGTCCTGTCCCTACCTTCATGGCAGGACCAAGTACCATCTAGATCATCCCTGATATATGTTTATCTAATTTGCTCTTAAATATCTCCAATTAGGGAGATTTCACAACCTTTCTATGCAATTTATTCTAGTAACTAACCAGACTAATAGTTAGGAAGTTTTTCCTAACGTCCAAACTAACCCTCCCTTGCTGCGATTTATCCCCTTTGCTTCTTGTCCTATCCTCAGATGTTAAGGAGAATTTTTTTTCCCTCCTCGTAACTGCCTTCTTGGTACTTGAAAGCTGCTATTATGTCCTCTCTCAGTCTCCTTTTTTCCAAACTTAATAAACCCAGTTCTTTCAGTCTTCCCTCACAAGTCACATTTTCTAGACCTTTAATCATTTTTGTTGCTCTTCTCTAGATCTTCTCCAATTTATCTACATCTTCCTAAAATGCGATGCCCAGAACTGGACACAATACTCCATTTGAGGCCTAATCAGTGCAGAGTAGAGGTGAAGAATGACTTCTCATGTCTTGCTCTCAACACTTCTGTTAATGCATCCCTAAATAATGTTTTCTTTTTTTATAGTGTCACACTATACTAAGAACAAGCTGCATTGGATTAATGAATGAATTTATGGGCTATCCAATATTCCTAATAATGAGGTGTTTGGTAAAAAGATTGTATTGTAGTTCGGAATATATGCCACCACTACTGACCCTATCTACTTCTAAGTATTGCTCAGTATGGGTATGTCTACAGAGGGTTCTTTTGGGAAAACGGACATTTTTCTGAAAACTTCAATTACGTCCACACTGCAATCACATTCTTCCAAAAGAAAATCAAAAGAACAGAGTGGGGGGGAGGGTTTCCAATATTGGTAATCCTCATTTTATGAGGAAGAAGCCTTTTTCCGAAAGGGCCCTTCCAGAAAAAGGTGTATGTGGATGGGAAAGAGGGAGGTCTTTCTAAAGAAGAGGAAAGAGGAAAAAGCACAGATGCCCTGGTGGCCACTCCATCCATAGTAATCACAGCTGAAATGTGAGATAGTGTCCATTCAGTGTGGACGCTATCTTCTGAAAAATCAGATCACTTTTTCAGTGTGCTTTTGCAGTGTGGATTCTCTTTTTCTGAAGATGTTTTTTTTGGAAGATCTCGTCCAGAAAAGCTTCTTCCAAAAGAAGCCTGTGGTCTAGAAATAGCCTATTTGGCAGCAAGTGAAATAGATTCCGTATAGCAGATGTAACTGAAATTTTCTTTATATATAATACAGTACATGTTAATTATCATAATCATGGATAGGTCCAGAAAACTACTGTATAGTTGTACATCTCAATGCCCTTTATGACACATAGGCCCCAGAAATGAGACACTATGATCAAAGATAAAAGTGCAGTTCACAATATCCCTCTCTCTGTTTATATATCACTTTTCGTAACTTTCTATTTTTGTCTTCTCCTGATCTTTTCCTCTCTGGTTTATGTCTTCCACACCTTCTCTATTTCTTATCATTAACAAGGACCCTGAAAATGTGTAATAGGAGAGTGATCACATGATGATTCCCTGTTGTGTTCCCTCCTTTTGAGGCATCTGGTGTTGGCCACTGTAAGCAGACAGGATACTGAGCCTGATGGACCTTTGGTCTGACACAGTATGGCTGTTCTTCTGTTCTTATGACCCATCTTAATCCCTCCAACTCCCCACTTTTCTTTATCTTCCCTCTTTGGTCCTACCAATTGTTGAAACAAAGGCCTCACTCAGTTTAGGCGGCTAAACAGACAGCTTAATTGATCAATAAGGCAAAGTGAGCCAAACATGACCCCAGCAGAGCTGGGCCCAGTAAGGCTGCTAATACAATCAATCCTAGTATCTTTATATCCTGAGCCAAATAGTCTGACGTCATGGCATCCAATTACAGGAATCATCAATTAAATTTGGAAAAACAAAGCCTTATCAGCAAGATGGTGGGCAGGTACTAGGGAGTGCATCTCCTTTCTCAGCCAGCCCAATTAACACATTCCAATAGCCCATTCTGTAGGCCTCTCTCATGGGGTGACAGAAAGTTCACACTGGTCTACATGATAAAGCGAGAAGCTGAAATGGTTTCTGTTATACAAGATGGCTTCTAGCTAAATATGAAATGGTTTCACACCATGATGAGAGAGTCCTGCTCCTTGAACTCACATACTATGTTCACTTATTCCTTCTGATCTCTTTCCATCCAGTAATACAGAGAGTAGCCCATGAAAATTAATTACTATTTTTGGAAACATGTTGAATATACATTCCAAAGGAACTCATGTTTATAAAAACTCATTACCTTCAATGGGATCAAAGTTTTAATCATAGTTTGTTTCCTTTGTACACAGCTTATAATACAATAAAAGTAGGATAAAGTATTTCATTTAAAGGAGAATAATGTCCACACATATGGTGAGGCTGAGTAATAAAACAAATACAATACTCAGGCTTTGGACAGTGAGCTAAGGAGCAGTGTTTAGCTCTGCTAGCCTAGAAGCAGAGCAGGAATAAGACTGTGATGAAGTCTAATGGTTTACCCTTGCTCCAGGTTTGGTTGGCAAGGAAAGAAGAATATTGCAATGAGATCTGGGGCATGGGAGGAAATTAATCTATGTCAGTTTTATTTGTTCAGATTACTTTGCTAGTGCATTGGCTTATATTTGATATCTGATGCAGAAGGTGGAGCCACAACTCACTATAATATTGTCCATGCAGGTATGTGGTTGCTCTTTATGTTGTATTGCATGAGAACTTAATTAAGATCACAATCTATGTCACAATAATTGAGTAAATATATAATGCATTCTAAAACAAGGAGTGGGTAAGAGTATTTTTGAAAGTTGTTTTGGGGGTTCTATGTTCAAGTATCTTTCGAAAAAGCCTCCTTCAAAAAAGAGAGTCTAGACTACAAACAGAATTTTCAAAAAAGCAAGCCACTGTTTCAAAAGAGAGCACCCAGGCCGTCTGGATGCTCTCTTTCGAAAAAGCACAGTTTGTATTACATAGCGCCTTTTTTTAAAAGAGCACATTCAAAAAGAGGTGTTCTTCCTCATAAAATGAGATTTTCCATGGTCGAAAAAATTGCTGCGTTCTTTCAATTTACTTTCGAAAGAACGCTGTAGCAGTCTAGACATGGGGAAGTTTTTTCGAAAAAAGGCCACTTTTTTCTAAAAACCCTGTAGTCGAGACATACCCTTAATGTATAAGACACACAACCCTTTTGATATCAATAGTCAATTTTATCAAGCATATTCTTGGCTCTATTTCTTTTATATTATATATTTTTTGTAATCTGAGATAAAAAATTGAATCCAAGTACAATGACTTCTGTGGAAAGGTGAGAAATCAGTGAAGGGAGAGGGTAAAAACAAGCTAGGTTTCAAACAGGCCTAGTAGTAAAAATACATCAAGCTAAGAACAATTGCTTTGAATTAACAATATTGGACTGCTCACCCATGTTCTCCTAATGAAATAAATTGTCTCCATTCACTGGTAAAACTATTACCAGTTTAGGAGAGGGAACAAAAGTTTCCTTTCTGTGAAACTCAAAGGTCATGATTGCAAATTGTTCCTATTTTCTATGTCACTTTATATAATGTGAGAATTTTATGTCTCCAGACAACTGCAGATTGGTCTCAACAGTTTGTAGAAATAAATAAATACACTGCAAAGGAACTAAGAAGCCAATAACACAACAATCAATGTGTAGACTGAATAGAAATGTTAGTTGCTTGCTAATTTTTTGTTTTTGTTTTTGTTTTATTTTTGTCTGGTACAAACAATTATATATCTGATATGAAACCCAGAAATTAGATTTGCGTGGCTTTTCAACAAAGGGGGGGGGGGGGGATTCATTGAAAAAGCCGCCTCTAAACTACTTTCACTTTCGAAATCTCTGCTTTCGGAAGTATGATCGGAAGAAGATATGCAAATTTCCACAGAATTTGCATATCCTCTTTTGACTGTTCCACGTAGTCTAGATAAACCTTAAGGCTGCACTGAGCACCAGCGCTCAGAGAATCTGCCTTCAGGGGCTTCAGCAAATCTTGACAGAAAGGTTTCTCAGCCAGTGTGCGTGCCTAAAGGATAGAGCAGCTGCACACTTCCTGGGGACAAGACCTAGGATGAGGGCAGTGTGTGAAGAGGGTGTGAAGCCCCCCTGCCTGGGGACGTACAGGGTCAGGGTAAAAACAGTCTGGAAATAGCTTCCTCCCTACCACTTCAGAACGTAGCTTCCTCGTGCCAGTGATGTGTAGGGCTTTGGCACATGCACAGTTTGATTCCTCTTGGCTAGCGCCCTGGGGTAGGGGATCTGGAACTTTCTCTGGGTGCCAGCCTAGCCAGAAGCAGTGGGGGAAGGAAGGAGCCTTCCCGCCATGTACTGGTGAGCTGAATGACCTTATCAGGCGCTGGTTCTCTACACAGTGCTGGGAGTAGCATACACTCTGCTATGGTAGATATGGAAAAGCAGCAGTGTTGGGGAAGGTGAACAGGTGCAGCAAAGAGAGGCTAAGGAAAGGAGGAAGCATGTAAATGGCTGACAGGTGGACAGCAAAGGTGCCACTGCCCTGCTCTCACTCATCAGTTATCACAGCAAGTAGTCATTGGTGGCTGGAAATGGAGCAGGCGGGGGAGAGGGAGAAGATGCTGGCCAAGAACAGACTGCAATGATGGAGGGACTTGCCCCGACCATCAGCCTTGCACACTCACCTCATCACCAGCCCCTGGATACCACTGCTCACATGCGTCAGGTAGGCAACTGGTGAGAAAGAATCCAGCCAGCAGCAGAACCCATCAATACTGATGGAAAAGAAAAGGAGGGACAATTTGCCCTTAAAAAAAAAAAAGTAGAGACATCTTCAGGTTAGCTTAAATATGAAATGGGATATCTGGTCACCCTGTGGCTATTGCTATTCTGAAGACTCCTGTAATCAAAGGCATATTAGGATGATCAACAGAAACAGGGCCACATCTTCAGATGTGTCTGAGCAGATTTAGAACTTTTGATTTATGTGTAACTATAACTGTTTACACAATGTAGTACCTGGCCTGTATTTTCAGACTGAACTCTATTTTCATTCATTAGAATTTAGAAAGCATGCCCCTAATATTTTAGTATTTTGTTATATATTTCATTGTATTATAGCATTATTTTAAATGAAGAAAAATAACTTATTCTACAGCTCTTGGATGTGTAACAACCACTAGTGGCATATCAAGTTGAAGAGTGTAGAGGTAAATTTGTTTCATTAAATTAAAGACTGACTTATGGGGGGGAGCCCTTCTATACATCCACATCTAGCCATAAAATACTTTGAAGCTACCTTTTTGTTGCTAATTCATGACAATTTCAAACAGCAGTAGTTTAGATTCAGCTTATATAGTGCTGACAAATTCCTAATCTTTGGAAAAATGACAGAAAAAGCCATATTAACCATGTTGTCATCAGTTATGTAACACAAAGAGATGCACTCCCTGAACTCCAACAGAATTTTCAACTTACAAAAGCATCGCAAGAGGAGGTAACTTAACATGAAGGCTGAAAAATCATTTAATTGCTGACTATTGGTTCTCTTCATCACAGTATAAAATTGAATACAACAGAAAATATGGATATTGCAGCAGCATCAATACTTTATATTCCAGATGCCACTGTTCTGTTTCTAATAGAAAGAAGCTGGACTAACTTTGGACTGAATGAACCATTCATCAATTTTGGTAAGCATGGAACACACAACAGAAGATGTTACTAAGGATGGACAGCTCAGAAGATGTGTTTTAATTTTTCAAAAGTGATTAGTGATTTTGGAAGCCTCCATTTTTGAGTGCCCAATTTGAGACACTACAGAGGTTTGGTGTTTCAAAAATACTGATCCTCTAACATCTGTCAATCAGACCTCTTTAAAGTCAGAGATATCCAAAATTAAGATATTTAAAGCCATTTAGGCCAATGGACTCTGCTTCCTCCACAGACTAAGATGGACCACACGAAGCAGTAATAGGTTAATGTGTGTGATCATTTGAGTCCTCCTCTCCCATGACTATAAGGGCATGTCTACACCAGGAAATTATTCTGAAATAAGTAAAATTGAAACAATAACTTCTAAAATATCAAATCAAAATCAAAATATCAAAATCGAAATAGCATGTCTCCATTACGGGGGAGCATTGAAATTAGTCAGAATTATTTTGAAATAGCACATCCACACTGATTGGAGCCTGCCTCAGACTTACAGCCCCTGGAAGCACTTGGGGGAAGGCACCAGGAGGGCAGACACTTCCTGTGGCTGCTTGGTCAGGCAAGCTGAGATGCGTGTTTTCAGAGGCTCCTCTCTACGGCCGTGCCTTACACACCACTCCTCCACTGCCTCCCACCCCCGGCCCTCCGGTGGGACACCAAACTTATACTGCATGCTCTGGTTTCCCTTGCAGACACCACAGTACTCACAACATGGAGTCAGAGCTGCTGCAAAGCAGTGCCATCCTCATGGTCTTCGTGCTTCACCTCATGGCACAGTACTTCTAAACTGCCCGCATGCTGGTCCAGCAGGATTAGGACCAGACTGGACTGCAGACCTTCATCACACAGCTCCTGGCACTCCTGCTGCTACTCATACCCCTCACTCCCCTGGAAACAATGGAACTATGCTTCTTTCTGTGGGAGATCATTCAGACTGGTGGGACCCCATAGTCCTGCAGATATGAAACGGTGGCTCCAGGACCTCTGCATGTGGAAGGTCACCTTCCTGGAGCTCTGTGAGTGGCTCACTCATGCATCTGATGAAGTGGGTCTTTGCCCACGAAAGCTTATGCTCCAATCCATCTGTTAGTCTATAAGGTGCTATGGGACTCCTAGTCACTTTTGCAGATCCAGACTAACACAACTATCCCTCTGAAGCTTGGTAGTGTTGATGTTCTGCTTATTATTTTGAAATAAGGGGGGTTATTTCTAAATAACTCCCTAGTATAGACCAGGGATAAGAGTTTCATTTATTTTTTGTCCACATATTATATTTCATTTGTTTTTCATCTGAAACATGTAATTATAGTAACTACAATATCTAGTGTTATTTAAATATAAGCTCCTACTCAAGTCTCTGTTTTTATTCTAATTTTGACTGTTTCCTGGTGTACAATCTTGGTAAGTCATTTACCCTTTCTATGTCTCCATTTTCTTGTTTATACAGTGCTATCCTGGGTGCTATTTATTACAGACAGCTTATATGGATTAATTAGCTATTATTTACACGTTGCTTTTCAAATGTACAGTGTTTACATTGCTATTAGGTACTTCAAACTGAAGAGACTTGAAAGAACAGAGAAAAGGGCTACTGAAGGGAGTACAAACATCGATTATTCTAGTGAATTCGCATTCAGAAAGGTGCAGGAGTTGCTGATGTTATATGGGTACATCTACGCAGCAGCGTTATTTCGGGATAACTGACATTATTTCAAAATAACGAAATCTACACAGCAAGCCATTATTTTGAAATAATTTTGAGATGGAAGACTTCTTACTCCAACTCTAACCCTCTGTGATGGGGTAGACTAAGCCCCGTTATCTCCTACAGGGGACTGGAGGCCTTGCCATCCCCCATCCCAGTGAGAAGAGCAGAAGAGAGTTCCTCCAGGCAAGATAGAGTGGCTACCTCCATGGCAGCCAATCAGGACCTAGCAGACCAGTATAAAAGAAGCTGCTGGGTTAGGGCTTGGCAGTTCCTTGCAGGAGCTCAACCCAGACAGATCCATGTATTGTCTGGGAGACATAAGCACCATCGTCAGCTCCAAGTGCAAGCTGAACTTTAGGCCTGGGTGAGGCCCAAGTCCAGTGGCTGAACAATAGCCACAAGCTGACTAGAAGAGTTGACAGGGTCTATTGAGAACCCAGCCTCAGAACCCTCAGAGGACCAGACAGAGCAGTATCCTAGAGAAGTGGCCCAGAGAACAAGAAAATATCAGATACAAGAGACTTGTAGTAGGCACCTGATACTTAGAGGGTCCATGGGCTGGGACCCAGAGGAGTGGGCAGGCCTGGTCCCCCCCCCCCCCCAACCTTCCAGCAGCCACAGCAAGGGGGCAAGATGAAGCATGGTCCCAGGCCATATACAGACATTTCCTCTGCCAAAGACAGCCAGGCAGAGAGCTTACTGGACACCCTTTAGCCACAGAGGGGCACTCACAAGCGGGCAGACCCCATTACACCCTCATTTCTTGAGGAGTAAAGAAAGTCAAAGGAAGGGTGTTCTTCCTTTGACTTCCTGTTATGTAGACAGCACCCACACCAAATTAAGCTATTTTGACTTCAGCTACACACTTGACATGCAGTGTAGACATGCCCATAGACTGAGAAGGTATAGGAGGAACTGGAGGACATGCTGAGTTTAGCAGAAAGTATTTTCTTTAGAGATACAAGCAAAATTTAGAAGAGTTCAGTGTGTTGGTGCATATATTAGCCATAGAAATTTTAGACCTTGCTGGAGGGGATAGCTTAGTGATCTAAACTAGTGGTTTGAAATATTTTTCTTCCCTGGAAACATGGGATCATATCTAGCCAGGATTAGCTCATCCATTCATCATTATAGCTTCAGGATAAATAAAACATGTTCCATCCAGTTTACTCTTCACTTTTTTTTTTAAAGAAACAACCTTTAAAACTGAACTCCTTGCTGGTGTGTTCCGTTTACCCACTGTGACTCTAGTATTATTTGTATGACAGACAAAGAGATTTGGAATTACAATATTATACAATGCAAAATAGTAGTACTCGTGCATTAGTGAGAAAGGTTGAATTGGGAGAGCTGTTCCACAGGTGCTGAAACTGTGAGTGCAGCAGAGTTCCCTTATATAGAAAAAATTACAGTCTGGTTCAATGGCTGTCATCATCTTTAATATAAAAATTATCCCAGAACCTCAGCAGCTTCATTAAGTGATTTCCACTGGAAAACTGATGTAATTCTGTTCAATCAGCAGAGTTTGAGCCTAAGTTTCAATTAATGGCAATGAATTTATCTAGCGCCAAATATTTAACTCAGATTTAACCAATTGTTAAATAGGTATGGAATTCTATACCCATTTTCTTAAAAAAACAAGATGCCAAAGATTAAAGGAGGAATCCTCCAAAGAACCTGGAGAGTTAAGCTATCAGCTCCCAATAACAGCCAATGGAATTAGCACTTAAATGCATCACATTATTTCTGAGAATCACATGTTGAGCCCTAGCTAGACAGAAACTGATTTGGTGTAGGTGTTTAATACATTCTATGGTAGTCAAAAGTCTTTTTCCACTTTATTATTATTCTACTTTATTAATCCACTCTTCCTCTTCATTGTAAACTTTGGCTTGGAGAGTTTCCCTTGCACTTTTATTTTGGATATATCTACACTACAGCTAGGAGCATGCTTCCCAGCTTGAATACATACACACACACACACACACACACACACCTGGGCTGTGTCTAGACTGGCAAGTTTTTCCGCAAAATCATCTGCTTTTCTGGAAAAACTTGCCAGCTGTCTACACTGGCTGCCTGAGTTTCTGGAAAAGCACTGATGATCTCATGTAAGATCATCAGTGCTTTTCCGGAAATTCTATGCTGCTCCTGTTCGGGCAAAAGTCTTTTTACGAAAGACTTTTGCGCAAAAGGGCCAGTGTAGACAGCGAAAATGGCGATTGGGGCTTTTTTGCGGAAAAGCGTGTCTCGATTGGCCACGGACACTTTTCCGCAAAAAGTGCTTTTGCGGAAAAGCATCCTGCCAATCTAGACATGCTTTTCTGAAAATGCTTTTAACGGAAAACTTTTCCATTAAAAGCATTTTCGGAAAATCATGCCAGTGTAAACGTAGCCTAGGGGTACATCTATACTGCAGGGCTAAAGTCGGAATAAGCTATATAACATCAGCTACATCAATTGTGTAGCTTAAGTTGAAATATCTTATTTTGGCTTTTGGCACTGTCTACATAGCATGGAGTAGAGGGAAGAACACTCTTCCTTCAGCTTCCCTTGCTTCTCATAAAATGAGGGCTACAGGAGTTGGAGTAAGAAGTCTTCCAGCTCAACATTATTTCAAAATAAAGGCTTGTAGTATAGACACCCTCTGTTATTTAATTGATGTTATTCCAAAACAACACTGCTGTATAGAGGTATCCTACCTAACACTCTGAAAATAACAGTGTTGCTGGTGTTAGCAGCATGGGCAGCTGCTTCATCTAGCCACCCATGTACATAACCATGGTGGTAGTCAGGAAGCTAGCTGTTTCTACAGCTACCCTGAGGTATTTACCGAGCATTAGCTTGAAAAGCATGAGGGAGTTTCTCTCTAGTCAATTTCCTAACTGAATGTAGGTATACTCTTTGACTTAGTGTTGCTCTTAAAGAGAAAACAAAAACCTCAGGTTTCCTTATGAAAACATCGCTGAATCAAAGATTGAGCAAATGGTTTTAACCCAAAGCAGCCAAAGATAACAACGCTGTAACTTTGTAAAAATCTAATACTGATGTCACTTATTGGTTACATTTTTATCAATATTTGAAAATATTTTTGTTTAACAGTATTGTACTTCCACTATTTTCTTTCTTTATTGTTTTTATCAAATTCATCAAACCGTTTCTTTGTATCCCAAGGTCATTAGTATTTAGACACCTTTGGAAGCCCCAAAGAAAGACTTACTTAATAACCTACCTATACAAGCCTTCTTATTTTAGTAAGAGGGCCATAGTCTGATGTCAGGTCTACATAGAATCATTTTTCAATGGGGAATATCATGATAGGTCAATTGCAGGGCATAGTCCTGAGTCTGTAAAGGGCAAATCAAGTCTAAATACTGATATAGCGGTTAGACAAGCTGGAATCTAAAGGCAGTTGATACATTTACCTGCTATATATTTGAGAGAGTTTGTCTGCCTGTCTGTCTGTCTGTCTGTTCAAGAACTCCTCCCAAATGGTAAGAACTAGTACCACCAAATTCAATATAAAGCTTCCTCTTATAACTTAAAGCAAGTCAACAGTTTGGCTATGCCAGGAAAATGGGATGTGCCTGGACTGAGATTGCTTGTCATATAACCATACAGAAAAGAGACAGAATTACCAGACAGGCTTAAAGGACTGGTTAGGGCATGCTCCTTCCCCTTTCCCCCTGCCCATCTGGGGCTGCTCCAGCCTTGAGACTTCCACCCCCTTAGGTACACATTAGGAAGGGTAGTAAGGGGCTGAATAAGACCCCCCTCCACAGATTTGTACGGGAAGATTGCTGACTGTTGCCCTTCATCAGGGAGAGAGGAGAAAGTAAACAGTTTGATACATTTCTCACTCTGGCTGGGGAGAGCAGGAGGCAGATGATCTGTGAACTTTGTTCTCGCTCCTTGACAAGGACAGAAGAGAAAGAGCAAACAGCCTTGGTATGAATCTCGGGGCAGCATCACCTCCTCCCTCCACTCACCCCTCTTTCACATTCACGCAGTCCCCTGACCAAAGCCCCTCCTCAGTTTCGACCCTGACTTCTGCATATCCCACAATTCCAGCACTCTGCCTGAGCCCCTCATTAAGAACCCAAGGCATGCTGAGTAAATATCCTAGTAAAATATAGAGAGATACATAGAGAGGGAATAAAATTTGATTTTATAGTGGTTTATCATAGACTCATAGAATACTAGGACTGGAAGGGACGTCGAGATACATTCTTGTTAGTAATAGGCTGCTGACCATGCCTGAATTAATCACCAAATGTGAAAAAGGGTGTGTTATGGTGTAGGAAGTCCATGGGACTACTCATCTGCTTAAATGCTTTCCTTTTTGGGCCAGAATGTTTGGTGATTCACACAACTCTGTCTCATAAATGTTGTCATCTGTGAGGTGTCTTCAGCTGTTTGGTCTTCTCAGCCTCTCTCTAGCTTTCAATCAGCGGAGAAGATGAGAATTACACCACTCACTGTTACAGTGCACTCTGTACTATATAAAGCAGTCGGGAGCTGAAACATAATCTCTGCCTTTGGGAAGGAAGGAAAGATGTGCTAGCTGAATAGGCAAAACACAAACACCTTTTCTGTCCTTCCAAAGATAAATGTAGGGCTTTGCAGTTCTACAATCTGACCAGGGCATACAGTTCTACTGGGCTTTCATGCTGGTTATGTGCCAGAGACAGAAGTTGGGGACTCCTTTTGTACCAGTGCATATAATTAAAACACAAATTAATAAGAGTAGTGTAGTTCAATTGAAAACACGTTGGTCTGCAACCCAGGAAGTCTGGGTTTTATTCTGAGATCTGCAGCTGACTTGTTGTGGCCTCCAGCATGTCTCTTCACCTTTCTACTCTCCTGTTTTCACTCCTACATTTTGTTCAGATGATCACGTCTCCAGAGAAGAGATGGTCTCTTAGGGTACGTGTACACTAGCCCCCAGTTCGAAATTGCTAATGAAGTGCGGGATTTAAATATCCTGTGATTGATTAGCATATTCCAGGCTGGTCGCCATTTTGGAAACCGACTAGCCCGAACTAACTGCCTGCGTCTACACACGGCAGAGAAGCGGAATTCTGAGATAAATCCCTTAGGGTATGTCTACACTACCCCGCTAGTTCGAACTAGCGGGGTAATGTATGCATACCGCACTTGCTAATGAAGCCCGGGATTTGAATTTCCCGGGCTTCATTAGCATAAGCGGGGAGCCGCCATTTTTTAATCCCCGCTGCTTCGAACCCCGTGTAGCGCGGCTACACGGGGCTCGAACTAGGTAGTTCGGACTAGGGTCCTATTCCGAACTACCGTTACTCCTCGTGAAACGAGGTGTACCGGTAGTTCGGAATAGGCACCCTAGTCCGAACTACCTAGTTCGAGCCCCGTGTAGCCGCGCTACACGGGGTTCGAAGCAGCGGGGATTTAAAAATGGCGGCTCCCCGCTTATGCTAATGAAGCCCGGGAAATTCAAATCCCGGGCTTCATTAGCAAGTGCGGTATGCATACATTACCCTCCTAGTTCGAACTAGGAGGGTAGTGTAGACATACCCTTAGATCGGATTAACTGTTACTCCTCTTGGAATGAGGGGGCTAGTGTAGATGTACCCTTTCAGTGTATACATACAGGTTGTAGCATAATGGGTCATAGAACCTGATTGGGGCACCTAGTCTTCATCATAAATTCCATTTTAAATATTGAAGCATCATATATTCACACTATATTAGTAATTTTGTCTCTATAATATTGTTTGATAAATAACAAGCAAAACCATGAAGAACAGAAGTGATAGTGTTTTTATTGACTGATATTAGACTGAATTTATACAGATATGCCACATTCAGTAAACAGCATAATACTACTTAAGGGGTTCAGTGGAAGGACAGTATTTTCTATACCTCTTGCAGCCTTAAGCATGAGGGTTTCTCTACTACCTCGTCCTATTTTCCAAGGAATTATATTTTTAACATTTCATATTGCAACTAAAGAATACATTTACAGCAGTATTGCATTTACTTCACAGCAAGCCCTTAAATATAAATGTTCCCTCACAGTCTGCTGTTACTCCTAGAGAGAAGATGCAATTTTATTCCTGTAAGCTATTCACAGAATATTTGTATAGTTTATGAATATATGAAGGATTTTAGTTACAAATAGTAGCATGACAAAGGATCACATGTAAATGTAGCAAATTAACTTTTGAGCTGACTATGTCAAGAGTCATGATCACAAGCATAGGTCATCTGGCTTCCTGATAATGAATGTGTATGGCTGGCTGGATGTGTGTGAGTGTCTTTTTGTGTGTTAATGAATGTTATTTTTCTTTATTTTTAGAAATGTTTGTTTTCTACAGTAATGGTTCTCAAACTTTTTGGTTTGTAGCCCACCCTGCTCAATGCAAACCTTCTGTGGACCACCAACCACCTACGATGACAAAATGACTTCACTTCTCCCTAAATACTTGAAACACTAAATTGTTCATATTAGGCTACTGGAGCATAAAAACAAATAAGCAGCCGTTACACAAGGGGGCATATATAATCAATCAATAAGGAAGGAACTATTATTAATCAAGATCAAAATAATTAAAAAGATTAAGGGGTTTTACTTTATCATGTTAGTTTACCAAACTTTATTTTAAAGTAAATATTACTTTAAACTCACATTAAGTTGAGAACAAAAGTTTTCAACATTGTCTTATTGATGGCAGGTGTGGGGAAAAATGTTTTGGATCAGGGGCCCACTGACTTACAGAAAAATCAGTCAAGGACCACAATAGATAGAAGCAAAAGAAAAAAGTAATTCTTCTCTGATGTGGCTCCCCAGTGAGATACCTCATTTCAGAGGTTCAGGGCTTCCCACAGGCCAGTTTAAGTCTTACAGGGTTCCAGAGCTAATAGATTTTGTTGGCCACCTCCAGGCTCTGGGTGGGGCCAAAATTGAGGAGGTCAGTGTGAAGGAAGGGGCTGCCAGAGAGCAGTTTAGGGATGAGGCTGCAGGGTTTGGGTGGGAGATAGGGTGGAAGAGCAGAGTAACAGTGGTTGAGATGCTGGATGCAGGAAGGGCTGAGTGTGGGGCTATGGCTGGGAGATAGGATGCAGGATAGGGGTGGAGGTCTAGCTGGGAGGTTGGGTGCAGGAGCCAGCTGGGCTGGAGTTGGGGTGCAGGTGGAGGTGTAAATCTGTGCAGGAGAGAGGGTGCAGAAGCAAGATGGAGGTGTGGGGTCTTAGTGGGAAGGGAGGTATGTCAGGGCAATGGGGATGCTGGCTCTAGGCATGAGGGGGGAGAGGAAGCACTTACCTGGCTCTGTGCATCCCATTGCTCCCAAGCACCACCCTCCTTTGTTTCCATTGGCTGCGCTTCTGGCCAGTAGGAGTAGTGGGGAAAGCCTCCAGCACAAGTGTTTTCCTGCACTGCTGTTCTCCCAGCCAAGGAAAGGGGGAGAGCAGCACACAGAGCCACTTCCTCTTCCCATGAGCTGACTTGGCCCATGAGGTATGGGGCTCGTCCCTCCCAAAATGGGAAGCCAGCACTGGCATGACAACTGTGCAGGGGCTGGGTTGTGTGGGGAGCACCATGAGCTGAGCAGTGGAGTGGTGGAAGGGATCTGGGAAAAACAATGGGTTTGCAGGAGCCGGCAGCAGGAGGGGCAGAAATGACCTTCCTTGGTCTGGCAAATTCCTTCATCTGGGACAAGTCAGGTCCCGAAGGTGCTGGGACAAAAATTCCACAATATTTTTTAACCTTTTCATCTAAATTTATAAGAAAAACATCATAAACAAACAAGGATTGAAAATTTTCAATATGCTGTATTGAATTGTTTCAGTCCTGCTAGTAAAGCTGCATAAAGAACAGATACTCTTTCCAGTGTATTCATTGCTAGTCCACAGTGCACACCAAGTGCAATACTATTGCCAACATAGTAGTAGCTTCTCCGAACCACATGTGAGTTTACAGAAAAGTTCCCTCTTCCCCAGTTCATATGGGAACATTGCTGGGTGTTCCCCTTTGTCAGGAGTGAGAGGAAAGTGCACAGTTTGCTGCATTCCTCACTCTGGCTGGGTAGCACAGGACCAGAAGAACTGCAGAAGCTATGGAGAAGTGCTTCTCACCTGATCCCAAGCTGCTGTGGTGAGAGAAGCCTGGGGTAGTCCTCTCTCTCCAAGGCAGCCTGCATACTGAAAGCCTCACCCTTAGCCCCACCCCAGAGCAATGATTTAAATGAAGAATAAAATGAATTAAGGACACAAGCAATGCCAGGTAATTTAAAATAAACTAGAAGACTATATGATTGAAACAAACTGGAATTTACTGTACATTACTTTTTCCTCAGTGGAGAGGCACAGTGCAAAATGCCAGTTGTTAACCAGATTAAATTAAATTAATGGAGATTGCTTATCTCCTAGAATGGAAAGGGACCTTGAAAGGTCATCAAGTCCAGGCTGCTGCTTTCACAGCAGGACCAAGTACCATCCCTGACAAATTTTTGCCCCAAATGGCCTCTGCAAGGCTTGAGCTAATAATTCTGGGCTTAGTAGGCCAATGCTTAAACCACTGAGCTATCCCTCCCCCCAGATGCTGTCTTGGTATCAAAATTATGCTTCAGAATTGTGCTGAGCTTTTAAGATTCATTGAAATGTTTTCTCTGCTAATGCATTACAACCACAGAACATCTAATAACAATAGATTCTAGGAGATAATGATGGTCTTCTTGATGTACTGCATGTTGGAAAGGATATCTGATAATCATTTATTTGTACCGTATGAAATATTCAGTGCAAAAGCATCAATGCAAGAACTGGCAATAAGTTTTAGGTAAATAAGCTGTAAGTATGTTTGCAAAGCTGTCTTCCATATCTATCCGAACCCAAAACTGCATTATTTTATAGTAAAAAGCAGCAGTCCTAGAGGCAACCTATGTAATTAGTAGGATAAAATGTTGATTTTAATATGTCTTGAAATACGAAGTTATTTATCCTTTTAGAACTGAATCTTAGACTAACATTACAGGCAGAATTCTCCTTGAAATCAATGTGACACTGTGTGAAAGAGCTGCAAGATCAGGTCCTTAGTACCACTCCAAAGTACAAAGATGTCAAGGGAAGGGTTGTTGTTTCTTTTCTCCCAGTGGCTTCTGTGGGAAGGGGTCATGTCTGCGAAGGAAAATGATTATTCGTTTGGGCTGGGATTTTGTGCTCACTGTGAGTTTTTATCAGGATTCTAATGACTCTCTTAAAAATCTGAAGGGTATAATATATCATGGGTAAAAATCCCAACCCATTGAAGTAAAAGTGAAGTTTTGCTTTGACTTCAGTAGGCCAGGATGTCATTCCAGAAGTACTATCGATCTAGTACTACTTGTCCTTTGAAGGGTGGAATGCATGCCTCACCACCCCTGTGCTTTGCGCATACAAAGTTCTTCCATAATTAACCCTTACACTGATACAACAATGATAATATCACAAAAGAACTGTCAGAAAAATACAGTTGACCAAATCCTCTCTTTTACATTCCTGAAAATATACTGAAGGCAATAGTGTTGCTCTGCTATAAATGAGAGTAGAATATAATTCTAGGTGTGTACATCCTCTGCATAATGTATTATGTCTGGTGATTTATCAAATGTCTTCTGCATCCCAGGAGTAATCAACTGAAAAAAGAACAAAGTTATAGCACAATGTAAGCAGGATCATTGCCCGTGCTAATATACTGTACAGCTGTCTCTTTCTTTACATGTCTACAAAATTTCTAAGTATATCAGATGCTATTACTCTAAGTAAAGCAACATAGCATATTCACCAGTTTAATGTTTGAATGGTTTTATAATTGCATCAGTGTATCCATTGTAAATATTTATATAAAAAGTTATCCTGGTAGATTAATGGATATTAATAAGAATATGTTCACTTTTGGAATATATGAAACAATCATTTGCTAACATTATGAGCTGAATTGTGTCTTTAAAGCAGAGGCATTAAAGGTGCTGAAATGGCAAGGTGCATCGCTGCAGCAAGACCTCTTGAAAACTTTGTATTTATAGTAGGTAGAAGGATGTTATGGACAAGTACAATTCACAGTGACACCTTGTAACTGAGGGCAGAAAGGGAAGATTATGTTCTGAAATTGCATAGAGATTCAGCTCTGACAATTGTTGGGGAAGATGACAGCGCAAGCAACAGTATTTCAGCTTTCCTTGTGTTCTCAGGCTATGTCTACACTACAGAGATTTTTCGGAAAAATGGCAATTTTTCCAAAAAAACTTTACTTAAGTTCACACTGCAAGCACGTTCTTTTGAAAAAAATCAAAAGCACAGAGGGGTTTTTCCGACATTGGTTAATCTCTTTCTTCAAGGAAAAAAACTTTTTTGAAAAAGACATATATGGTCAGGGAATCATAGAATACTAGGACTAGAAGGGACCTCGAGAGGTCATCGAGTCCTGTCCCCTGTCCCCACAGCAGGACCAAGCACTGTCTAGACCATCCTTGATTGTCTAACCTACTCTTAAATATCTCCAGAGATGGAGATTCCACAACCTCTCTGGACAATTTATTCCAGTCTTTGACTTCCTTGACAGTTAGGAACTTTTTCCTAATGTCCAACCTAAACTTCCCTTGCTGCAGTTTAAGCCCATTGCTTCTTGTTCTATCCTCAGAGGCCAAGATGTACACGTTTTCTCCCTCCTCCTTATGACACCTTTTTAGATACCTGAAAACTGCTATCATGTCCCCCCTCAATCTTCTCTTTTCTAAACTAAATAAGCCCAATTCTTTCAGCCTTCCTTTATAGGTCATGTTCTCTAGACCTTTAATCATTCTTGTTGCTCTTCTCTGGAAGAGGGAGTTCTTTCGAAAGAAGTGGAAAGAGGTGGCCGTGGTGGCCACTCCATCCATAATAAATAATCACAACTTAAATGCAAGATAGCATCCAGATTGCTTTTTCAATGCACTTTGGCAGTGTAGATGCTTTCTTTCGGAAGAAGTCTTTACAGAAGATCTCTTCCAGTAAAGCTTCTTCCAAAAGAAGCCTATAGTGTATATGTAGCCTCTGAGAGAAAGGACTAAGACTGCACCTAATCCCTAATAAGGTTCAGTAGGATAGAAAACTTCTTTTTTTTTCTTCCTGTTTCCCAACCCCAGAAATCCCCCGTCAGGACAAGACATAAGCTGATCATCCCATCTTAACTTATTGTTATATAATGGTCAGCAAAGTTACATACATTTACAAAAGCATATAAGGTCAAGACTGGAAGCAGTACAAAATTCCTAGATTCAAGCAGCTAAAAATAACTATTTGTAAGTGATTTCATGAAAGTATAATTTACTCACATTTTATCTTCAGTGGTTAAGACAAGAATTTCAAAATATGAGCCTAAAATTTGACTTAGGGCGCATCTACACTGCACCATTATTCTGGAAAAACAATACTAGCATCTACGCAGCAATTGCATTATTTACAAAAAAAATTGAAATAACTGAGGGCATTTTCTGATGTTGGTAAACCTCATTCCATGAGGATTAACACCTCTTCTGAAAAAGCTTTCAGAAGAGGGTGTATATGGACGCTCCACTGCTGCTATGTTGAAATAGCTCCTCACCAGGGCCATTTTAAGTTATTCCTCTCCAGTGCTCCTGGGGCTCTAAATCGAGAGAGCGCGTCCATATTAGGGACTAATTTTGAGGCTTCCCTGTAGTGTGGATGCTCTATTTTGAAATAAGTTATTCCGGAAGATATCTTCTGGAATACTTTTTCCGAAATAAGCTTGCAGTGTAGACGTACCCTTAGTTACATACTTTCAAATCAGGCATGTGCATGAAATAGATTTAGAGGCTTAACTTTAGGTTCCTATTCTCAAAAATGTCCTCTAACTTACATCTACTCATTCATATAAGCCAAATATTCAAAAGTGGCCTATAACTTATAATCAGTATAGGTACTTCTTCTGAAAGCCCTGTCTCATGGATGCTAGCCCATCCTTATCTAGCCAGTAGTGCATCAATAGAGGGAAAATGTTAATGAAAAAATTGCTCTAGTCTCCACTAATTATCTGTTGCAAAATGATATTTTGTCTTAATTTTAGCAGACGTATCTGTATGTATTAAATTGTAATTATAAATATGTACCAGTTCAGTAATGGTATAAGACTAGAAGAAAAAGCCAATTCATTTTTATTATTTCCTCTGTAACTCTAAGTATCTCAATCAGTTTCCTTCCGACTCATTCCTTTTTCAAGATAAACAGCCTTTAGGGTTTTTTTCCCCCAATCTTTCATTGTATCTAAATCTCTCCCAGGGTTCTAACTAACATTGCATTATACCTTTTGAATCCTTACTATATTTTTCATATGATGAGGAACATAAATTGGACACAGCTGTACTCCAGCTGAGGGAGTAACATTTTTTGGTCCATCATAATATTTCCTTTATAACTCAAAATTCCCTTTTTAAATTGCCAATCCTTTTTTTGTATTTAGGAGCTGTGTCTACACTAGCCTCCCTTCCGGAAAAGGATGCTAATGTAGCACTTTGGAATAGGCCAATCCGTGGGGGATTTAAATATCCCCCGCGATATTTGCATTAACATGGCTGCCACTTTTTTCCGGCTTGGAGACAAGCCGGAGAAAAGCGCCAGTCTAGATGTGATTCTCCAGAAAATAAAGCCTTTTCCGGAGGATCTCTTATTCCTTGAATGTAGGAGTTATTACTTGAAAGTAGGAATAAGAGATCCTCCGGAAAAGGCTTTATTTTCCAGAGAATCACGTCTAGACTGGAGCTATTCTCCGGCTTATCTCCAAGCCGGAAAAAAGCAGCAGCCATGTTAATGCAAATACCGTGGGGGATATTTAAATCCCCCACGGATTTGCCTATTCCAAAGTGCTACATTAGCATCCCTTTTCCAGAAGGGAGGCCAGTGTAGACACAGCCAAAATGTATAGAAATTCTACTTCTATGTAAGGCCTGGATTGTGATCATATTTCTTAAATCAAAATTCTTCTCCTTATATTGGCTATTTTGTTTTCTTTAAGATAGTGATATGCTTTTCTTATTTCATTTTACATTCTTGTTTCTTAGCATTGCCAAATCCTAGATGGAGCATTTACAGAAGGTACATCCTGTACCAGGTTTTACAACAGGCATTTGAAATATTTCAGGTAAGCTTTCATTATGTGAAATATCAAGGTAATATTAACTTGCAACTATAGATACAATAGTATACTCTACTTTTCACAGAATTCTGATATTTTTCAATAATATGGATTAAAATATTAATTATTTGTAATGAATTATCTGGCAACAGAAAAGATAGGAAGTTATTTCTGCCAACTTTACTCAGCAAAATTGAATTCCGTTTGTCTTTAATGTCCAAGGTTCACTCACTCCTTCCTGTGTTCTTTCACAGGTTTGTCTCTATGAAGAAATATTACCACATTAAAATATAACCTTGAAGATCCAATTAGCACAATGGTAGATAGTGACTGCACTCACTATAGACAATCACCTTTAGAATTATGACAAGTAGTCATGGTTAAACTGGTCTCAGAGTTTAAACATGATCAGCTAGAGCAATTCTGAGCCTAACTTTTTCCCTGTCTTCATTGGCTGCAAAGTCATGCTAACATCAGACAAATTATTTACCACTGAAATCAGTGGAAGTTTTATTATTGACTTGAACTGAAGCAAGATTGGGCCGATTAACCTATTAGGGAATGTTGCAACCCAATAAAAATATGTACTGAAAAGATGATTTTTTTCCCCAAAAGCACGTTAGTGACACAGGCTCCTTAATTACAGATTTTTAAATGTATTTAAGTTCCTAATGGTACAAATAGGCATCTGGGGGTTTTCAACAGTGCCTTAGTGCCTAACTCCCAATGGTATGATTTGTTTTATAAAATACCATGTTATGCAAATAAATAATACTAATACTAATTATTATTATTACTTCAGGAATCCAAGAGAAGACATTTTCCAGGTATATACCCCCTCGCCAAAAAAAATCAAAATTCCAAAATGTATCAGAAACTTAGTCTTCACTTCTTCACCTGTGAGGACAAAACTTGTACAAAATGCATTTCAATGTCTACATAAGTAAGTAGGTTGGTTTTGTCTACCTATACATCACCTAATGTATCTGCCACTGATGGACTTCATTTATGGAACTACTGTATTTATTTATATCTACTTAGATATATGTATATATCTCCATAGAAAGAAACCTTGGAGGTAATTTAGAAGACACCTGTGGAGGGACATGTGATCCATCTAGGGGACCATATGACCTCCCATGCTCCTCTCAGCCTGCATGCATCACCTATACCTGCAGGCATCTGTGGCAGCTTGAGGGTTGATGAGGTCTTTTGAATATGTGAAAGAGAAATTATTTATTGTCCTCAAGTGTGCTCTTTGTCAATATATCTTAATCTTGTAATGTTCATAAATCTTTACAATTATTAATTACATCTCAATATTCTGGAGCCAGTTCTTAGTCCAGAAGTGTTTTATGGGGATTATTTTGTGAGAAAAGATAATCACCCAAGGCAATATCTACAAATACCAAACCCCAGATCCCAACAATAGTATTACATATCCACTGAAATGTATTGTGGACATAGAACTGACATCAGTCCTCTCAAAACCTCATTCTTTCCCATTCCTTACTTACTATGTTTTACAGACTTATATACTTTAATGTTATTTCTGACACACGATGAACAGTGTCAGAAATAGCTTTTCTTTAGTCACAAAACCAAGGGAAAATGTCACCAATGTGAGAAGTTTCAGTTTTATGTTAGTAACTTCAAAGATTGCCAGTCATTCATTTTTAACAGGTTGGAGTAACTGTCTCTGCTTATTGGTTCATTCTAAAGTTCACCTTTAACACCTGTTGAAACCAGCACTTAATTTGTGCCAGAGCTGATATCCAGAATCTCTAGGTTTGGCAGTTCATAGTCCCAGAACCTTTGGCCTTTGTACATCAGTAATGAATGTAAAAAAAATTGCTTGAGTACTGGCACTTCTTTCATTACTAATTACATAGTGCTTGAAACTGTTTTTCAAAAAAACATAAATCTTCTTTTTGTGGTGAAAATGGAATCTGTTGGAATAGTATCAGGAGAAATTTAGCCTTCAAGGATTCCCTCTGTTCTTATGAAATTAGTAACCCTCAAAGTAACAATGTCACAGAAAAGTAAGCAAAGTTTCAAATTATTTCTTGAGCTCACTTGCATTATTGCTATACTGGATAAATGTAATAATCCTGAAAAGGTAATATATCTAAAGTTTATGTCGCAGATGTTAAAGTTAAAATAAGAATTTCCTGGTCCTTAATCTTTCACAAAATTAAAACTGATACAAAAAAATCTGTTACTTTTTTCTTTTTCTTTTTTCTTTTATACATTTCATTATCTCTGAATTTGAGATATGCTATGGGTCATAAGCATTTAACCAAAAACATAGGCACAATGTTTTTGTGATGTGATGTGATATGATATAATACCAGTGCAAAAAAAAAAAAAAAAAAAAAAAAAAGCAGGGAAGTCTTTTTTTCTAGTGAGATTTCCATTCTAATTTGACAGTTTTAATGAGATTTGCATAGATTATGCTTCACATAATCTTTCAGACACTTGAATGCTAATATGAATCTGAGATATATTAAAAGGCTGAACTTGGACCTTTGCAGCTGTGAGATGACTTTACTTATGCGTGCTGCATACCAGTAACAGTCATGAGAGCAACACAATTTTCAGGATCAGAGATCCAAAACCACTAGAAGATTTAAGGTTCACCCACTGTGATCTTAGATGCTGTAATTCTGCAAAATAAAATAAAATAAATGTCTGAAAAAAGTTAATCCATGATATATGACCCTATATGTTAGAAGAAATAGACATTATACAATAAGAACCTATTGAAATGTATGTAACTATTTGCTGAAATATACATTGTGTGCTAATATATTTCAGTAACAAGTTACATTCAATTAACAAAATGTAAGTTATCTGAATCACTTAGAACACTAAAAATATATCATGTGAAATTCAGAGTATCAGTATAATTCTAGGAAATGAGATTAATTTGATAAAATAATTGTACATGGGAAGTATATTAAATTTAATGGGCATTGGACCTCACCCATTAGAATCACAAAGGACAACACAAAAGTCTGCTAAAGGAATGCTGAATTTACATAAATGAAATTTCACGCAAGAATTTTAATTAGCCTTATGCATAAGAAATGTAATATAGTATTTTCTGACAGTAATTTGTTACATAAATTGTTTCTCTGCCAGTATTTGGTCTAGTGTTGCTTTTACAGCTGGGTAGAGAAAGATAATTCTGTTTTGCAGAGCATTTTTATAGTTCAGACATTAATTTCATTCCATTTATGACTGAAAGCCAAACATTTTGAAATGTCTGCAAAAGAGAATGAGGTCCTTGGACAATATATCTAATGTGCTGCTCTGGAGCTATGTACCCTGGAATTCATATAGCCCCCATATTGCCTCAGGAGAGTAGATATGGATTCTGGAAGTCTGGAGTGTCAAATAACAAGATGTTGAGCTAGAAAATTAAACAGGCAAGTTTTTGCCCTTGTTCTTTTGGAATGTTAGGGTTATCAGACAGTCTTCATAGCACACTTTGACTTTGCTTAATTGGCCAAATTCCAATAAAATTATTATTTTTTCCAACCAGATCTTGTTGTTTTCTTTTCATTTTCCCAAAAAGGGATGGAAAGCTCATAGATGGGTGACTAAAATATCTTGTGAGGTCCTAAAGTGATTATGTGTATGGTTATATATTCTGTAGAAATGTCTTCATTTTCATATACAAGTTCTACCATAGTTCAGAAGTCTTTTTTGAACGATCTCTTATTTTACAGGACACATGTCATACAACACATCATGTTGCTAGGTGCAGTCCTGTTCTACACCAGGCATTCTTCTATAAGATTTTCATGATTCAATTCATGCAACAGAGCCAATACAATTAGTTGCATGTGACACAGATCCAGAATAAATTTACATAAAAACATAAAAATGGCCATACCGGGTCTGACCAAAGGTCCATCCAGGCAAGTACCCTATCTATTGACAGTGGCCAATGCCAGGTGTCCCAGAGGGAGTGAATTGAACAGGTAATGATCAAGCGATCTCTCTCCTGCCATCCATCTTCACCCTCTGACAAACTGAGGCTAGTGACACCATTCCTTACCCATACTAGCTAATAGCTATTAATAGACTTAACCTCCATGAATTTATCTAGTTCTCTTTTAAACCCTGTTATAATCCTAGCCTTCACAACCTCCTCAGGCAAGGAGTTCCACAGATTGGCAATGTGCTGTATGAAGAAGAACTTCCTTTTATTTGTTGTAAACCTGTTTCCCATTAGTTTCATTTGGTGGCACCCAGTTCTTATATTATGGGAACAAGTAAATAACTTTTCCTTATTAATTTTCTCCACACCACTCATGATTTTATAGACATCTATTATATCCCCCCTTAGTCTCCCCTTTTCCAAGCTGAAAACTCCCAGTATCTTTAATCTTTCCTCCTATGCACTAAGCTAACTAGGATATGGCAGAATGGGAGAAATGAAACCTATTACTTTTTAAATGTCCATACATTATTTTGACAATATGCTTGAACCTCCTTTGAATGGACAGAATACCTTTTCATTTTATCATATGTCTGTTTTTTAATTGCCTAAACAAAGCTTCAGACTGCTGTTTGAACTTCAAATATTCATCACAATATACAGGATATCCACCACTGAGATGCTATAAATAGCTCAAAAACACTAACAGAAAATACTTTTGGAAAGAATCAAAACAAAACAAAACAAAACAAAAGAGAGGGGGAGGAGGGAGCTAGCCTTTTGTTTTCTTCTTCTTCAGGTGGCACATTCCTTTAACTATCGATATCTCATTTACATGCACCATTAGTACAAATAATCTGTGTGTAATGCAGATTAACCAATAACATAAAATATCACGGAAGCAATGAAATTTATTGTAGTTATGTACAGGTATATAGTTTCATTCTCTGAGGATGTGCCATAAAATCATCTCTATGTCAGGTATGCCCAAAAACAGAGGTAGGTAATAATTTTAGAAGGGGGGACTCCTCACACATTTTTGAAGTAGACCCAAGCTGTCCTGGAAGTGGTGGGCCTTAGGTGGAAGGAGCGGGGCCAGGATACTCCCCGTGCTCCCCCTCCCACAGACCCTGATTGGCCTATGACTGGGGGAGTATGCGAAATCTTTGCCCCCTACCCACTGCATCTAGACTTGCAAGTTTTTCCGCAAAAGTGGCCGCTTTTCCGGAAAAACTTGCCAGCTGTTTACACTGGCCGCTTGATTTTGTGCAAAAGCACTGACGTTCTACTGTCCAAAATCAGTGCTTCTTGCACA
This sequence comes from Pelodiscus sinensis, assembly GCF_049634645.1. Taxonomy (NCBI): domain Eukaryota; kingdom Metazoa; phylum Chordata; order Testudines; family Trionychidae; genus Pelodiscus; species Pelodiscus sinensis. The sequence goes on along the minus strand of NC_134715.1, from coordinate 96,980,708 downwards.
AATGCTTTGACATTCCTGTTCGGGCAAAAGCCCTTTTCCAGAAATGCTTTTGCACAAAAGAGCCAGTGTAGACAGCTGGAAACCCAAAAAAGCCCTGATGGAGAAAATGGCGATCGAGGCTTTCTTGCACAAAACCGCGTCTAGATTGGCATGCACGCTTTTCCGCAAAAAGTGCTTTTGTGGAAAAGTGTCCGTGCCAATCTAGACGCTCTTTTCCGCAAATGCTTTTAACAGAAAAACTTTTCCGTTAAAAGCATTTGCAGAAAATCATGCCAGTCTAGACGTAGCTCTGGTGTCTAGAGAGAACCACCAACTGGTGGTTCCCTCTAGGTGCTGTGTGCCCCTGGCAGTGGGAGGAGACTTTGCGTGCTCCCTCCACCCCCAAGCCAATCAAGGGCCTGAGGGCTGGGGAGCATGTGCAGTCTTTGCCCCCATCCCCACCCTGCAAGAGGTGTGCAGCACCTGGACTGAACTGCCAGTGGTTTTGAACAACTGGTGGTTCACTCTAAGTGCTGTGTGCCCCTTGCAGGGTGGGAGGGGACTTTGTGTGCTCCCTTCTAGACCAGTCAGGGCCTGGGAGTGTGGGAGTGTGTAAAGGCTCTTGCCTTCTCCCCCTGGCCTTCAAGGGACATGCAGCACCTACGGTGAACCACCAGTTGTTCAGAACAGCTGGCGGTTCACTGTAGGCACCTACCCATGCCCCTGTCCCTGCCCTTCCCCTGGCAAGGGGAAAAGACTTTGCCCTCTCCTCCATCCCCAGGTCTCAATTGGCCTGGGGGAGGGAAGTTGGGGAGTGGCCGTGGGCTGGATCAACTGGCGTGGTGGGCTGGATCCAGCTCTCTTGCCCACCACCCTTGCCCAAGAAGCACACCTGAAGTAAAGGAATGTCAGGTAATAAGTGGGTTGTGTTAACCAACTGAAAACTCTCCTTATTAACTAGATAGTCTTCACTGGCACTACACAGGTGCTTCTCAAGCAGTCCTGGGATTTCCAGGAACATTTTTGGAGCTTGATGATCCTGGCAATGTGCTACTGAAGTGCTGCATCACCAGTATTGGGCCTACTGAAGTGCTGCTTCTTAACTTGATTCAAAGTAGTACTGAAATCGGCTTCTCAGATTTCTAGTAGACCGGTACTGTTTTGTTCACACAGCAGTGAATTATAATGGACTACTCAGATAGTGGTTGGAAAGAGGATCCAAGTGGCATCACTGCCGAGAGCTATTAAATATTGTATTTAAGCTCAAATTGTGGAGCTGCAGCTGTTGGATCCAAGAAGCCCTATTTTAAATCCCAGCAGGGGCAGATTAGACACTGTTTTAATACGGGCATTTTTTCTTAAGTTAATTTTTATTTCCAAAAGTTCTGCTTAACAACCACGGTAGAAGAAATGTTAGACTTAGTTCCTGTAAGAGCCTGTCATGTCAAATCCAATATTTTTATTCACCAGGGAAAATTGTAGTTTCTTCCTTTCCCAAGTAGCTGGAATCTCCTTCTCTTTCTGTATATTTTCCCCACTACCCTTCTATGTTTTCGGCTTTTGATACCCCAATACAGATATATTATTGCTGGGTCCTGAATTTAAATCTCTGTGCAGTAGTGATTCATCTAGAGAACTTGGACAACAACCCATGTGTCATACATATTACAGTAATATGTTGCATGATTACCTGAAATATGCTAATTAGGCTGGCACTAAAGAGCAATGGTAGGGGGAATTCTGGCCTTAGTTTTTCTGGAAACTGCGCAGTTCTGTCTGTTTCCTTACAAATTCTTTAACAAATAGGATTTCATTACAATTACAGCAGTTGCTCCTCAAAGTGCCATTCTTTCCCCCTCAAATGGGACTTCTTTTAGGCCCGCATGAGACATGTAGGATTACAGGATTTAAATAATTTAGGTACATTGGAGCAAATGGATATTTTGTCTTGGTGTTGATCTTCCACAGTATGAAAAATTACACCCTAACTGGAATGCTGACACAGTCCCTACCTTAAAAAAAAATCTTCTGGCTAGCTGAACTGGACAGCTTGACAGCAGGAAAGTTTGCATCTTCATTACAGAATAAGATAAATAAAAGGATAGATTATTTAGCATTGCTCTCTTCCAAACTGGAAAGATTTCAGCTCTTATCTTATATGCCCCATTCCTTTGCATGATTAATTGAACCACATTAAATACGTATTTCAATAGTTCTGTTCTCTCCTCACTTCTTCTGGTTATGTAATGACAACTTTTATACAAATTTTAATAATAATGTTATGTCATCTTTCAGTAATACATACTTTGTATATATTATAATCTTTTGTTAGGCCATATTTTATGTAAACCGCTTTGTTAGCTTCTGATTTTCTTGCTTTTACCTTTCTCTAGTTGGTTTTTAAACTTTATCATTTTAGTCACAAACAAACAATAAAACAGACTACAGTTTCAAAAGTTAATTCCATTTCCAACATGACTTTTTTAATAGATGGGCATTCTGTATGTTTTCAATAGAGCTGTAGTACAGTTAACATACAATATCATTTACTATTTAAAAAAAAATTCTGCTCTGTTATGATGCTTCAGCTGTTACTTATATATATTTTATATAAGCCATCTCTTTTCTTCACACTTTTGACATGTGATCACCAAAGTGACATATGCAGGAACCTGATTATAGAGTATATTTCTATGGGTATGTCTACACTAGACCCCTAGTTTGAACTAGGGAGGCTAATGTAGGCATTCAAAGTTGCAAATGAAGCCCGGGATTTAAATATCCCGGGCTTTATTTGCACCTTCCCATCCGGGCGCCATTTTTAAATCCCCTAGTCTGAACGAACTGCCAGTGGCTACACGCAGCAGTCAAACGTTAACTCGAACTAAGTCCTTAGTTCGAGTTAACTCTTACACTTCATGGACCCTATATTATTTTGAATACATACCATTGATGTCACATACACATTCATGAGGCATGTTCATTTTGTATTGTATTATTTTGAATCCAGAATGTACTTTTATATTCCATCATTTTTTAAATCAATGGATAGCATTTCTTTATGCCTAGGCTAAACTTGGCCCTATGTCATGACTGAAGAAGAAATAAGACAAAAACAAATATGTCTTTGACCATACAGACCATATTTTTGATGTTTACTACAGGTGGGTGAACTACTTGTCTGGCAGCATTCAGTTTCATGGTAACACTGTTTTAAGATGCTGATGAACCATTTCCTTTGCTCTTAAATGGAACACTTTGCAGGCAGTAGGAGAAAAGAAGGCAAAAAACCTGCTATCGGATTGGGTAGAACCTAAAAAGGGACAGCAGGAAGAAAAGGAATGGAAAGAATGCAAGCTGCTCCTTCTGTGTTCCCGCACTCACAGTATCTTGCTGACTTTTCTTTTGCTCCATGGGTGGGTATGATCCTTCTCAATAGTCATGAGAAGGAGTCATGGTGCACCAGCTAAGAAGGCTTGAACTAGAGTATGCTGACTCTGTGCAACATAGCATTTTTAATTCAAGAAGATTCTAAAGGATTTTACATTTTCTCTGTACAGACAGGATTCAGTGCATCCACCAAAGTATGCAGCTACTCTTGAGTGAAATATGGAAATTATATTTAATAGTGCATAGCAATTCTGCAGGCTAGATTGGGTCAAGAAATAGCTATTTTGTACAAATAGAACTACAAAAAATATTTATATAGGGTTCACTGTAGATTGTGTGTGTGTGTGTGTGTGTGTGTGTTTGTGTGAATAGTTTGAAGTTACATAACAGTTTTGGTAACTAGAACATCGCTGTTGATACCAATGCATCTAATCAGCTTAAATTGTGCTCCCTTATCACACAGCAAAGCAAGATTCAGAGTTGGTTGGCCTTTTTCTTTCATGCACTAGATTTTCTATCCAATTTCTCTCAGACAAGGAAAAGTTAAGTTCTTGTCTGATCACAATTTTATTTGCACTGCTGTTAGGAACTAGGCATTCACTGATCTTAAATATCAACTGCTGAAGCTTAGCAAGAACTCTGAGGTCCTTAATCCTAAAGTGGAAGTTTATTATAGGTTTTAATTTGTTTTTATAATCTGCCAAACAAGTTAAGGTATGTTTAAGGTGGTGTAAAAAAAGAATGTTTTGTTATTTTCCCTTGCATATAGATGACTTTGCACACTAAATGGCACTAAACCTGTTTATCCAAAGTGCTGATGACAGAGTATTAATAAACTGATTGCTGAGTGAAGCACTCCCCAAACACTGTAGTTATGCAGAGGCATGTGGGTATATTTGCTAAAGATCCAGTCAGTTTTGACTGTCTGAACAGTGTGGCTGGAGTAGTGAAATAGGATGGAGTTCTCCTCGGATGAGAAATCCAGGATTATAGAAAAGTCATGCTACCAACATCAGACGGATCAAATTATATCATGTGATCAAGGTGATTTCATTACAATTACAAGAAGGACTTCTCTGTCTTTAGTGCTAACTCTCATCCGTTACTCTGTTGCATAAGCAAAATAATCCATTGTAAACAATACAAAAGTATGTACTTGTAAGAAAGTATATTGCCACATACTCTAAAGTGCACTACCTAGGTCCCATTGGCAGCATCTTGCTATGATGTATAACTGATTTCTTTTATGTGTTTCCCCTCTTTTGAATGGAAAAGCAATAGCTCATCAATGCAGGCCTTGATTAATTTAAGGTGCCAAATGAGCAAATAAATAATAATAATTGTTTTAGTCAAGGCTATTTGAGATGTCTTATAGGAAATGAGATAGGGGAGTTGTTTACAATAGAAATGAAGATCTGTTTCCTACCCAAATTCATACAAGTATAATAGCAACTTCAGAAAAGCAAAATAAGTCTATCAAAATACCTCCTTGGATTGTGCATACCCACAGATTATGAAGACCATCAGAAATGAAGAAAGAAAAAATAAGAAGTAGAGAATCACCATACGAGTGAATGGCTATAAGGTTTCCTTCTTCCTCTCATTCCTGTTGGTACAAATAGTTGGTTTGATAGTCTTTTATAACTTTTCCCCTATATCCACATACATCCAGAATAATTTGGATTTATCTTTCAGCTCCTTGCCTGTGTTCATTATTCCAGAGCGCCATAATTTGGGTTCCAACTATAAGTAAAAGCTATTTCTATTCAAATGAGTGGAAATACTTTTAAAAAACCCTGTCTCAGGGTATGGCTACACTAGCACCCTAGTTCAAACTAGGGTTGCTAATGTTGTCATTTGAACTTGCAAATGAAGCTCAGGATTTAAATATCCTGGGCTTCATTTGCATGTTCCCAGGCGCTGCCATTTTTAAATGTCCAGCAGCTCGAACTACCTGCCTGTGGCTACACGCGGCACGGGCTAGGTAGTTTGAATTAATACTCTTAATTCAAACTACCATTACTCCTCCTGCAAGGAGGAACTAGGGTGTCTAGTGTAGCCATATTCTCAGTGATTTTAATATGTAAATGTAGTAACTATATGGCTATATATAAAAAAACAGACCCTAAAAACATCAATATGCAATATTGTAGCCCAATTGGTCTCTGGTAATTATAAACAAGGTGGATGAGGTGATATCGTCTATTGTATCAACTTCTGTTGATGAAAAAGACTTTTGCTCCTACACAGAATTGTTTTTTCGACTTGAAGTAGTCTACATCAGGTCAAGGGTCAATATCAGTAACATCTAAACACGTGCACTATCAGAATTGATTAAAGGGGCACTCAAGTATATATATCTTAACTTATCCTTATTAAGGTGGATTGATCAGAGTGCTTATAGAAGTTCATCTATCTACCATTTGTCTATGTTTTTACAGATTCTTAACTTCCTTCATACCATTTGTTTTCCTCACTTTCTGAGTCCTGCCTTGAATTAGGGCCCCATCCAAAATTCAGTGAAGTTAAAGGAAAAATCCTGAGTGACTTTACTGGGATTTGGATCAAGTTGTGAAACTCTAATCTCTTCAGGACAGGCATCCTGTTTTCCTGTGTGTTGGTACACTTTACACAATGGCTGTGTCTAGACTGGCCAGTTTTTCCGGAAAATCAGCTGCTTTTCCAGAAAAACTTGCCTGCTGTCTACATTGGCCACTTGAATTTCCGCAAAAGCACTGACTTCCTACTGTAAGAAATCAGTGCTTTTTGCGGAAATACTATGCTGCTCCCATTCGGGTAAAAGTCCTTTTTGCAAAAAACTTTTGTGCAAAAGGGCCAGTGTAGACAGCTGAGATTTGTTTTCCGCAAAAAAGCCCCGATTGTGAAAATAGCGATTGGGGCTTTTTTGCGCAAAAGCACGTCTAGATTGGCCACGGATGCTTATCCGCAAAAAGTGTTTTTGCGGAAAAACGTCCGTGCCAAGCTAGATGCTCTTTTCCGCAAATGCTTTAAACGGAAAACTTTTCCGTTAAAAGCATTTGCGGAAAATCATGCCAGTCTAGACGTAGCCATAATGAGAACCTGGTTTTGTTTAAGTCCTTTGGGCAATGCCACAGAAGAAGAAAATAAATAATCGACTGTGTTCCACTGAATATTTTGCTGATCAGGCGAACCACTTCGAGTTCCTACAATGGTCCTTCATATTACCATGATACTAACTCTTAATATTACTACTACTGCTATGTCTTTTTTTTGCAGAGGTATGTTTTTCTGACCTTGGTTTGCTTTGCCATAATATGGTGGGATTGTCAGTGTTATGGAACTCCATGTGTTCTTTTCTTCCAGTTTTAAGATATAATTTGGTCCCAACTGTTTTGTTAATTTTTGTGATAAGATTTAAAGCAACATGCAAAGCCAATATGGAATGGTTGTCACAAAGAAAATACTTGTATGTCCAGCAGATAAGATGGCTTTTGCTATTTTATCTGGGCTCCCAATCTAAACCCATCAATGTCTGGCACCTGTGTCCTAGAGAAAAAGATTGACATGAATACAGGCTTCATGCCATCTGAGCAGATGGATCTGAGTACAAATATCAAAGACACCAACTGTAAGCATGAAATATGTTTGTGGAGGGTAGAGATTTAGCCAGTAAATTCCAGATGGTTATCTGTCCTGAGGTTATCAACATATGTTTAAAGGATGAACCATTGGTAACCCATCTTTTACCTAGATTAAATTCTAAAAATAAAATAATGAACTGGACATAAAAAGGTTTTCATTTAATTTTTATATTTTAGACCCATTGAGTTGAACTTGGACTATATTGTAAATCTGGAAGAATGTGATCATGAAAATAGGTCTCTACCTCCCCTTGTCTCCTTTTATGAAATCTTTCTTGAATTTACAAAAGTAAATGCCGCAAAATCAGATTGATGAGTTGAGGTGTTCAATTGATGACAATGGCCTTTGCGAGTGGTGTGAGAAGGTTCTCTCTACAGCATGTTCTGCTTTCTTGAACTGCTCAAATTAAGGTTCATAAAATATCTGCAGAAGACATAAATGACAATGATCTATGGGGAAAAATAATTGAAGTTGAGCTCCCTCAGTTTCGAGATGCAATTAATTATTGGAGATAGATAAGGTTTGTAGAATGAGAGGGGCAGGTAAAAGAAGGGTGACAGGAGAGGGGAAAGGATTCCCTTCTGCTTCATTTTTTTAAATAGAATCAGATTTTGGGAAATAGCAGGAAATAAGGGAGCTCTATTTTCCCAGATGACATGACTATTCACTATGGGTATGTCTACACTAGCCCCTAATTCCATGAGGAATACCACCTAATTCGATTTAGGGCTTTATTCCGGAATCCCGTTTCACTTCCGCGTGTAGACATGGGCAGTTACTTCGGGCTAGTCAATTTCTAAAATGGCAACCGGCCGGGAACATGCAAATCAAGCGTGGGATATTTAAATCCCAGGCTTGATTTGCAATTCTGGTCACCCTTATTAGCCTCCCTAGATTGATGTAGGGAGCTAGTGTAGATGTACCCTTTGAGTTTACAGTACTAACTGCCTTAAAAATACAGGGCCATGGCCTGGATCCAGAAAGGGCCTTAAAGAAACCTTGAAAAACCACTGCAATCCACAAATCCTGTATTATGTACTTAGGTTTCCCTGTATGTTGTGTTGGATGATATAGGCACCTGAGAAAGGTGGGGAACTTTTTAAGATATCCAATGGGATATGCCTATAAGAGATGTCTATCCTAAGCCTTGCCCTTCTCACAGACTTGTACACCTAAGTACAGGCTGCAGGTGGCACCTTTTGTGACAACTAAGCTCTAAATTTACCCTAATTGTGAGCTCAACTGTAAAGAGTGAGTAAAAGCTTCTAGGATGTGACAATAGTCTGCAACAATAAATAGTAATGTGAAAAAGTTGCTAAGGGATGTAGACTAACTTAATCCAAGCAAAAAAGCTTGCTGATATAATTCAAGGAATGTGCTGAGATCATGCCTACTAAACAACAAAAGCGTGGGACCAGAACTTGCCAGATGTGATGCAGCAAGAGACCATCAACACTTGAGAAAGAAGCTGTTTTTCCCTCTTAGCTGTTCTTGTCTCTGCCCTTGGTAATCCCTTTGTAAACTTGGGTTCATGATTCTTTCTTTCTTTTTCTTTCGTTCTCTCTCTCTCTCTCAGGGTATTTCTACACTGCACGCTTATTTTGAAATAAGCTATTCCAAAACAGAAATAGCATATCTATACTGCAGGGAAGCCTTAAAATTACTTAGAGACAGGTTTCCCTATTGTAGACATGCTATCTTGATTTAGAGCTCCAGGAGGCACCGGGAAGGAATAACTTAGAATGGCCCTGGTGAAGGGCTATTTTCAAATAGCAGCAGTGGAGAGTCTACACATGCCTTATTTAAAAACAGCTATTGCAGAATAGGCATTATTCCTCGTAGAATGAGGTTTAGAGATTTCAGAATAAGCTGTCTCTTATTTCAAAATTATTTTGAAATAACGGAATGGCTGTGTAGATGCTCGTATTGTTATTTTGAAATAATGCTAGTTATCTCAAAATAACAACGCACTCTAGATGCACCCTCAGTCCTCCTCATGTTTTCTGACTGTAGTGCATATATGTATAATTGTCTTTATTATCCAAACATCACTTTTACAAATTTACCTAATATAGAACATAAGATGGGTATTTGTCTCTTGTTTTCCTAAGATTTTGTTCTAGACTTTGCCGTCAATAACATCACTATTGCTATACTGGATGAGCTAAAGGTCCATTAGGTCTAGTTTCCTGTTCCTGAAAATGGCCAAAAATAAGAGTGTACAGGCCAGGGCATCTGATGTACATTGATGTAACTTTATTGACTCCAGTGGAACTATACTTGCTGAGATCCCTTAACTACAGTGACTTAAATGAAGTAACTTGGGGATATATATCAATATCATGAGGTCAAAATCTAGCCCTATTTGTGCAGTGGAGTTCAAGCATAACTTTTCAGTCTTTATGCCTCAAATCTTTATTATGTGTTTATATTTTAATTAGCATTATCAAACATGCAGAAATATCACACACCCCTAAAAGGGAAATAGAAAAGTATGTGCTTATCTAAATTAACTTAGAGTTATGTGCATCCTTAGTTTTAATCAAAGTTACCTGACAAATCCCATGTATATCAATAAATCACTAAAAAAGCTCTTGATATAAAAAGGTAATAAGGTGCTTTGTTTGATTGGTTTGGTTTCATGAAACTGCATGAAACTGTAGTGTAGATGATACCCATTGTACTGTCAAGCTCTAACCCTGAATAATGGAATTTGTAGATCTTATGATATAACTTTTTGCTTTGGGCAAATAGCTGTTGGGCTATTTTCTGCCTCTGCACATGATTTAAATTCTTGGTGATTCCATGAACAGTGTTCTACAGTGTTCCTTCTATCAATATGTTTTTGAAAGATTTTCATCATCTGTAATATTCAAGGTCTGATACAACTGACAAAATAATGACAGGGGCAATTCTAAGTTGTTAAAGACCTTGCTGTAATAGATGCTTGCCAATGCTGACTGCAGCAGAAGTGAAGAAAAATGTTTATTATATCAGAAAAAAATGTAAAACTGAAAACATGATGACAGTTTCTTAACCTTCAGCAACACAACCTACTCCTCTGAAATGACAGGAAAATGTCAACTTATGAAAAGGACACACAACAAGAAGTAAAGGTAACAAATAAAAGTTAATGCTAGTTCATTACAATCTAGAAAAGAAAACCATATTTGGTGCTGTCAGCAAAACTTCGCTGTTTTGCATTTCCGCAAAGTAACACTGACAAATAAGAAAATGTGAACGAGCTTAGTAAATTTCCCTCTATGACAGATATGGGCAATTTCCTGCAATATTCTTGGGAAAAGCTTATTGAATTAAATTGTAAAATCTTTGTCCTTTGTATTAAATGAAAAATGTAGGCATTATTGTGGGCTGAGATCGCATATAACCTCTCTACAGGAGAAATTTATTTGAGGCCTGGGAGTTCAAAGGATGACACTGAAATTGTGGCTAGCTAGAATGGACTTCTGGTACAATAAATGTGAAATGGATTTCATGGGGAATATTTAGGGAGAGATTTAATATAAATTTCCTCTAGTTATGCAAAAAATCCAGCTTTTGGAATCTATGCTTTGAGGATCGAATCATTGTCTGCTGGTCATCTGTTAACTAGAGACTGAAGATCAAAGATCTAAGCTGTGTGATCTGTCAGATTTGTTCTTCTGGTTCTGAATTTCAGACAGACAGTTATGTAATTTTATCCCTGGGGAAAACAGGTGTGGGTTTTGAAGGACTAACACCTATCAGAGCTGGAGGGTAGAATTTGGGAGAGGCTTTTTAGCATGTATGTATGTTCTTGTTTTGGTTCTTAATGTTTTCTTTGTATTACTTTTACCTTAAAAATACTTTTCCTTGTTTAGAGTGTTGTAACCTATGACCATAGGCAAAACATTGGGCATAGGTGCTGGTGAAAACACTGGCCTTTTCAGCTGGGGATATTGCTCTAATCAAGGAGAAAGGAAGCCTTAATATTCTAGCCAACAGTGGGAGAGTTGTAGGTATCTGCTCGAGTGAGTTGACAGTTGAAAGGCAGGAGCCTAATCTGGGTACTCTTATGAGACCTTCAAGAAAAAAATGTCTTTAACTTTGGCATGCTCCTATTACTAGTTGTCACATAAGTTACAACGTTCAAGTTAATGATGATCTTAGTGCATTTTGGCTTTAGCTGCATTTTCCTATTGCTTAGAACTGAGATTACCTTTATATTTTACTTGACAATGACAAATATGGAATCAATCATGTAGCTATATTTTCATAACTGCCACTACTTGATTCAGAATAATGATAAAAAAGTCAGCTAAACTTCTGAAGATTTATAGCAAAAATAGGGAATTTGGGACAAACAGGTGTAAAATAATCAGAATTAAAAATGAGATTTGTGTCTATTGAGAACGTGGGAGTACTAATTTCAGCAACCACATCAGCAAAAATACCAAAGTGTTTTAACAAGTGATGTTGATTATACTAGTGAAGATGAGACCAAATGATATCAATGTACTTTGAATCAGACCCTCCTATATTAGATCCGATTTCTATGGAAGTCAATGGGCTTCTTTTCTATTCTCTCTAATGAGATTTGGGTTGGATCCATAATTTTCTCCATTATCTTTGAAAATCTCACTTTTTTTCTTGATTGTATATGTCATGATTGTAACAGAAATTTACCAATTTTCACACATTATAACCACATAAAAAGCTGGCTTTCTCTTATCTCTCGACAAAGATTTAATATCAGGGTGCTAATATGAAGCCTCATATTACTAAGACTTTATATTTTTTATCAATAAATGAGTATATTAGAACATTACAGCATAAATAATAAAATAAATTGGAGTTATCTAAGTAGATTTTGGACTACTTATATTTGCTTTTATAGTGTTGCCAAACTCATTAATTCACAACATTCAGTAATGCACAGTGGTTCTGACCTTTGAATTAGTGAGATTTCCACAGTACACTGGAAAACAACAAGCTGTAAAACATAACTTGGGCCATATCCCAGTTTTGGATATGCATTCTTTTCAAGACTCAATGAATGGAGGCGGTCCAAGGCATGAGTGTTTGAGCACAATAGCCCAGATCTTCAGCTATAACTGACAAAATCACAGTGCAGGACTGGGGAGAGGGACAGCGTGCAAATTTGGGCTTAAATGAATACTGAGCCAGCACCAAGGCACAACAGGACAGTTTGAAGGTCACTCTAATTTCCATCAGATGTTAGTAAGCTAGAGAGTCAATAAGTCAGATAAGAATCAATAAGGTTTAATGAGGTTCTATCCAAAAAAAATTCCTAGTAATTCTATTTACACTGGTAATAAGGAACACGGTGTTTCAGGAGCCCAAACTTCAGCTGTATAACACTTAAGGAGCTCCCCATGATGAGAGGTACTGTCATGACATATAAATTCTTCTCCAACAGTTCAAAATAGCTGACCTTCCACTTAAGATCTAGGCCATCATTTTTTCCTCTCTTGAACAAATCTGAAATCACATTTCAAATGTTTCCATTTCTGAAACAACTCACTGTAACATAAAAATGTGTCTAGCATTTGCATTAAGGATGCAAACCATTTTAATCTTTATTTCTTGATGTAGCATTGGAATGTGAATTATGACAGTAGGAGGTATCATTCACTGATGGCAATGCATTAAGAATATCACCAAATGCTGTTTGTTCCAAAGCTAACCATTTTCTAAAGGATTAAAATCATTACAGCACTTTAATATATTCTTTCATCCAAAGAAATATCTTAAACATCAGGAGACTGAACATCATATATTGATGCTTTGCTCCGTTAAAATACTTTTACATTCTAATACAGCGTAAACAAGGAAATATAACTCAAGGATCATCTATCATTTTTATGATCTTGCTCACCAACCGAGCTCTTTAAAAAAAAAAAAAAAAGAAATTCAATGCACTAAAACAGCATAATTCCAGGCTTTCGGAATTGTCTTATCTTAAGAAAACTCCTTAAACCTGATGCCTATCAGATAAGAGGATACAGTAAATGGCTTTTAAGCCCTGATTTTTATACTTAGGTTAATCTACTTAGAAATAAAAGTAGCATCAGGAGATAGCAAAAGTGTCTGAAATGCCTTTTGTATAAACATTTCTGTAGTATTACTCTAGCTAAATATTTATAAAAATGGACACTTTCAAATAGTCTAATAGCTTTTATGTGCACTATAATAGAGCAAAAACATACTTTTGGTGATTTGATACACTAATGTGATTGTTCCAATTATTTCATGTTGCAAAGGTGACTTTGATTCCTAAACTGATTTAAATAATACAAATGACAACCAGGATATGCTTAAGACCATGCACTTTGTACACTACAAAGGCATTAAAATCTGATTGATTGAATGAATATATCAGAAAAATGAGAATTAGTTATTAGAAATGAATTGTAATTCTGCATCAAAAGAACTATTTGACAGTTTGGGGAAGATTTTCATTAACATGTCCAAGCTTGTGTAGCTCTAAAAAAATGGGCTAAGTGGAAAAAAATCCCCCCAGACACTCTCTTAATTATGTAATCTCTCCCCCTCCCTGACAGCTGACTTGGGAGGGAGAGAGATTTCAGGAACAAACTGTATTTACATGAACACACCTGTTTTGCACAGGTATCTAGCAAACAGGAGTTATCAGCTGCAGGTGACCAGCTTTGGCTGGTGTTAGGTGACAAATCTCTTTAGTCTGAATACAGGGACAGTGACAGAGTAAAATAGGTTATGTTAAATGATCAAATGATAGTTGAAATTACTTATGATGGGAGGGTGTTTCTGTCCAGCCTCCAAAGAGTTGAAAATCATTTCAGAGTATGTCTACACTCCTACGTTTTGTCAACAAAAGTTATGTCTCCACTCAAAAGTCAACAAAACAGAAATTGTCAGAGGCTATGTTTACACTGTGAGGTCTTTGTGCAAAAACCTGTGGAGCGTCCACACCTCAAATGCGCTTTTGTGCAAGGAAATCAAGAGTAAAATGGAAGAACCAGAGGGCTTTTTCTGCTGTAGGTAAACCTCCTTTTATGAGGCATAACTCCCTTTTGCATAAGAGTTCTTGAACAAAAATGCAAATGTGGATACTCCAGAGGGGTTTCTTGTGCAAGAAGCCCCTGTGGGAAATAGCACAAGTGCTTTGATGGCTATTCTGTGAATGACTATCAGAGCTTTCTTGTGCAAGAGCATCTATGCAGTGTGGATACTCTCTTGCGCAAAAGCACATCACTTTTGCCATGTGCTTTGAGGTGTGGACGTGCTCTTGCGCAAGACGTTTTTGAGCAAAAGCTCTTGTGCAAAAGGCTTCTTGAGCAAGAAGCATGTAGTGTAGATGTAGCCAGAGGGCATTCACACTTGCTCCCTCTGTTGACAGATCATGTCCCTACTAGAGACATAATCATCGACAATGTGGAAAGGCAAAACTGACGCTTGCACATCTCGAGATTCCCCTTAGTTCTCCCACAGCCTCTTCAGCTGTTGGGAGGGGCATTAAGAGTAGCTCTGTGAGCTCTCTGTGCTGAGGAATGTCAAAGCAGCACAGCAGCCTCCAGATCCCCCAGCAGCAGCAGTCTGCCTGGTGTTGTGCTACTAGTGCAGGACAGAATAGGAGCTCTTTGTTCCTCAAATGAAGCAGCTCACCCAGTTGTCAGACACTTCCCCAAGCTTTGAAAGGGGAGGGGCATATGCCTGCAGGGTAGCAGAGACCAAAGATGAGCAGAGCCATCAGGGCACCATGGAATACTGGGGGAAGCCAAGTTTGTCAAAAAACAAATAGTAGAGTTTACACTGCCTCTTTGTTAACAGTAGAGAGGGGAAAAAATCTCTTCTAGCAGTGGAAATTTTTAACCACTGAAACTGTGTGTTTTTCCTGACAAAAGCCTCATTGAAGTGTATATGCTTTCACTATTTTGTCATCAAAAGGCAGGTTTTGCTAACAAAACTTTGTAGTGTAGACAAAGCTTCGGGTTTGTCTACACTACTCAGTTTTTAACAACAGGGCAGTGGTGACATTGCTATGTTGCTAAAAGTCTGTCAGTGAAGCTGGTGTTTCTTGGGACTTTTGCCAACAAAATACTTCCACCCACAATGAGCTGTCTTCATATTGTCAACAAGAGAGTGCTCCTAGGGTATGTCTAGACTACATGGCTCTGTCACCCCCCCATAGGTACAGCAGTGACCCAGCTGCTCCCCTCAAAATCCAATAACATCACAAGCAGGCCTGTGTTTTGGAACTCTAGCCTATACGGGAAGTTGGAGGCAGTCACATTATTCCCCCATCATGAATTAGCAGCTGGGGACATGCCAATGCCATTGTGCATCATGGGGGATGAAGCTTACCCCCTCATGTCATGGCTCATGAAGCCTTATACTGGATGCCTGGACCCCAGCAAGGACCAATGCCTGCCTGAACTGGGCCAGGATTCAGATCGAATGCACTTTTGGCCACCTCAAGGCATGTTTCAGGTGCTGCTGACCCACCTGTCAGGGAGCACAACATCCCCAAGGTGGTCGCGGCATGTTGTGTCCTCCTCAATATTGTGGAGAGGAATGGGAAGGGTTTCCTCCCAGGATGGGGGGGGAAGATGCCAGCTGTGAAGGGAGGGCCTTCAAGTAGCCACAGATAGCTGCCATCTGCCAGGTTCATCAAGCTGGGATGTGTATCCGGCGGGCCCTGAGAGAGTTTCTCTCAAGGATCCCAGTAGCTCTCCCCAGGACCTCCCCAATAGGGACCTCTGGCTTGTTGCCCTATCACTTTCCTACCACAACCCCTCCCTTTGCTCCTTCCCTGACCTCTCAATAAAAACACCTGTTTGATTTTCAACAAAACAAACTCTGCATTCATCTTTCATTACAAAAAGCTGGGGTCAGGGGCTCATAACTTGGAGGGGGTGGGGGTCTCAGAGTGGCATAGGGGGCTACTGGATATGACACCTTGAGTGCAGGGACCTCGTTGGACTTGGGGTTGTGTGGGTCCAGGGAATACGGGGGAGTGGATAGTAGGAGGGGCTGAAGGGGGCATGGTCATTGCTTGGGGAAGGAGCAGAGGCATCACTTGCGGGGCTGGGGAAGGGGGAATGGGCAAAGCAGGAAGGGTAGGAGGATGGTAGGCAGAAACAGTGACAGCAAGCAGGTGTGCCATCATTTCCCTTATGATGGCACACATGCTATTGCATTGCTGCATGAGCTGGTCCCAGGTGCAGTTCCACCACTCTGCGTCCTCGCAGATCTTCTGCACCAGGGTCTGCTGCATGTTGCACAGGACACTGACATGCTGCCATGGATAAGCAGACAAGGGAATTGTCCAGCCACAGTGGGATCCCATGGGCAGCACAGGACCAGGAGCAGCCTGGCCCTCCCTGAGGTCTGCACACACACCTGCTCCTGGCAGCGTTGTCCATGGCAGCGGGTGGTGCCTTGCACATACAGGCATGCCTGTGTGCTGTTTACATCAGTCCTCAATGTGTCTGGGGTCATGCCGGTGCCCTTGAGGCTAGCCTGCTTCCAGCCATGGCAGGTTTTGGGAGGGCCACTCTCTGGGGCTAGACATGTGTCCAGCCTCCCCTGAGCCTGGCAGCATGATCCCACCTGTGCAATGAGGCTGTCTGCTGAGTCTGCATGGCACACAATTACACTGCATGTGGTCCCACTTGCATGGACTGCAGCACAATGTCCAGCCCAAGCAGGCCAAGAGATGCTCACATCCCACCCCCTCTGCACCCACCTCTCCTGTCCTGTGTGTGTGACAAACTGAGAGCACTCACCTGACAATCCCTCACCAGCGTCAGACAAGGCCTGGTGTCCCTGGCCTCCTCCTGCTGTTCCTGGTCCTCCTCCTCCACTGTGGGGGTCTCCAGGCTGGAGTCCACCATGACGGGTGGAGAAGATGTTTCCTCACCCACCAGGAGTTGGTGCAGCTCCTGGTAGTAGGGGCAAGTGTGGGGTCCTGCCCCTGAGCATGAGCTGCACTCTCTGGCCTTGATGTATCCCTGACGGAGGTCTTTCACCTTACTTCAGACCTCTTCCAAGGTCCGGGGTGGGTATCCATGCTCCACAAGGGCCACTCCAGACCAGGAGAGAGCCTGCCTCTTGGTCCCCATGGGTGGGTCCTGGGGCCCCTGGGGGCTGCTCCCTGCGAGGGCCAAGGAGGTCTCACAGGATTTGTGAGATGCCATTGGTGAGCAGTGTGATGGACCAGTCCGGGTCTGGGCACGTCTGTTCAGGGCGAATTGCTCAAATTCGGGGCTCCTTACAGCCCCCAGACTGGAGACCTTCCCAAATAGGCCACAAACCACAAACTAGTCCCACAGAGCACTTTAGCTGTCTCCCTGAAGCCTCACAAGCAAAATCCCTCCGACACCCGAGCAATATCCATGCCCCAGATAGCCCTGGGCCTCATACACAGGTGAGGGGTTTTAGAGCCCAATCTCACATTCCCCGAACAAGTTCTGTCCGGTTCCAAGAAACCAGCCACAGATCCCAGGTCAATTTACCCTCTGGATCTTACCCACAGATCATGCTGAGCCAATCCTTTAGAATCTAACATTTAAAGGTTTATAACTACAAGAAGGAAAAGCATGAGAGTAAGGTTGTCAAAGTATCATACATTACATGCATTGAATCTCCCAGTACTCGATGCAGGTTTGCAGCAGAGATGTTATACTTGCTGACTTAAAAGTCCTTGGTGCACATCCTATGTCAGGATGGGTTCACAGTTCTTCCCGGCTCATGATTCCCTATGAGGCCGCATCTGGGGTCAGGAGCAGATCTGGAGACCAAGATGGAGTTGGCCACATGGCCTATTTATACCTCCTTCCTGGCTTCTTCCAAGCTGGAGACAGTCACATGGTCTCTGACCAGGTACCTAGATTCCTTTGTAGGTGTGTCTCGGGTACTAAAGAGACCTATTGTCCCTGGACCCTTGCTAATTAGCATGTCCATAGGCCAAACCCATTGCTCAACCACATACAGAGAAACTTCCAGTCTCCGTACAGAGTATATATTCATAACTCCACACACAGACATTATACAGATATATGAAGAGCATATACAGAATCAGTAGCAAGTAAGCTTTTGTTTGACACCTCACATGGCCCCCTTTGTACCACTTTTGGGGTGAACACCCCCCCCCCCCATGGGTACAGCAGTGACCCATCTGCTCCCCTCAAAATCCAATAACATCACAAGCGGGCCTGTGGCTGGAAGAGCTGTGCAGGCAAGTGCTGCTCCCAGGCCAGCTTCTTACCATAAGACTTGTTCAAGGTGCCAGTAGCTTTAAGAGGTGTCAGAAGAGAGGAACTATAGAGTTGTGATTACTGTGGACAGAGTGGCCACCAGGGCACCTGTGTTATTTCCTGGAGGCCTCTTCTTTTGAAAGAAAACCCTCTTCCCCTTCCACACACGCCTTTCTGAAAGAACTCTTTTGGAAAAGACATTCTTCCTCATAGAAAGAGGAGTGCCACTGTCAAAGAAAACCTCTGTTCTTTTGATTTACTTTTGAAAGAACGTAATTGCAGTGTGGATGTAATTCAAGTTTTGTCAGAAAAATTGCCATTTTTCCAACAAAACTTTGTAGTGTAGACATACCCTCACTGTGCTAGGTATTATACAAACCTGTTTTCCTTGAGAGTCCTTCTTCAACCAGAACCCAATCAGTCATGGTCCTTTCCTAGACAAAATGCACAGATTCTGTGGATGTTTATAAGATGCAAAACATTTAGTCAGAAATGAGATATTTCTCTAAGTCTCTGAGATGTTGTTCTTCCCCCATAATTTCAAAAGATGAAAAAGAAGGAAAGACCAGTGACACACTACATTTTAAAAAGGAAAAACTGTACACAAAAGGGAGTAAGGGATAAAGAGCTACTGCAAAGTCATCAAGCATCTCCACAAACTAGAACAAACTAGAACTCGGTTTATGAAGTACAGGTTGAATGTCTCAAGAACGGCACCCTTGAAACCTGACCGGTGCCAAAGCAGATAATTTGCCAAACCATGAGAGGTCAGTGTTGTCTGGCAGCATTACCAACTCTTTCATTGCTTACTGGACTCTTAGAAGACATTTAGGGATAAATTAGAGCTAAATAACAGCACAGAACACTGAGAGACAGGAGTGGGACAAACTTTATGAGACTGTGAGAAACTAGGCCACACCCATGATAAATAGACATCTGGCTAATTGATGGACCACAAATGTTATCAAACCAGAGAGTGCTGGGTTAGAGAAGATCAGCCTGTAGTAAAAACTCCAAGGGAAGTTTTGTAGACAGAAAGGAGCTCAACAAGGCAGAATCTACAGAAAGTACTGTACTGAAAATTGCCCAAAGGAGCTCTGTCGGCCAAACAAAGCTTCAGAAATTAACAATTAAGGACTTCTAACATACAATCATTACCCAGGAATGGGAATCCAAACAGATTACTGTACTGGGGAAAAAAGAAGTGTTGACAGTACACAAAATGAATTCAAAAGACATCAAATTACATTTGTTTAGATAAAATCTAATGAATAGTCTCTAAAAGAAAACATACCATTTAATTCTACAGGGAGCAGTTTTCATGATGTTTGTGTTTCAAAGTTTGTAAGTTTGAGAACACTATTGCGCCAAATGTTTGCTGAAGAGCTTTATAGGAATCCCTGCTTTCTCTCCAATCCTCATCACTCACATAGTCATTTTACTGGATAGTAAATTTAAATGAACACACAATACAACGTTTTCATCCAATATCTTCTAAACTTGACAGAGAATGAATTATTGATATGCCTGTCACATTTCATTATTTACATGTTCCATTAAAACCAGAAAAAAAAAAAACTATCGCAAGCTTTGGTATGTCAGGGAAATAGCACATAAGCACAACTATGGATGGTTCCTAAAGGTTAACGTCAGCTAAGGATATCACTAATTAAAGCAGTCTAGTGGCGGGACTTGGGTTTTTGTTTGTTTGTTTGTTTTTAGTTAATCTTTGTAATGGAGCAATATGATGGATTTTGTTGATAATTAAGACTTTTTGAAATAATGTTTTAAATTGAATACTGAGTTTACTGAAATTATGTCATGGTTTTCTCCATGTGAATACAATTAGGCAGAAAGATGCAGAGTATCAGACAGTTCTCATCTCTTATCTCTTTCTTTCTCCCCCCAAGACCACAGCTTTTGATTACATATTGCATATCTAAACCAGGTTTTGGATCTTAACGACTGAAAATCCTGTTTAATGTAATTTTTATCAATGCAAATTAAAGTTGTTGGAAGCAGGATATAATGCCAGCTTTCAAATTCCTTTCCTGCTTTCACTCATTGGGCATAGCAGTGCTATTTCTCTGAGGCTATGTCTACACTGCGGTTTTTTTTGTGGTAGAGGATATGCAAATGTCATGCTTATTTGCATATCTTCTTCTGCTTCTTTTTGCAGATGAGGTTTTGCTGCTAAAAAGCGCATGTAGATGGAGCCATTTGTCAGGAAAAAAAACATTCAAAAGATCCTGTAAACCTCGATTTTTGAGGAATAAGAGATCTTGAGAAAAAGGTGGTGCGAGGGGGGGGGGGGCGACAAATCTACACGGGGCTTTTTAGCCGCAAAATCGCTTCCACAAAAAGAATCAGAAGAAGATATTCAAATGAGCATGCGATTTGCATATCTTTTTCCACACAAAAAAATGCAGTGTAGATGTGGATGCAAAAAATGGGCATAATCTGACCTATGCTGCCATTCTGGATGTTTTTATTATATCTACAAGCTGTGGATATTATACAATAAGAGGAGGTATTAAAGACATGGAAAAAATCTACAAAATTAAACTGAATCCTTGATCAGAGGTATGAAATAAGTTACTTTGATTTTTTTACTTATAAAATCACTTAAGATGTCTATTACCAATTTAACATGAAGAAAGTGTAATTTTTCACATCTAATAATGGTATTCAATACTGGACTTGAATTTTCAAAGCAAGTGCTTGAAGAGTTATTTTGATTGCCATTTTATGAATACCATTTGAGACCTGCACAATGAATAAAGGTTAAATAACCACTTACCAAACTGATATAACCAATTGAAGAAAGGAAAAAAAGAAAATATAGGCACAGATGGAAAAGATTGATGATTAGATATTATCTTCAGCACATGGTTAGAACTTGGAAGTATGAATTCTCTCCACTCTTCTGAATAGATCTCCAACTCCTTGAGATTTAGATTAAAGTATCTAGCTATTTCAATTAATTGACAACTGATTAATCCACTGATGACCTTGGTCTCAGAAAACTTCCAGAGACTCTGTAACAGAAAACTACCCAATTTTTACCAGAAAAAAAAAACAGAAAAATTGGGGTAAGAGAATAAATTGTTGTTACCTCTCCCTTTTACAGCATCAAAATGTGATTTTTAAAATATTATTAAAATTTCAAAAGAAAGAAAGAAAGAAAGAAAGAAAGAAAGAAAGAAAGAAAGAAAGAAAGAAAGAAAGAAAGAAAGAAAGAAAGAAAGAAAGAAAGAAAGAAAAAAAGAAAGAAAGAAAGAAAAAGAAAACTGAGCAGTTCTGCTAATTTTTAAATGCTAGTATGCTCCAAATGCCTAGTTCCCAAACAGTGTTTTGGTTTGCATTGCCCTTATGCAAAATATACTTCTTGGATAAAAATTACAGCAAACTAAGAAAAAAGACAGACACTTTGAAAACTCCTGGCACAAGACTTACTCAGGTTCACCCCATGATCAGCTATAGAACCACCTGCAAAAACAGAATGCAAAGTTCAGTTCTTTATCTATTGAGCCCATATTGTACTAGGACTTTGAAGTACTTCAGAGCTCATCCCACTATTTGCAAACTTCCATGACAATTACATTCTACAAGCCTAATGCAACAGAAATGAACCAGACACTGAAAATCATTGTAATTTACACATAAGTGCAAGCTTAAAGTTCCCATATTTCTGTCTCGGTGCATAACAAAAATTATTTCTATGTGTTATTTTGTAACATCACTAAACCATACCAAACACGAAAGAAAATATAACAAAATGCAGTGAGATAACAAATACTGGGCATATATCATTGGCATTTTGAAGAAGTATTCAATCTAAAGATCCAGCTCTACTTCCATTTTGTTATTGACAAAACCCTTACAGATTTCAATAAACAAAGGGCTTTAAACTAGGTTCGACGGGGACAGGTGAGCAAAGCCCACAGGTAAGTGCTGAATGTGCGGGACTGGGAGATGGGTTAGAAATGGGGGGGACTACGGCCTATAATGGCAAGGAGAAAGGAGAAAGGAGGGTCAGGGCACAACAGGGAGGCAAGATCAAATCAGTATCTTAGATGCCTATACACAAATGCGAGAAGTATGGGTAATAAACAGGAAGAACTGGAATTGCTAACCAATAAATACAACTATGATATCATTGGTATTACAGAAACCTGGTGGGATGGGACGCATGATTGGAATGTTGGTATGGAAGGGTACGGCTTGCTCAGGAAGGACAGACAGGGAAAAAAGGGAGGAGGGGTTGCCTTGTATATTAAAAATGTGCACACTTGGACTGAAGTGGAGATGAACGTAGGAGATAGCTGTGTAGAGAGTCTCTGGGTTAAGCTAAAAGGGGTAAAAAATGAGGGTGATATCATGCTAGTAGTCTACTACAGGCCACCTACCCAGGTGGAAGAGGTGGATGAGGCCTTTTTTAAACAATTAACAAAATTATCCAAAGCCCAAGATTTGGTGGTGATGGAGGACTTCAACTATCCAGACATATGTTGGGAAACTAACACAGCGGGGCACAGGCTATCCAATAAGTTTCTGGACTGCATTGGAGACAACTTTCTGTTTCAGAAGGTTGAAAAAGCTACCAGAGGAGAAGCTGTTCTGGATTTGGTTTTAACAAATAGGGAGGAACTAGTTGAGAACTTGAAAGCGGAAGACAGTATAGGGGACAGTGATCACGAAATAATAGAGTTCATGATCTTAAGGAAAGGTAGAAGGGAGACCAGCACAATTGAGGTTATGGATTTCAGGAAGGCAGATTTTGATAAGCTCAGAGAACTTGTAGGTAAGGTCCCATGGGAAGCAAGACTGAAGGGAAAAACAACTGAGGAGAGTTGGAAGTATTTCAAAGGGACGTTGTTAAGGGCCCAAAAGCAAACAATTCCGCTGTGTAGGAAAGATAGAAAATATGGCAAAAGACCAGCTTGGCTTAACAAGGAGATCTTGCATGATCTCAAAATAAAAAAGGAGTCATATAAAAAATGGAAACTAGGACAAATAACAAAGGATGAATATAGGAAAGCAACACAGGAATGCAGGCAAGATTAGGAAGGCAAAGGCACAAAATGAGATCAAATTAGCTACAGGCATAAAGGGAAACAAGAAGACCTTTTATAAATACATTAAAAGCAAGAGGAAGACCAAGGACAGGGTAGGCCCACTGCTTAGTGAGGAGGGAGAAGCAGTAACAGGAAACTTGGAAATGGCAGAGATGCTCAATGACTTCTTTGTTTCGGTCTTCACCGAGAAGTCTGGAGGTGTGCCTAACGTAGTGAATACAAGCAGAGAGAGGGTAAGTTTAGAAGATAGGATACACAAAGAATAAGTTAAAAATCACTTAGGAAAGTTAGATGTCAGCAAGTCACCAGGTCCTGATGAAATGCATCCCAGGATACTCAAGGAGCTGATAGAGGAGGTATCTGAGCCTTTAGCTGTGATTTTTGAAAAATCATGGCAGACAGGGGAGATTCCAGAAGACTAGAAAAGGGCAAATATTGTGCCCATCTATAAAAAGGGGAATAAGAACAACCCAGGAAACTACAGACAGGTCAGTTTAACGTCTGTCCCAGGGAAGATAATGGAGCAGGTAATTAAGGAAATCATATGCAAATACTTGGAAGGTAATAAAGTGATAGGGAATAGCCAGCATGGGTTTGTGAAAAACAAGTCATGCCAAACTAATCTGATAGCTTTCTTTGATAGGATAACGAGCCTTGTGAATAAGGGAGAAGCGGTGGATGTCATATACCTAGACTTTAGTAAGGCATTTGATATGGTCTTATTGATGTTCTTACGGTCTGCATGATATTCTTATTGATAAACTAGGCAAATATAACTTAGATAGGGCCACGATAAGGTGGGTGCATAATTGGCTGGATAACCGTAGTCAGAGAGTTGTTGTTAACAGTGCTAAATCCTGCTGGAAAGGAATAACAAGTGGAGTTCCTCAAGGGTCTGTTTTGGGACCCCTACTGTTCAATATCTTCATCAATGATGTAGATATTGGGATAGAGAGTACGCTTATTAAGTTTGCAGATGATACCAAACTGGGTGGGGTTGCAACTTCTTTGGAGGATAGGGACATAATTCAAAATGACCTTAGCAAGTTAGAGAAATGGTCAGAGGTAAACAGGATGAGGTTTAATAAAGAGAAATGAAAAGTGCTCCACTTAGGAAGGAACAATCAGTTGCATACATACAAGATGGGAAGCGACTGTCTAGGAAGGAGCATGGCGGAAAAGGATCTAGGGGTCATAGTGGACCACAAGTTGAATATGAGTCAACAGTGTGATGCTGTTGCAAAAAAAGCAAATATGATTCTAGGTTGTATCAACAGGTGTGTTGTAAGCAAAACTCGTGAAGTCATTCTGCCGCTCTACTCTGCACTAGTTAGGCCTCAGCTGGAGTACTGTGTCCAGTTCTGGGCGCCACATTTCAAGAAAGATGTGGAGAAATTGGAAAGGGTCCAGAGAAGAGCGACAAGAATGATTAAAGGTTTAGAGAACATGATCTATGAAGCCAGGCTTCATGAACTGGGCTTGTTTAGTTTGGAAAAAAGAAGATTAAGGGGGGACATGATAGTGGTTTTCAAATATCTAAAAGGGTGGCACAAGGAGGAAGGAGAAAATTTGTTCCTCTTGGTTTCTGAGGACAGGACAAGGAGTAATGGGCTTAAAGTGCAGCAAGGGAGGTTTAGATTGGACATTAGGAAAAAATTCCTAACTGTCAGGGTGGACAAATATTGGAATAAATTGCCAAGGGAGGTGGTGGAATCTCCCTCTCTGGAGATATTTAAGAACAGGTTAGATAGACATCTGTCAGGGATGGTGTAGATGGAGCTTGGTCCTGCCTTGAGGGCAGGGGGCTGGACTCGATGACCTCTCGAGTTCCCTTCCAGTCCTATGATTCTATGATTCTATGAAAGGACTGTGTGCAGAAAAAAATAAAATAAATCACTTCTTTGCTACAGTTCAGTGAAGATAGATGAGAACTACATTTATATAATTTCAGTTTTCGTCTCAGTTTCCATCGCTTCTATATGGATGAGAGAATTATAGTTATCCTGTTAAGATACTTCTGTGTTTGTACACCTCAGCAATGTCACTCAAATGAATTATCTGAACTAAAATCTAGGTATTGTAATTGAATTTTCAATCAGCTTTTGTGTGTGTAATATTAGTATAGGTATATCTACACTATGCAGAAGATTGACCTTTTGGAGACTGATCTTCTAGCGTTTGATTTTAGTGGGTCTAATGTAGACCTCCAAATTGAATGCTGTGGCCTTCATCAGAGTCTTTTACTCCTTATTCTGCAAGGAATAAGGGAAGCCAATGGGAGCTTATGCTTCCGTCAGCCTCCCACTGTGTAGACACTATAGTGGCTCAGTTTAAGGTAAGACGAATCCAGCTACACAGTTTCCATTTTGCATTTTGTGCAGCTGGATGGCAAACCTCCTTGGTTTAGTGTAGATCAGGCCTCTTTGGTCCATCAATATCTGTGGTCTGGCATGATTTTAGATGGCTGGATGTCTACTTAGCTGTGTAGCCAAGTTTCCTGAGAT
This sequence comes from Pelodiscus sinensis, assembly GCF_049634645.1. NCBI lineage: Eukaryota > Metazoa > Chordata > Testudines > Trionychidae > Pelodiscus > Pelodiscus sinensis. The sequence goes on along the minus strand of NC_134715.1, from coordinate 96,954,893 downwards.
CCTATTCAGTTTGTTTACAGCCACCAGTCCTGTCTCTCAGTGTTTTGTGCTGTTATTTAACTCTAATTTACCCTTAAATGCCTTCTAAAAGCCTAGTAAGCAGTGGAAATGTTGGTAATGATGCTAGACAATATTGACTTCACATGGTTCAGCACCAGTCAGATCCCAAGGGTGCTGGACTAGAGATGTTCGACCTGTAGTGCAAATACTTTCAAAGAATAAAAATTTACATTAGTCCACCATATGTTGATTTCCAACATTTTGCAGGTAAGGGCTAGTGAAGTCAGAGATCTAATACTGCAAGATGAGTCTGAAGGTCAAATTCCTATAAATCAAGAAAAAAGAAACAAAACTATTTTTTTTCCTCACAAATATTTTTTCAGTGCTTTAATTCTTTCCTTTGATTTTTACAGTAAAATTAAATATAATTTCAATTAATTTTTTCCAATCCAATATTAAATATACTTGTTCCATCTCAGCCACATTTTTTTTAAAAATGATACTATAATTACAAAGTAGTCACACATAATTTTATATTAATCATAACAGTTTCATTTTTTTTTACTTTCTTGTTAACTTATATTTCCAAAGTATTGATTACATGATTTTCCCCTTTGACATTCTTCTTAATATGTATATTATTACTATCTTGACACATGTATGATATTGTATTTATACTATAATTATTTTCAATTGTAAACTATCCAGTTACTTTGTGTAGTTATGTTGTAATTACAATGTATGTACCTCTTGTATTTGTATTGAAATTATAATATAACTACATTGTAATTACTTTAATTATGCATAATTTTTCTTTAATTATAATTATTTATAAAGACTGAGAAAACTTTCAGTTGAATTGTATAAGTTAATACTTACATCTAAAACCTACAGACATTATGGTGCAAATTGGAACACTTTTCCATTATATAGTGACAACAACTCAGTGGTCTGTAGAATGTAGCAGAGAGAGCTAAAACAGGGAAAGAAAGGGGGAAAATGATTGAATGAAAGTCAGTTAAGCAAACAAGATGAAGTTACGTTATGCATCTAAAAATCTGAATGACAAAGTTGTAATACTAAGATGAGGCAAATGAAAGAATCTATAGAAGAAAATGTTTGATGACTGAAACAGAGAAATACAAATGTCATGTTGGAATAATGTTATGAGCAAAAGACAAAAGACATTACAATGACATATTAACTGACATGTTAACATGAAGACAGTAGATGAAAGAGAAAGTTCTTCAATACTGAGAAATGCCAGGGTAGCTCAATTCAAAGGCCATTAGAAATAATAATGTCTTGCTTCCTTCCGTGTCTTTTAGTTGTTTTTCTTACCTTATTGGACAATTACATGAATGATGTAAACCTTTTCTCTTTCATCACAAATTATGCAGTCTTTTGGTTTTAAAAAAAATCAAGTGCATTCAAAGCCCCAAGTGCAGGTGTTGATATGAATAGATATACATTTAAAGAATTGGCTTAATCATAAAGTCTGTGTTCACTTTACTCTTGTTTACGTCAACATGAAATAAATATGACAAATCGTAAATTATTTTATGAGAAAGGTTTCAGTGGGACATATTAGAAACAAACAGAACTTCAACTTATGGCATTGATGGGTCTTTTAACAGTGTAGATAGTTTGCTAATTGCACAAATTTCAGAGATTTCTAAATGCTGTAGAAGAACTAGGGTTTTAACCACAATTCTTTGTCTACCAGTTGAAGATTTCAGTAACTATCACTCACATTGTGTCAAACAGAAAACCATCCACTTTATTTTTGTGTTCCACAAACCCTTCACCATGAAGTATTTTTGCACTAGCGTAGAATGTATTCACCTTGTTTTCTCAGTCTTTCTGCCTTTCTTTGCCATCTCTAGGAAATGAGTGGAAGCTATATAGAGGGATCTATAGTTTATATTGGGTGTGTATGATATTACCTTTATTATACCATATCCATTCATAACTTCTCTTCCATAAGTTTGCCTTTTGGGGCCAGACTGTGTCTAAACTGTGCCAATTTTCAACGTGAGTGTAGTTGAGCCAGATCTCTCCTTCTTTCCAGGTATGTCTACATTGCATTCCTTTTTCGAGAGACAAATGCAAATGCATCTGAACGAAATTGCAAATGAAGCACGGATTTGAATTTCCCATACTTCAGTTGCATAATTGGGTCTGGCCGCTTTTTCAAAATAAACTATTTTGAAAAAGAAACTCTGTCTCGACATGGTTATTTCAAAAGAAAACTCTTCTTTCGGAATAACCCTTACTCCTTATGAAATGAGGTTTAAGGGTTATTTTGAAAAAGGGGTTTTCTTTTGAAATAACCACATCTAGACAGCGTTTCTTTTTTCGAAATAGGGTATTTTGAAATAGAGCCTGAACACAATTATGCAAATGAAGCATGGGAAATTCAAATCCGCGCTTCATTTGCAATTTTGTTCATCTGCATTTGAATTCCTCTCTCGAAAGAGGGATGCAGTGTAGACATATCCTCCATTACAGGTTGCTAAGAGTTTTGGCCTGCAGCAACAGCCCATTTTAATGTTCCTGCTGGGTGGCCAATGAGGTGGATTTATACTCCAATGTGATAGAGCAAAAGTACAGCAGGATAACTTTATTTGAAGTTCACACTTTATACAGAGTGAACAAAATTGCTAGATCATATTCCAGGCATCCCCTGCTTTCTTTTCATGGCTATCTCAGCTGCTTCAGCCAGGATCTTTGGGTTAAAGCCCATGTATACTGGAAGATGATCATATATGGGTTGGGAAAGATTCTTCAAAAGTAAATTCTACTAGGGGTAAAAAGAAACAAACTGATTAAAAAAAGATGCTGAGCAGGGTGAAAAGATTAAGGAAAGAAAAAGTAGACTAATGAAAAATGAATTGGATAAGGAATGGGCACTTCTGCTACTACTGTTCTCAGGTTCATTCATTGCTGACTGTGGCCTTTTAATTGTTGTACTGCAAAATCATTCTCTCCCCCTTCCAAAAAATGGAATTACAATATCATTCTGATGTTATCTCAGTAAAATTTGGTGACATGTGCATGTTTAACAGCTAAAACTCCCCTAGAATTAAATATTAGACTAGAAAAGGCACATCAATGATTCAAATATAAAATCATGTTCTACATGAAGGAACACAGATTTGTAAACTATTTTTCAAAAGGTAAAACATCTTTCTTAAATGGGCGATATTAAATTTTTAAGTACTGATGAAATATTTACTGGGTATGAAGTTAAAAGAAAATCTTAAATATTTTCAGAGTTGGGCTAAAAACCTTGGAAGGAATTTGGTGAAGAGGAATAAGTTTACTTAAGCCACTACTAGAGCTAGCATTTTACCTAATTAGTTAATTAAATATTTATAATGTTTACTTTCCTTTTGATGTAACAGTGTTTTGTGGAAAAAAATAACCTTGAAAGGTTAAAATGTTAGAATGATTTTACTGGTATAAATCTTTTCATCCCTTAGCATTCCATATAAAAACTTTCCTTTCTATTTTTCTCTGTCTCCTAACCACCTGTGTTGGGTCATGGAGAGTGTGTAAACAGCACATAGGAACACTAGACCAGTGGTCCCCAACGCGGTGCCCGCGGGCGCAATGGTGCCCGCCGGGGCATTCGTAGGTGCCCGCTGACAACCTGGGCCGGCCCCGCCCCCGGCACACGGGAGGCGCCGGCCCCAGCCGTGCGACACGCACTGGCGCTGGGTGCGCGGCGCTCGGGCGGCCTCAGCCCCAGGGCACATGTGGGCACTCGGGTGCGCGGTGCTCAAGCGGCGCCGGTGCCGGCCCCAGGCTCGTGGCTCGGGCAGCAGCGCCGGCCCTGGGCCCATGGCACAAGGTGCTTGGGCTCCCCCAGCCCCAGCCCTAGGGCGCACGCCGGCGCTGGAAGCAAGGGCATCCCAGTCCCCTGGCGTGCCCCCGGGCACCCGGCGCATGAGTGTCCCCCACCTCCCGGGCGCCCGGGAGCCTCTAAAGGTTGGGGACCACTGCACTAGATAATAGTTTAGGCCAAGAAGTGCCACCACACACAACTGAAATGGTAGAGAGAAATATATATAGGTAGATTGAAATTATCCCAATAATATTTAATCAAAACACTTGGATTAAGTCTTCTGTGCCTGTACAAGTACCATGGCATATTTCATAATTCTAGTTCTTCAAATTTGTTCTATGTTTTCAACAAGTCACATTCCCTGTAACACATAAATTCCCTATACTGGGCATTAATCAAGAACTGATTGCAGAGAAGTCTACTGTCAATGGTGAAGATATTGTCTGGGCTTGCCAGAAGAAGGTGGCAGTGCTTTATATATGTAGGGAGAGCTGTGGAAATCAGAAACTACAGCAAAAGTGTAGGTGGGAGTGAGCTTGGTGACACCGACTCCATTGCTGGGAATGTAAGGGTGGGAAGTTTAAAATGTACAAGCCTGAGCATGTGAAGCCCTTTCTCCAGGAAGCAATCAAGGCTGCATCTGTCCTCTCTCCCCTTGAAGTGGTAAAAAATAGTAGGTTTGGTTAAGAGCCACTGTCAACATTGTGCTAGTCACTGCTTTTTAGGGATGCGGGGAAGGCTTTTTTCCCTTCCCACCATATTGGCCAAGATGGAGTGAGGGGTTTTGCCTTCCCCACTGCATGTGTCAAGGAGGACCTATTATGGCAGTGGAAGGGGGTTAGGCCATATGTCACAACTCATTCTGTAAGTGTGGGGGCAGATGTCTAGTGGGTGGTAAGTAAGGGTATGTCTACACTACCCTCCTAGTTCGAACTAGGAGGGTAATGTAGGCATACCGCACTTGCTAATGAAGCCCGGGATTTGAATTTCCCAGGCTTCATTAGCATAAGCGGGGAGCTGCCATTTTTAAATCCCCGCTGCTTCGAACCCCGTGCAGCGCGGCTACACGGGGCTCAAACTAGGTAGTTCGGACTAGGGTGCCTATTCCGAACTACCGGTACACCTCGTTTCACGAGGAGTAACGGTAGTTCGGAATAGGAACCTAGTCCGAACTACCTAGTTCGAGCCCCGTGTAGCCGCGCTGCATGGGGTTCGAAGCAGCGGGGATTTAAAAATGGCGGCTCCCCGCTTATGCTAATGAAGCCCGGGAAATTCAAATCCCGGGCTTCATTAGCAAGTTCGGTATGCATACATTACCCCGCTAGTTCGAACTAGCGGGGTAGTGTAGACATACCCTAAGTTCCAAGCCATGAGTTGGCTGGGTAACATAGATGGATTATGCAGGGTGATTGGTGGAAGCCCCAGGTCATTATTTGAATGAACATGAAGTTGTCTTTTCTGTACATTTTTTATCTGCTAGGTATCTCATAATAAACTTGAAGCCTAAGTTTCCTTTTCTTCTTTCCGGATAGCCAGACAATGCTATTTCCTGTAGCACTCTGGATTTTCCACTGAAAAGTCTCATACACCTACTGGCTGTTCATTTCCTTTCCTAAGAGTAAAGTACTTTCCTAGAGCTCTTATCCATTAACAACAGAATCTTTGATGAACAGGCATCTCTACTGGCGGGGGAGAGCGGGGGGGGAAGGAAGGAAGTGACTTTTTGAAACTCTAGCTCCATCTGCTGATAGTTCAAAAAATAATATAATAAGATAGTTCACACAGGAGTATTACCCAATCCAGGCTCCAGGCTTGCTGAATTTGTGATAGAGATGGGACACCGTAGAAAATTAATTAAAATAAATTATGCAGAATGGAAAGAGCATGGCAGTAGGTTTCCATCCATAAACTAGGCACTGAACAGATTGAGTTGAAGAAGAGCTTTATGTATAGTCAAAATTTTATATCGCTCACCAAGAGAAGTTGGTTCAATAAAATATTTCACCTACTTCATCTCTATCATGTAAGCAATGTAAAGACAGTACTTTTAAGCTTATGGATTCATCATTTTATTTTAAAATAATTTTATTTAAAAATATTAATGAAACCTGCTTTATTTTTAATCATCTTAGAAATCTTTCTTGATAGCTGCACTAGTTTTTTTTCCATTCACAATCATGAACCCCCTGCTCATGGTTAATGGCAACCAATTTGCAACTTTTCAAAACTCTTGCTCTTTTACTATTTATGCTCTTGTGGCTCCATTGCTACATAGGGATTCATGTTTCTTCTACCCATTCCATCCTATTTTTGTAATTAATTTATATATTTGGAAATGTTATTTCCCATATTATTCTTCTGCTGGTGTATTCATCTGCATCATTTAGATAATATCTAATGAGGGCCCAGTGATCTCTCATGCCAAAAATTTGAATTACCACCAGGAGAGTGGTGGTATCAAACATAGTATCACGTGGAGTATCCTCACTCTCTTCAGATGTGGCCATGCGAGCAGTGTTAACTTTACTCAACTTGGATAATTTGAAATATAGTTCATATGGAGTATGTGGTCTTGGAAACTGCTGATTATAACTGTTTTTCAGGGCATTTCTGTAACAATGCTCCTGTCATGAAGAATCTTTCGGACACGTTATGGGAAAACAGCACCTTAGCACATCATCCTGAACTCTCTCTTATGATAAAGTTAAAAAACAAAAAATAGTGTGGTAACACTTTAAAGACTCAAAAAAACATGTAGATGATGTCATGAGCTTTCACTTCAGATGAAGAAGTGGGCTGTGCCCATGAAAGCTCATGATACTATCTACATGTTTTGTGAGTCTTTAAAGTGCTACCAGACCATTTGTTGTTTTTTAAGTTTATCCTGTACAGACTAACTTGGCTACCTCCTGAGGCTTTTTTCCCTCTTATGAAATATTTGCAGCCAGAGTGCTCTGCTTCCCACTGCTGCAGTGAAACAGAGTGCAGCAGGCTGGGAGAAGATAGCAGGGTGGAATGGATCAGACTGCGGGCACCTGCTGTTATGAGTGTGGAAGTGGGGGTGTTGACTCCTGTTGCCACCCCATGCCAAGCAACATAGTAATCCACTGGCTCATATTGCTCGGGGGAATGAGCTTTGGACAAGGGGGTAGAACAGAGGAAGGGCAGGGCATGGGAGAATGTATGGGGTGGGGTGAGGGTAGGGCAGAAATGGGGCTGGGACAAGGCCTGTGGCTGGTGGGGAGGCATGCCTCAGGCACTTGGGAAATTGGCCCAGACACTGTGCCCCTCTAGGGACAGCTCTGGTTACAAATATACCTACATAAGGAATATTTTGAATGTAGCTGAATCAGAAGAGCCCTTAATTCCTCATATTGTTGGCCTGAGGGGAACAAGGGTTGTTAAGTTTAACAAAGAAAAAGAAAACAAAACAAAACAAAACCACTTTCTCCCACTTTAAACTTCACAGGATTCACTGGGGTCTATGGATGTGATTTGCAAAATTAGTCAGAGGTGGGTTAACATTGCCTTCAATTAATTCAATTAGGGTACGTCTACACAGCATACTTTTATTTCTCAGATTTTTTTTCTTAAATAGCTTATTTTGAAATAGCATGTCTACACTACAGGGAAGCCTTAAAATTAGTCTGAGGCAGGTTTCCCTAATTTAGACATGCTACCTCAATTTAGAGCCCCAAGAGGCTCAAAATTCTTTTGAATGGCCATGGGGAGGAGCTATTTCATAATAGCAACAGTGGAGTGTCCACACTGCTGCTATTCCAAAATAGTTATTTTGGAATGATCATTATTCCTCATGGACTAATATTTATAGATTTCAAAATAACCCATCCATTATTTCAAAATTATTTCAAAATAATGGTATTGCTGTGTAGACGCTCGCATTGTTATTTCAAAATAACAGTGGTTTTATTTTGAAATAACTGTGCTGTGTCTACACTGCAACATAACTTGAAATAAGATATGCAATTTGAACTATATAAATTGCGTATCTTATTTAGATGCTATTTCGAAATAATTTATTTTGTCATTTGGCACTATCTCCACTGATCCAAATTTCTAAATAAAGTGCTATTCTGAAATGTCCCTTACTCCTTGTAGAATGAGGTTTACAGGGACATTGGAATAGTGAACCTGAAATAACGGGCTTGCTGTGAAGACGCGGTATAGCTATTTTGGCATACTCCGGAATTCAGAAAGAACATTGCAGTGTAGATGTACCCTTAGAGTTTTTGCTTTGACTTGCTCAGGAGCAGAGTTAGATCAATAGTAAATGCTTTTAAAATCTCACCCTAAGTATCTCAAATGTGATGTTTAGAAAACTAAGCCTTTAGAGTCTAAACCCTATCTTTCAAAACAGGTTGTCTTTTTCTCTCACTGTCTGCTTCCTGTTGCCACACATCTCCTTCCCATAAACTTCCTCTATTCCTTCTCACTGAGAATATCTCTGATCATCCTACTTCAGGATCTGTCTTCCCTTAGAATATTGGTAGACAGCAGACCTCAGAGACTTGTTTATCCCTATGCACACAACTGATTTCTGTCATGCCTAGCTAGTTCCAGTAATAATAGGAATGTCCAGTTTCTATATTACAACAAAGACTTGGCACAAGTCAGTAGAAGATAAGGAACAAAGCTTATGAGCTGCTAGCATTCAATCTTCTATGTTATGGTTGGAGAGCAGCAGAATTATTACTGTTCCTCATTTGTAATATGGAAACTCACTAGATCAGGAGTAAAGCTACCTCATGGTAGGGGGTGCATACAATAAAACAAAATGATTGTCCTAAAAAGCTTAGTAGGTGAAAAAAATGTTTCGCAATATCTCCTGGCCAATTTACAATGTTTGAGTAGTTTAAGTGTTTTGTTATATCCTGTCAAGGAGTGTGCTCCCCTCGAGCGGGATCGTGTGGTTAAAGCCCACCATAGGACTACTTATCAGCATCCATATGGCACAATAGTCAAGTCTCAGTTCCCCTTTATCAGGATATATACAGCCCAACTGCCAGAGTCCCAAATAGCAGTCCACTACATAGGGGTTAATACAGTCCCGCAGCTTGAGTCCAAATACCAGTCCTTTCTATATAGGTTAATGTGGCCCTGAGGCTTAATCCTTAATAGCAGTCCCCCTGTACTGGGGTAAATATGGTCCTAAGGCATAGACCACAGAACCAAGGGAAACTACCTCTGCCCAGGAGCGCTGCAGAAGGGAGTAGGAGGACCTGGGCCCTCCCACTCCACCGGATCCCAGCCCTGGGCACTGTTGGCAGTGGCTCAGTTCACTGCTTGCTCAGTACGGAATCCCACTGCAACATGCTGAGCACTCGGGGGTCAATTACCCTTCCTGGAGTCTCCCCGCTGGACCTCCAGACTGCCTCCTGGGCTGTGGCTGTCATTGCGGCTACAGTGGCAGTTGCTGCTGTGGTTGTGGTGGCTGCTGCATTGTGTTGAGCTGCATCTACTCCTCTCGCTCTGTAGCTCTCTCAGCAGGTCCTTCCCCTTCTGCAGTCCACCCTGAGTGAGTTGGGAGTACGCCCGGCAGGGCCATGGGGGAGCTGGGCTAAGCCCACAATCTGTTCTACAGTGCGAGGCTGACGTCCCGTCACATATCCATATAAATAATGCATTAGTGATAAACATCGTACCATTTCCCAATGTTTACTTCATTGATTTTTGTCCTGTGCCCTCCACCAGGTTTCTGAAGCACACTTTGTCCATTCTAGGATTGTCTATTTTCAACTTTTATTTTCTGAATTTTTTGATAGTTGTTATTTATGTGATAAAGGAAACAAAAATTCTTTAGTTTTTGGGGATAGTCTGTTTTTTTGTGTTGATTTGTTTTAATTATTTTCATTCTTACAATCCCATACATACCATCACCAACATTCACCCTCTACCTTAAGCAATGACCAAACATTGCAAATATCAGTCCTAAAGATCAATGCTTCAGAAGTTTTGAAGTGTCTGAATCCAAGGACATATAACTATAACTGTATCAGGAGTGAATGCTGCCAGCTGCAATATGAATATATGATGCACCATGTTAAATTAAGGCCATCACATCAAAACGTCCTTGGGTGTCACCATACTTCATTATCAGTGAAAGACAGTTTGATGTTCTGAAGACCATCTAAATATTTCAGGAATTTTAGTCTTGTCCATCCACAGAAAAAAGTAAATCTTTGAAGTTTTTGCAAAACAATACTGAAAATATATTTGCAGAAGAAAAATGTATCCAACTCATATTAAAAAGTGAAGGTAAAAACCTTCATCAGCTAATCTACCCAAAAGGGATGCTTTCAAGAAGTGGTAGAAGAGACTTCAGGGGGTCATTGAGTCCAGCCTGCTGCCAAAAGCAAGGATCAAGTCTTCCAACATGCACAAATGGGTTTGATTAGAAATGATTAATTAGTTAATTGTTTGTAGAATGATGCATCTACAAATTATTTAGTTTTTTAATTATAGCAAAATATATGAATACCTTATATGCTTCATCTCTTCTAATATCAATTCAGTTGCATCCTGATATAAGCATTTTTCTAGTTTGTATGTTTTTCCTAGGCAACTGTTAAGCCTGTTTGATTATAGGAATAAAAAAGAGATGACTCAGGAAGATACCATAATTGTAAAAAATGCACAATAAGGACTCTGCAAGGAGATGTACCCTGTGGAAAATGGTGTTGATATGCAATACAGAGTTACAGCAATGAAACACATAGAGTATGTCTACACTACCCCCCTAGTTCGAACTAGGGGGGTAATGTATGCATACCGAACTTGCTAATGAAGCCCAGGATTTGATTTTCCCGGGCTTCATTAGCATAAAGCCGGCTCCGCCATTTTTAAAAGCCGGCTAGTGCGAACCCCGTGCCGCGCGGCTACACCCTAAGGTTTCTTCCTCATAGAAAGAGATTTACCAATGTCAGAAAAAAACCCTCTGTCCTTTTTTTAAAAAAATAATGTGATTGCAGTGTGGACGTAAGTGAAGTTTTTCCGAAAAAACTGTAGTGTAGACATAGCCTGGAGAAAGCAAATCTTAGCCCAGTTCAGGGTACTACTAATGTACTGGCTGAATCTACTAAAGTCAGTGAACTGGCACATAATCTGTAATGGATAGCAACTCCAGATCCTTGTCTCCTAAATTTTAAGGCTTGATTGAAATCTGTTTTAACTCAAGAGTGAAAGTGAGTCAGTAGATTTTCAAGAGTCTTAACCAACATCAGTCTGTCTCTAGTGGCTGTTATAAAATCCCTGCCCATTCATTAAACCGTAAACAATGAAATACTTGATTGAAATCATGTGTTTTATCTCTTTCCAGACAAAAAATGTTTATTTGAACAATTTTCTGAATGATGCCACCCTAGTTTCCCAAATTATTTTCTCAGAGCAACCAGAAACACATTTCTGAGTGATACATCACAAGAATGTAGCTTTCTTCACTTTCAAAATCAAATGGAATTGAAATTTTATATGATCTAAGCTACATTTTTAAAATTAGAAGGAATGGAGCAGATTTTCTTTTCAGTTAAAATTGTCTATCATGTCCACCTCCACATAAAACACACACATTTATATTTAAATATTTTTAAAACTGTTGTGTTGCTTAATATATATTATCTCAGAAATGCCAAATTTCACACCAATTCCCTCCATCGCAATGCATATACAGGTTGCACCTCGAAAATCCAGGAATCTCTGGTCCCACAACATTTGTGATCCAACAGGACCACGGATATTGCTGGATCAGAGAATGACAGCTGGCCAGGTTCAGGAGTGCAGCCTAGGCCTGGCTAGCAGTGGGCTGGTGGGGCTGGTGTGGTGGGGAGCACAGCCCCAGCCACAGGTGGCAAGCACAATCCTGACTAGGCTAGATGCAGCCTGAGCTAGTCTGCCTGGTGCCTGGGAGTACAACCCATGGCAGTCCTGGTCAGACCAGAGGCAAAGGGACTGGTGCAGTAGGGAGCTCAGCCCCGATCCCAGGCAGGAGCGCAGCTCCAGCAGAGCTGGAGGCAGCAGGGCCAGTGGAAGGGACTGCAGCCCCTGTGAGAGCTGGGACAAGAGTCCAGTAGCCAGGGCTGGCACCTGGGAACAGGGCCAACAGACTTCCCCTGATGCAGCAAACTCCATGGTTCAGGACCGCTCAGGTATCAAGGGTGCCTGGCCAAAGAAGTCCCACCTGTATTGGAATGAGGGACCACAAAAGACTATTAAAATATAGTTTTCCTCTGAAAAGTGATTCTCTAAAACCAGCATTGTGGGTTTCCAGATTTGTGTCTCAATCACTCTGTAATAAAGATGTTCAAATTAAAAGATTTTGTGACTGTTAACTTTGCACACTCTCTGTACAGCAGAAGTGACAGCAGTACATTTTAGAGTGGCATTAAGAAGCAATAAAGAGCACAGTTATGTACACTTCGATATAAAAAATATGCATTTGAAATGTAGTTAACAGTTTTCTTGATGAGTGAACTAAAGAGAATCCAGCTTACTCAACTCTTGCTGAATTGGCTCTGGAGAGCTAATACATTTTTTTTTCTTAAAGTGAAGCAAGAAAAAACAGATGTGACCAACTACTTATGGATTGTTCTAGTAGAAGCCAGTATAGCCAGCTCTTCTCCACCCATTTGTCAACCCGGCATCAAGACACATGGCCAACTGAAAAAAGAGATGTAGCGAGAGAAGCATTAAACTCTTAAGATCTGTAGCTGACAGAGCAGTCTCCTGAGTTGTAGCAACCAGGCCCAACTTACAGCAGCCACAAATTAATCTAAGTTCTACCAAGGGATATAGTATACCTAGCTTCAAAGGGTTTGCATAGGTATGTGGCTGGGGAGCCACAAAGGCAGCCTGAAGGCTCCACCTCCATCTCAGTTGCATTGCTTGGCTCCAAAGATGCAAAACACTTAGCTCACACATATGCTACATTTTAAAATAGAATTGAAATTAGTAAAATTGAGTGAGTGTCTGTTTAAATGCTTTCTTGAACCAACACAATAAGAACATATCAAGTCAGGAACTCTCTGTAAAAAGATACCACTGCCCCAATCCAAACTCTCTAATTGACACAGGTCATTATTTATGTTTGTTTCTTAAGATCATCATAGAAAAACACCTCAGCAACATTCTTCACTTATTTTTGCAAACCCTTTGAAGTAAAAATATAAAGTCTTCAACATTTGACCATCAATGTCAAATAAAATATTCAGGACCCCCATGAAGTTTTGTTTGCTTGTATATAAAACATTTTTTATAACCAGAACTATCTGATACTGGATCTCCAAGTTGTTTAGCCCCAAGCTTAGTTATGGTGACTAGTGGAATATTTTGCTTTCTGATGGGTCTGAGTTTTCTTTTATAGAACCCAGTGGGAATTAGTGGAATATTATAAACTGAAGAGGAAGTAGGATTCATCTGAATGTAGGCAAGCCAAGTAACTAATTTGTCAAGATATACATGGGCTTGTAACTCCAAGTTTGATCCAGCATTTATTTTAATGACTTCAACGAACATTGCATCAGATACTAAGTAATTAGGGGGACATGGAGATGCCAAATTAGAAGGAATAAAATGACACTGACTCTATGTAATTATTATTTATAAATATAGCACTAATAGATCCCAATCAGAAAGAGGCAACATTATGATGGGCACTGTGCAAACACACGTGGTTAAATTCTGGTCTTCCTGGAGGAGAATTCCCCTGTTCCACTTACCCATACCAAGGGTAGTAGTGTTAGTGGAGACATTTGGCTCTACAGACTCATTTTATTCCCTCTTTATTCAGGTGAGTGGGAAAAGTCATGGTGAGACACTCCACTCGCTCCCCCAAAGCATCCATTAGCATAACCAGTGCTTCAGGTATAAGTTTAATACAGGGCACTCCAAAACAACAAGGAGACTGGTGGTTTGTGAGGATGGCAGTGGGAGGTTACAATCTCCTACAAGAGATTATCCAGGGATGGTATAAGAATGTATTACTCTGTATTTGGTTGCTGCCTGGTCTACTGATTGCATTACTGATTTAGTTCCCCCACTTAGCACTGAAATTTAGTGGGTTCTTGTCCTAAGATCATGCATAATATCAAAATTAATGCTCAGTTGGAGTGCCAATGTGAAGGGTTGCAAAATTCTCATTTAGGAAATCATGCTATATTTAATATTTGTATTAACATGCAAATTCATAAGTACCAGAATGCAGCAAAGTAGGTAAAGATAATACAAAATGAGCAGATGATATACATACTTACAAAATTCCTTGAGAAGCATCTGAAAGTCTTAGTTATCTTCTTCTTCTCTTCCCCTCCACAATCACCAGAAGTTGTCAACTTGGCATCTCCCAAGAGTTACATTTCTCCATCTCCAAAGCTCACAGGCTTGGATAAAACTTTTGTAATGTGTCACACTGGTGCTAATATCCCTACTACACAATAGGAATTTTCTTATTATTCTCATTTCTTGTTTGTAGTTCCTTACTCTAATAATATTGGTGTATCCTTCTCCCATAGGTTATTAATCCTTCTACCTCAAGTGTATATAAATACAGCAAATCAATCAATTAGATACCATAGCATTTGTGTGGTCAGACACTGGTTGATGTCCTTAATGAAAAATATCTCAAGCTCTTATAACTAGAATCTTATGAACAAATGCCACTAGTTTAGTTGTTACAACATCCTATCTTGTGATATCCTGTGATTCAGGGTTCATATAGGTCAAATACATATGCTTACAGCTTGGGCGGGGGGAAGTGTTATGCCTTAATTAGGTTGGCTAACCTAGTGTCCTACAGGCCTTGAGATTTCTAGGCTCATTGCATTATTGCCTTACATCTATGCTTCACCTAGGAAACATGCTACACAAGCAAGATAGTAAACTCACAATCTACCCTGTGCTAAGAAATGGTCACAGTCCAACAATTAAAATCGAAGGCTCCCAAAATGCAATTTGTTATATGAAGGTAGGCTATTGTACATGTTCTAAGCTCTACTATTATTAATGAGATTCTGCATGGGTCACTCGTGTAACACGTATCATCACAGTTGGTGTTTAAGATAATCATATAAGAATGGGAGTAAAAAAATGGAAGAAAAAGGAAGGCAATAACAAGACATTTTCTAAAGCAGATAAAGGGACAGAAAGATGAACAGAAAGATGAAGTAAGTTAATAAATTTAATCTCTAAATTAAGACACAAATATGGGCAAATAGGTTAAATATGGCAGAATAATCAGACTCCTGTTTTTAAATATTGGATATAATGAAGGTGATAGGCTTGAAAGCAGAAGTAGCAGCAGCTTTAACCTCTGCAACTATTTCTTAATACAGTGTGCGATGCTGCACCCTCATTTTTATGGAAGCATGTTTTAATATGAATGTTGTGCATAACTGAAATATGTTATGCAAACTGGAGCATTTGACCCATCATTAAAGAGCTTGTAATGTGTATATTCAATTTGTATGTATTTATCATTCTTGTATGTGAAGTTAGAAATATGAAGCGTAACCTTGTGTATTAATCTAGGTCTTCCAGTGAAAGCCATTGGTGGTACTTTGGAACTTAATGATGCAGTGCTCAAGACAATGATCTATAAATAGTCTTGTTTTTTCCTGCAAGCCTAAACTATGGTTTGTCATGTCTAGACATGTGGCCAGGTCACCTGATGCTGGAGCCCATTTTGAATGTAGTATTTTCCCCTGGAGTGGTGAAAGGGCTAAAGTTGACCAAAAAGGATTCCCACGTTGGGCAAAATCCATTTATAGGCAGGAAAACAAGCAAAGAGTTAGTTGGCAGTTGGAAGACATATCCTGCTTACATACCCTAGAAACATCTGAGACTAAAAAGGGGAAGGATCCAGCCCAAGCTAAGAGGGAGGCTGCCTGGCATGAGGGAAAAGATAATTAAAAATACTGCTGGTAAACAATTGCACGTAAGAGGTTTCTTAGGCTATATCTACACTAGGAGATTAATCTAAATTTACTAAGTTTGATTTTTGGGCACCCGATTTTACAAATTTGAAGTTCTGTGTCCTCACTACAGGGAAGAATTGAATGTAGTCTGAGACAGGCCCCATTCACGTGGGATGTGCTACCTCAGACTCAGAGCCCCAGGAAACACTTTGGAGAGCTGCGGGAGGCCTCCCGGAGGCCAATAAGTTTGAATTAGCAGCACTGGATTATCCACACTAATGTTATTTCGGACTTACAAGTTTGGGAATAGCATTATTTCTTATGAAAAACAGGACTACAGACTTCGAATTCCACAGCCCTTTATTCCAGAATACAGGCTTGCTAGAGTGGATGCATCACTTACAAATTTGAATTTTAGGGGGCTAATTTCAGTATAAGGTCCTAGTGTAGACTAGGCTTTAGGGTATTAAGCTTAGTGAGGGTTGCCAGATATTTTCCCAAAAAATACAGAACACACGTACTAAAAATTTGTTGAGCAAGAAAAAAAAAATCTGTAAATACATACATACTGAACACATGTGCTAAAAATCCCCCACCACAACTATGCTTAACACTGAATTGGAACTTTATTATAAACAATCAACAGTCTACATCATATATTTTGACTACATGAACTTCCCAGCACCGATTGCGGCTCTGCTTTCCCAATCACTCCCTCTGCCCCCACCAGGCTTCTGCACACAACCAGCTGAGCTGAGGGCTCCCAGAGCTGATCACAGCCCTGCCTCCCCAGCCACTCCCCCCAACCCTGCCAGGCTTCCATCGGGTGCCCAGCAAAAAGCAGAAAATACTGGACATTTCACATGTCCGGTATTTTCTGAATTTTTTTACTGGACAGAGGGTGAAAAAAACAGACTATCCAGTTGAATACTGGACATCTGACAACCCTAAGCTTAGCTGATGTGGGGTTTTTTTTAGATTAGTAACTTATTTTTATCTGTCTGTTATCATATGTAATTGCTTAAATCCTATTTTTTATATTTAACCAAGTCACTTTTTAAATTTACACCCAGTGTAAATAATTGATACCAAAGCCACAGGTCAGGGGTGAGAGGAAATGACAACAGCTGTGCATATCTCTCTTTTGTTGATAAGGGAACAATATTTATAAGTAAGATAGATTTATTTGGAGTTCTGATCACCTTAGGTATGTGCATCAGGATGCTTTGTCTAGCCCCATAGCTGAACTGTTCTCAGTGTCTATGTTAATCTGCTAGAAGACTATTATGGCTCAGCAAGACAGGGTGGTGGGGTGCCCCAGAGGGCCAGGGGCTGCCCGTGACTATAGGTCGACTCGGCCATCGCCTAGGGCTCCGCCTTCAATGGGGCACCCAGGGCGCCCGATGATGTCATCATGGGGCGCCTGAGGTGCCCTATGATAACATCATTAATTGACAGCCATGCTGACAGGGGCGCCGATCTCGTGTTCCACCTGGGCTGCTCCTGCAGAGGGCAAGTAGGCTACCTCAGTAATTTGATCAGCGTATCAGGTGACAGTCTCAAAGGAGATCTCTGTAACCCAATATGTCACACGATGTTTTTGAAAGATGCTCTTCTATAAAATAATGCACATCTACTATAAACTCAACTGTTATATTTTTTTTCTCCAAATCTAGATATCTACTTCAATTGAGACTAATAAAAACATTATTAGCTGTCAAGAAAAACTTTGTGTTTGACCTTCCAGATGCTTTTCTATAATGTTAAGAGGATGCAATAGAGTTGAAAAATAAATTGAAACATTTTCAAAGGACAAATTAATTAGCTGGAAGACTGAAATAAAGTATATTAAAAGCATATTAAACATCCAATTGTATTCTTAATTAGTTAGGTTTCTTCTTTCTTTACTAATTGGCAAAAATACAGCTTTTGACTTTTGAATGTTAACCAAGTCTGTATAATGGTTGATATATCAGAGTTCATTTTTAAATCCATCTTCAATAAAAGAAATGTATAAAAGCATCCTGATCAATTAGGGTGCATCTACACTGCAGGGTTTAACTTGAAATAAGCTATCCCAATTGAGCGATGTCAATTGCGTATCTTATTTTAAAATAGCTTATTTCTATACAGGGAGTGTCTACACAACACTTATTTCAAACTAGAGCATTCTTTTGCACATTTCCCTTATTCCTCATACAATGAAGGTTACAGGGTCAGAGTAAGAAGTCCTCCAGCTTGACAGTATTTTGACACTATTTCAGAATAACTGCCTTCTGTGTAGATGTGGACTAAGTTATTTCAGAATAGCGCTAGTTATTTCAAAATAGTGTTACAGTGTAGACGTACCCTAAGTGAACTAAAAATGAATATTGATAAAGTTCAAGTAAGGAAAAAATCTGAGCATAACAAAATAAGTAGGTCCAAATTGTATGGATTTTGTTGTATTAAGAAAACCATAAATTTACTACACCTTTGACAATCAAAAATCATGAATGGAGGAGGTACTGAAAGATTGGGAAAAAAATGAGTTGACCTCTCATACATATATAAAAGTACTCTTTCACTAAAAAGAGGAAAACTGTGAAGAGATTCCAGGGAGCAATGTTCCATAGCAGTAATGAGGAAGGAAGGGTAATTGAGAAGTGTGAAATGAGTCTCCAATATTAATCCACACTGTAATAGAAGTTATTGAATGACCATGCAATTTGTGATTCAATGCTCTTGCTCCACATTTCCAGGAGAGCTGGAAGAGGGAAGCTTTGGATAAAGACACTATACTATAAAAGAAAGTGCCAGAAGGTCAGTAATGTCCAAACAGAACAGATTTAGTAAATATTAGACATAAGAAAACAATCTGTTTAAAATTTAGAAACAAATTCGAGACAAAGTTTTATGATGTACTCACAGCAAGATTTCATGCCTTTGACTGTCCTTTGTGGGTGTTAAATGTGCTTATCTTTTGCTATTTTTTATTTTTCTCTTACACATACATAGTTATTTTCTCCTCTTCTCCTGAACAATTGGCATATCAGGAGCAAGTTTAGATACAGTGTAACACATACCAGTGCAGCATCTCCTGCTGGTCACATGAGAATTAACTCAGCTGAGTGCTGAGTTGGCACCCCATTTTGGCCAATGTCTCACCTACCTGTGTTTGAATTACTGGCTCGGCCACCTTACGTTAGGAGCTGCATCCCTACCAGACTGCGACACTCTTCTCTCAGGTACTGCCCTGCCACAGTGCTTCCACACTCTGAGGTCTGCCCTCTCATGGAATACCCAACCCCCTATATCCACCTTGTCTTAGTTACCCTACTGCCAGTCATCATCTATCCCCTTGCCTCAAAAACAAACTGCAGTCGGGAATGGCACTCATCATAGGCAAGAGAATGTGAACCTTCTGCTTTCTCTTGCCATGGCTGCCTCCCTGAAGCCCTAGTACCCCTCAGGCCCCTGTCGCTGGGCCTCAGCCTGGGACTACTCAGGCCTGGGCTCCCCTGGCTCACTCTGCCTTTCCCCAGCACTGCTGTGTGCACAGTACCTACACTCATAGGCAGCTGGAGTGAGAGTGTCTGCTCCTTTCCTCCAGGAGCTATTTTTTATAAGGCCTAGCTGAGACCTGATTACCTGACTAGCTCACCTCCTAATGGCTCCCAGGACAGCCCTCTCCCAGGGCTGTTCTTAACATTTTATGAGGGGTAGGGAGATGGTGAATGCCCTGCTACAGGCAGTAATGAAAAATGGGGAAGGCTGTTTTCCAATGTACAAAATACTTAGGGTTGGCAATACAACATTTGTATTGATTAATGTGAAAAAAAGCTAATTTGGCCACTGGTACCAAAACTAACTAAAATATTTCAAGTGCTGTTTCTCAAACTATATAGTTTGGTTAAGTAAGAAAAATGCTACAAGAGCATGTATAAGTGTTTGATTTAAAGATACTTTATATACTTTAACAAGTAATGCTGACAATTTGTGTTTTAATTGTTATGAAGCTTTAACTCTTTGAATTTTTGCATTTACTGTCATGAAAACATTTTGACATCTCCTCCCACAATTTTCTGCAACTGGGAAAATTTAAAATGACTAAAAGAGGTGAAATGCATTCAAATGAATATTGGTATTATCCACCTATTTTCCCTTATGAAGACTGGAAAGCATCAAAAATGTTTACGTAATATAGCTGGTTTCATCTTTTAAAATTTGCTCCATCTTAGAAAAAAATCTCAAAAATTAATGATCACTTGTTTGCTTGTACAGAATCCACTTATAAATCTGCCTGTTGTGTCGGGACTGACTATCACCAAGTGGAAACAGTGTAATTTTGGGGAAACTTTCACATTTTGAGAAAAGAAGGAAATACTGGCTCTAAGGTTTGGCTTGCTTATGTAACCCATGGAGAGCTGAATTAATGGACAGAAGACATTTAAGGTGGTCAAAGGTTCATGATAAATGAAGGTTATCAAAAGACCCACAATTTATTCGTGACTCTATAATGTACCAACATATTTGAGTAAATATTGTCATAGCATTTTATGTATGAATGCATATAAAGTATAAATAATGAATGAGATTACCACAGTAGGAAGTGATAAATATAAGATGTTTGTTCTGAGGTAATATCTTCTGAAAGATAAACCTTGTTTTGTCAGGTAAACATTTATTTCTTTTCTTTATTTTACACTTTTCTCCTCTCTTTATACCGGTGCATACATGTTTTTCATACAATACTTACTTTGAAATATATATCCAATTTACACACAGTAGATCCACAGCAACATAGACTCAGGGACTTTAAGATCAGAAGGTACTATCACGATACATTGCAGGCCATACAACTTCACTCATGCACTCCTGTAATAGACCCAGAAGTTCTCGCTGAGTTACTGAAGTCCCCCAAGCACATTTTTAAAATCCATTTTCTTTTAAACTAAGCTTGAAATTACTATTGCTATAATTTGTCTTATCCCCCAAAACACCCTGCATCATTAAGTTTGCAATGAAAAGTGGTTAAAAACTGCTCACACTCAAACTTTCAAAGCTTCTAACAGAAGAAGGCAAAGCATATGAAATCTATAAGAACGTAAAGAGAGATTGGTGTGATCATACTGAACATGATTATTTGGTGTGTTAGTGAAGCTGTCTGAAACTTCCAATTTTCACTTCACGTTTCAGATATGAAAACTGTCTTTCCTTTTCAGGAAAAAGAATCCAAAGTGCTGTAAAATGTTCACATGATTTCCAATAGTTTCCTCCATGGAGGGATCATATTTTCAAAATTCAAGGATGTGTGAAGTAGGCCCACAAGCCTCTTTGACAGAGAGTGACTGAGAAAGGAAGTGAGGGGAGAGAAAATATAAAAAGGAACCTAATTCATAATACTACAAACATAACTGTTGTTGTAATGCCTACTTGATGTGGCAAAGATTTTGATAGGTAAGAACAACTGTCCTTACAAGTATTTTGCGTTTTTTTTTAAAGAACACATGACTCTTATTATCTATTGTATCCTCAGAGAGCACTGGGGATACAATAGACAATAAGAGGAAAAGGACCCTTAAAAGAGAACAAATATATTAATAAAATCAGGGAGAACTTCAAATTAAAAAAAATCTTAAGTATCATGTTTGACAAAAAAGGTCTTTGAATTCTAACATACTTTGGAGGTGACCATGGTAGTTCATTCCGTACAATACTCTACTCTTCTTTTGTGGATGAATAATCTTTTTGAGCCACCCAGGGTACCACATCATCCATCCAAGATGTTCTCTGCTTCATGTGCTTCTGCCATCAACTTTCCTTTCTAATGCTTGTAAGCATGAGTTGCCTGCCCTACAAATCAAACCTTTCTTTCCATAAGATCTCTGAGTAGCATTTGCTGACTTCAAATAATCTCCAATACTTTTTGGTTAGTTCACACACTCTATCAATATTTTCAAAATTATTCTATAATATGATAATTCAAATGGATGTATCTTTTATATTGATTGTTTGAATGTCAATATTTCATAGTTCCAATTTAATATAGATTAAATTAAGATTTTGAATAACAATTTAATCTTCAGATTTGGATTTTCTTTGTATATGTATTTTTCCAGGGTGTTTCTATTACTCTTGGTAACCTAGTGCTGACTTTCACATCCAGTCTTCTATCTTCTATAATGATGTCTAGTAAGTAGCAATAGTTTTTCAGTTTCTCACTTGGGGTACATCTAATCTACACCCCTCTGTTGGCAGAGGGATGTAAATGAGATGTATCGAAAGTGCAAATAAAGCGGGGATTTAAATATCCCATGCTTCATTTGCATAATGGCAGCTGTAGCTTTTTTTCGAAATGGGGTTTTTCGAAAAAAATGGCAGTTTAGATGGGGCATTTTCGACAGAAATGCCCCATTTCAAAAGATCCAGTACTCCTAAAAAAATGACCTATCTAAACAGCTTTTTTTTTTCCTTCAAAAAGCCCCATTTTGAAAAAAGCGGTGGCCGCTATTATGCAAATGAAGCACAGGATATTTAAATCCCCTCTTCATTTGTACTTTCAATGTGTCTAACTTACATCCCTCTGCTGACAGAGGGATGTAGTTTAGGCACACTCTTGTTGTATTACTGTGGGGTTCACTGAAATCTTGCATAATTTCCCATGATTCTTGAATGCCACCAACACATTTATCATGTACACATAAAACCTAGATCCTGTTTTTTTGCCATATTCATATATAATTTCTATTAACTTAATTAGACCATCTTGTCAGGGTATGTCTGCACTGCAGAGCTTTTCTGGAAAAATGGCAGTTTTTCTAGAAAATCTACAGTTACGTCCACATCACAATTGTATTCTTTTGACAGAAATTTAAAAGAATGCAGGGGGTTTTCCGACAGTGGTAAACCTCTTTCTATGAGGAAGAAGCCTTTTTCTGAAAGAAATCTTTTGGGAAAAGTCGTGTGTGGATGGGGAAAAGAGTTTTTTTTTCTAAAGAAGAGGCCTTCAGGAAAAAGCACTGGCGCCCTGGTGGCCACTTCATCCATAGTAATCACAACTTAAATATGAGATAGCGTTCAATCAATGTGGACACTATCTTTCAAAGGAACAGGTCACTTTTTCGATGCACTTTGGAAGTGTGGACGCTCTCTTTCGAAAAACATTTTTCCGGAAAATCTCTTCCGGAAAATCTTCTTCTGAAAGAAGTCTGCAGTTTAGACATAGCCTCAGTCAGCCAGGAGTTCTCCATCACCAACATAGGAAGTAGTGTTTACCCAGTTACCATTCATCTTGCTACCTTTTTCTTTTCCTTTGATTAATTTAATCAAAAACTTGCTAGGAGTGAAATGCTGTTGCTCAAATGAGGAGCTGTGCTAAGTTTCTCCAGCTCAGAATCTGGCCCTCAGTGGTAAAGAACAGTAAGTTCCACTAAGCAACTTTTTGTTTAAGTTTTTTTCATTAAGTTTCTGGGAGGTGAAAAGAGGCATATTCGAAATGTTTGTAAAAATAGTCACAAAATAACCCCACAATATGACCACAGAGGCAAAATATGAGTTATTTAGCTGTATTCAAGTTTTGTAAGCCTTTAAGTATTGCTAATAGTGTCCTCCTTTGATCTTAAACTTTCTTTACAGAAGATAAAAGATATTTGCACATAAAGCTGGTTTCCATTAGTTCTTTTGAGCAACAAGTCTATCAACAGACAGTTGAACAGTACAGTAGGCTAAAAAACAAAGCAATCTGATTGCTTTTGTTGTAGTGGATAATTATCACATGCCTGGAAAAATGCACTTCAACAAAATCCAGTATTACAAAGAATTAAGGTCTACTGGAAATGGCATACTACAGAAATTGCTAATTGAAAACTGTAGCTTTAGCAACTAAAATGTGCATACATAACTGCCTTCCCCAGGTATCATGTGTTCATTCAGATGAGTTTTCAGTTCCCTAAATTATTTTTTACAAAATTATTTTAAATCGTGGAAGGGGGTGGTTAATATAGCTAATACTCTGAACACGGGCATCAAAAAATCACAGAAGGAAACTGATAATTTTGGAAGGGTTATTGACATTTTTTTCCTGGATCATGGCTGGCAGATCCCATTATGGATTCTTGAAAACCATAGCATACACTATGGATAATTAAAATATCAATGCATTGTGAATCAGACATCTAAAGTTGCTGCTTTAAGGCATGAGTTTTTTCAGGGGTGGAGATCCTGTGAGCCATTGAACTATCCTGTAAACCTTGTATATGATGGAAACCATTTCAAGCCAGGGGACGCAGCAGCACCCCCAGCACCCCTATTTCTAGCAACTTTGATGTTTTTGTCACAATATAGTGTCTGAAGTGGGAGAATGCCTCTCTCACATAAAGAAATACAGGAAAGAAAAGAGCCCCCAGACATAGGGGTCAGCAAGTGAGGATCATGGGAAAATCAGGGAAAGCTGTGGCAAGAGGATGGAACAGCCCTATCTTATTGGCAGTAATGGAGGCCACAAACTATCAGTGTGATTTTTTGACAACATAGGCAGAGAAAACACAGAGAATTGAGTTATTATAGATGGCTTCTGGCTTAATAAAAGAAAGTCAAGAATTCCAGATAAAGCCCTGATATTTGCCATAGGTGATCCTGCTGCTGATACCCTATGTCTCCTATCCCTCACTGATGAGGGAAAGAATTTGGAAAGAATACACCTTCACTGGAAGACAGAAAGGGATAAATTTATGAGGCGGTACCAGGGATAAATGGATGCAGCTCAGGCATTTATATTACTTCACAGTGTTGCTAAGTATTGAAAATATGAAGGGTTAGAAGAACTAATAAGGACAGGATAGTTTTTCTTTAAGAGACACCAATTTATCATCATGACTTTAATTAGACCTAGATCACTCACTAGTAAAAGTGAGAACATAAAAAACAATAAAGAAATAGTAACGTGACTTACATACATACATAGTAGCATAAGGGAGACTGCATCAGACAATATTGATGCAGGAAAAGGGAAAAGCATAAATGTGAAAGGAGCAGTCAGGTCATTTTTACAATGTAAGAGTAGTGACAACGGGAAAATGAGACTACAGGACCTTAATAGAAAAGAAGGATGAAAAAGCTGTGGAACACGTGACAAGATACCTAGTCAGCCAAAAAGGGCAGAATATGGAACATGGCTCAAAATGAGACACTTTTGCAATAGCATACAGATCACCCAGAAGAGGGGAAACAATCATAAAGAATATTTATCATCAAATGACCATGTGTCCATTTTTCTAGAGACTACGTCTCCAATACAACAAACAACAGCGCAGTACAGTCAAACCTTAAATTTAGTACTGATAACGGGCCACAGTCACTGCACTTCCAAAAACAAAACAAAAAATATTTTTTTCCCTGAGGCAGTGTTGCTTTATATATTAAAAATGTATAGACTTGGACTGAGGTGGAGATTGACGTAGGAACCAGATGTGTTGAGAGTCTCTGGGTTAGGTTAAAAGGGGTAAAAAGATCAAGAGTGATGTCATGCTAGGGGTTTCCTACAGACCACCTATCCAGGTAGAAGAGGTGGATAAGGCTTTTTTTAAAATGACTAACAAAATCATCCAAAACTCAGGATTTGGTGGTGATGGGGGAATTCAACTATCCAGACATCTGTTGGGAAAACAACACAACAGGGCAAGACTATCCAACAAGTTCTTGGACTGCATTGGAGATAATTTTTTTTATTTCAGAAGGTTGAAAAAGCTACTGGATGGAAGCTATTCTAGATTTGATCTTAACAAATATGCAGGAGCTGGTTGAGAATCTGAAAGTGGAAGGCAGCTTGAGTTAAAGAGTTCATGAAATCATGGTGTTCATGATTCTAAGGAATTGTGAAAGGGAGAACAGTGGATTTCAATAGAGACAATGGATTTCAGGAGGCTGATTTTGGTAAGCTCAGGAGCTGGTAAGTATGGTCCCATGGGAAGCAAGATTAAGGGGAAAAACAAGTGAAGGAGAGTTGGCAGTTTTTCAAAGAGACGTTATTAAGGGCCAAAAGCAAGATATTCTGCTGCATAGGAAAGATAGAAAGTATGGCAAAAGATCACCTTGCCTTAACCAGAAGATCATGCATGATCTATAAATAAAAAAGGAGTCATATAAAAAGTGGAAACTAGGACAAATTACAAAGGATGAATATAAGCAAACAGGGGGCAAGGTTAGAAAGGGAAGGCTCAAAACAAGCTCAAACTAGCTACAGAAATAAAGGGTAAAAAGAATAGTGATAGAAATGTAGCCGTGTTAGTCTAGGGTAGCTGAAACAAAATACAGGACTATGTAGCACTTTAAAGACTAACAAGATGGTTTATTAGATGATGAGCTTTCATGGGCCAATCTGAGGAATTGGGTCTGGCCCGCGAAAGCTCATCATCTAATAAACCATCTTGTTAGTCTTTAAAGTGCTACATAGTCCTGTATTTTGTTTCGGGTAAAAAGAAGACTTTCTATAAATATATTGGAAGTAAGAGGAAGACCAAGGACAGGGTAGGCCCATTACTCAGTGAGGAGGAAGAAACAGTAACCGGAAATTTGGAAATGGCAGAGGTGCTTAATGACTTCTTTGTTTCGGTCTTTACCAAAAAGTCTGATAATGAAGGAATGACTAACATATTGAATGCTAGTGGAAACTGGGTAGGTTTAGAAGATTAAAAAAAAAAGTTAAAAATCATTTGGAATAGTTAGATGTCTGCAAGTCACCAGTGCCTGATGAAATGCATCCTAGAATACTCAAGGAGATGATAGAGGAGGTATCTGAGACTTTACCGATCATATTTGAAAAATCATGGAAGATGGGAGAGATTCCAGAAGATTGGAAAGGGACAAATATAGTGCCTACCTTTTAAAAGGGAAATAAGAACTACCCAGGAAACTACAGACCAGTAAGTTGAACTTCTGTGAAAGGAAAGTTAATGGAACAAGTAATTAAGGAATTCATCTGCAAACACCTGAAAGACAGTAGGGTGATAGGTAACAGCCAGCATTGATTTGTAAAGAACAGATCATGTCATACCAATCTGATAGCTTTCTTTGATAGGACAACGAGTCTTGTAATAAGGTAAAAGTGATGGACATGGTATACCTAGACTTTAGTATGGTATTTGATACTGTCTCGCATGATATTCTATTCATCAAATTAGGCAAATACATCTTAGATGGTGCTACTATAAGGAGGGTGCATAACTGGCAGGATAACCATTCTCAGAGAGTAGTTATTAACGGTTCACAATCCTGCTGGAAAGGTATAACAAGTAAGGTTCCATAGGGACCGGATCTGTTCAATACCTTCATCAACGATTTAGATATTGGCATAGAGAGTACTCTTATTAAGTTTGCAGATGATTCCAAGCTGGGAAGGGTTGCAACTGCTTTGGAGGATAGGGTCATCGTTAAAAATGATCTGGACAAACTAGAGCAATGGTCTGAGGTAAATAGGATGAAGTTTAATAAGGACAAATGCAAAGTACTCCATTTAGGAAGGAGCAATCCATTTCATACATACAGAATGGGAAGCGACTGTCTAGGAAGGAGTACTGCAGAAAAAGATCTAGGGGTCATAGTGAACCACAAAACAAATATTAGTCAACAGTGTGACACTGTTGCAGAAAAAAGTAAATATGATTCTGGGATGCATGAACAGGAGTGTTGTGAGCAAGACACAAGAAGTCATTCTTCTGCTCTATTCTGTACTGATTAGGCCTCAATTAGAGTATTGTGTCCAGTTCTGGGAACCATATTAGAAGAAAGATGTGGAGAAATTAAAGAAGGTCCAGAGAAGAGCAACAAGAATGATTAAAAGTCTGGAGAACAAGAGCTATGAAGGAAGACTGAAAGAATTGAGCTTGTTTAGTTTAGATTAAGAGGGGACAATTTAACAGTTTTCAGGTATCTAAAAGGATGTCATAAGGAGGAGGGAGAAAAATTGTTCTCCTTGTCTTCTGAGGATAGGACAAGAACCTATGATCTTAAATGGCATCAAGGGAGGTTTAGGCTGGACATTAGGAAAAAATTCCTAACTGTCAGGCTGCATCTATACTGCAAGCCTCTTACGCAAGAGGAAATGCAAATGGAGCACTCATTTGCATAAGTCATGCTCTCATTTGCATTTCCTCTTAGGATTCCTTTTGCACAAGAGGTTTTTGCGCAAAAAAGAGCTATATAGACAGCTCCTTTTTGTGAAAAAAACCACATTTTGTGCAAGAGCTATTCTTCCTAATTTTTCTTCATTTTTTGAGGAAGAACAGCTCTTGTGCAAAAGGGGGGTTTTTCACAAAAAGGAGCCGCCTACACAGCTCTTTTTTGCACAAAAACCTCTTGTGCAAAAGGGATCCAAAGAGGAAATGCAAATGAGAGTGCATCCTATGTAAATGAGCACTCCATTTGCATTTCTTCTTGTGGAAGAGGCTTGTAGTATAGACTCAGCCTCAGGGTGGTAAAACACTAGAATAAATTGCCTAGGGAGGTTGTGGAATCTCCATCTCTGGAGATATTTAAGAGAAGGTTACATAGACATCTATCAGAGATGGTCTAGATGGTACTGGGTCCTGCCGTGAGGGCAGGGGACTGGACTCGATGACCTCTCAAGGTCCCATCTAGTTCTACTCTTCTATGATTCTACAATTCTATGATAATCAATCCCAGGATGCAGATCAGCAAAGACAAAATACAATCCTATATGCAGCTAATTACATTAGCCTGGATGTCTCTGACCAGCTCTTTGTGAAACTGGAGAAAGAACGGCAAGAGCTTAAATGAATAATACGTGTAACACAAGGACTGATAACTCTGTTGGTAAGGTTGCCAGCAATACAAAGACTACAGCTAACAGAAAATCTGGAATGCATTAATGATTTAAAACAACCTATACAGAAAATGTATCCACAAATATTTACAAGGCCAGGAAAGCTATTAGGGGAGTACAAAATAAAATTAGTGCCATCAGCTACTCTCTTTGTTCTTTCAGCACTACACCACAGCCCTTGCTAAGGGAACATCAAAGAAGACTTAAAGGGACTAAAAAAGATAAAAGTCTCCTCCGGTGATGTTACGTGTGGTTGTTTGTAGTATCAAAGCCCAACAACAAAATCGGCACTCATGTGAACCTTACAATTTATTTAAAACCATATGAGGTGACAGACACATGCTTCCTACAGTTGACTAGACATTAGTTAAGTTATTGGAGGGCAAAATATTCTCAAAGTTAGATGCTATAGCAAGCTCTGTCAAATTAACCTTGGTAAAGATTTTTACCATTAACTTTGTTTATCATGCCATTCAGAAGGATTTTTTCAATCAGCTTCCCATTTGGCAAATATTCATCACCAGAACATTTTGAAAACAGAGTATCTCATAATTGTGTCAGGTGTGCCTGACCTCTTGTGCCATGCAGCTGATGTGTTGATGTATGGGAGAAACAAAAATGAATGTGATGAACAGCTTTTAAGACATTTCTAACAATTTGGCATCACACTGAATGAGAAATGTGAATTTGAAAAGAAGCAGATTAAATTTGACTCAATTCAGACAAACTGGCGGCTTTCCTAGAATATTTCGCTCATCTACAAAAACCCTTAAGAGATTACCTTAATGATCACAATGTGTGGATGTAGGAGAGCATGCTTTAAAACATTTTTAATAAGAGAACTACAGGTTTGGTTTGTATTATACTCAGTACATTAACTAACAGAATTGTGGGCATTTTCCTGAGGTTTAGGACCAGTGCTCATACAATAGAAGCAGTGAGAAGTATACTAGAGAACTGTTGCATTCATATTAAGAACCCTCATAGAAACCAAGCTGTAGCATGTTACGTAGTAAAGGAAGCAGTAGCAGTCTTTTGGACCTCTGAGCTTTTCAGTGTGTATCTGTTTGACTTTGATTTTAACATGAACACAGATCACAAGCGTTTTGCTGTATTACTGGATTCAAAACCACTGTATGGTTTCCAGCTATAAATCTAAGACCTTCAGTATGGCTAATATGATTTCCTTCCACCTTGAACACATACCTGGGGAAACATGCATAGCAGCAGGTGTTCTATTCCTAAATAAATGGCTACCAAAGGAAGAAAAATAATGGCTTAGGAAAATACTTCAAAGTTTACATTGACCTTGTTGTGGCAGCAATTCCACCAAAAACTTGGAAGTGAACAACTAAAAGATGGGACTTACTAGAAACTTACGTAATTCTGCCAAATAAGAGGGAGTGAAAGACATCCACTTCTAGTAGTCCTATTATTTATGTTGTCAGGACTGACATGAACTTCACATGGCTAATGGCATGACTCTGAAAGGATTTTCATTTTTATGAAAAGTGATACTCCCCCAAATCCATGAAGAATGCCAAAATATCTATAAACTCTGGACATGAGTAAAAGTTTTATAGTGACAAGGTCTCAGGTTTAGCCAATTCAGACCTTAGCAGAAGCTACCAGGCACATAATGAAGTGGGGAAACAATTGTAGCTATTATTTCTCCTGCTGATGGAAGTGGTTGGGAGAAAGGGGACAGTTGACCCAGGGCGTAGTGATATGAAAGGGTCTGGGGCTCCCAACCATCACCACTGCTACAGTAGCAACAACAGTAGCTGTAGCACTGGGCCCTTTAAATCACCAGTGGAACCTCAGACAGATGAAGCCAGTCTCCAGGGGAGGCCAGTCTGAACAGGGGAGGCCAGTCCCCAGTCCCACACCTTTCGCCCTAGGTCCCACCCCTTCCGGGGTCCTGGAGCTGGCCCTCCACATACCTTGCCTAAGATCCAAAGTCTGTGGGCTGCCCTCAATTTAGCTATATTTACAGAGACTTCATCAGCACAGCAGATTGACTGAAGTCAATATTTGAAAGGCATGGAGTTCCTGAAGTCTTCATATCAGATAATGGTCTCTGAAAAATGTTCCTAGTGTTCCTAGGACTTTGGTACTATAACAGGAACTCATCCCCCTCTAGAACGATCCCCACGTACAAATACAGGATTATTTAAATAGCAATGAAAATGGGATTAGGTATAAATAAATTTAAGGAATTTGAAGTTTATTTGGAAGTAGGGTGTTTTTTAAATTTGATTGATAATTTATCCTTTACCATGTTACTATAAGGAAAGGAATATGGAGTGCTTGTAAAGTTCCTGGTCCTCCACTGTTACCAGAGAGGACTAAGATGAATTGGAGACTTCACAGTCAGGGAGTTCTTGTTGCATGTGAAACATGTCTCTTATTGTTTATGTCATGACATTACAGACTATCAAATGATCTGTGTTTAATAGAACACATTTTTCAAGAGCGAGCATTGATTGACATTTCCAACTGGGTAAAGTTAAACAGAAGTCTATCAACTGACACATAGCTAGCGATTCCTATTGACAAAAATAATTGTCACATTATGAATGCTGGCACTTATTTGAGATGAAGGTGATTTTTCTGGGATATAATTACCTTTTAATGCAATTAGATTCTTCAAAATGACTTTATTTTTTTTCTAGTATATTGAGAATGAAAATACATTTTCTGAAGATGGTTCTTTTTCAGCTTTTATATTAAGTTTTCATTCTATTAAAGGGTGTATCTTGATTCTTTAATGAAAAATAGCTAAGTGGAAGAGAAATCAACTACTAATAGCAGAAAAGCTTTTTACATCATCACAAGACTGTTGAATGGTTATTCATTTTATTGGACTAACTTCTGAAGATGAGAGGGAAAAGCTTTCAAACTTACACAGAACTTTTCTTCAGGTCTGGGAAGCAAATCTTGGTGATGCTTTGAGTTATTTTCCCAGACTTGAACAAGAGAATTGTTCAAGCTCAAAAACTCAATCTCAAAAACTTTTCTCTTTCAAGAGAAGTAGGTCCAATAAATGTTAATTTGTCACTCACCTTGTTTCTCTAGTTACTGTGAAGTGGATGCTCTTCAGTTTGTTTCCCTCCTTTTAAAAATATATCCTACATAATACTTCTTTAGAATCACAAACGTATTAAAAACCCATTCTTAAGTCTTCTACATATAAGATAAAAATAATTAACAATGAAATTGCCTATGAAAGTAAGCAGTAAAATTTGGAAAAAAAAGCAAAATATGTCTGAATCTAATTTATAAGTATTATACAAAATGATTTTATTAAAAAAAATGCTCTAAAGTGTTTGATATCCTTCTTTCAAAGTCTGTAGTGAGGGAGTTCAGAAAAGAAGATAGTCTTCATCGGTATTTTCTTAAATTATTCCATCCCAGAATCCCTTATAGGATTAATGCTTGATCCTTGAATCAGTTTTTCTTCCATTAACTTACTCTTCATTTAGTGTGTGCATAATACATAATGGAATGTTTGTCATTGAAAAAAAAATGAAAACTGAAGAAAACCATTTTCATCTAAAGCTTCCAAAGAGATTCCAAAAATGTAGATGAACTTTTTAAACTCTGTTAAAATACATTTTCCATTCATAAGCCATTTAAGTATTTAATTATTTATTTACTTCCTTGTAAGTATTGACACAACAGCACTTTCAGTTATTATAAATATTATTTCAACACTTATGTCATAATAGAAGTCAGGAGCTAGGATCAACCCCATTGCACTGCCTTCATCAGTATTAGAGATCAAGCCCTTAGGGAAGACAACACAATCCAAGAAGATTGCCTTAAGGAGCCCAGGCCTCAGGCAGCATAGGCACAGGCAGGACAGAGTCCTAATGCTTGGGACCTTAAGCAGCTTGGAGCCCCAGTCTAGGAGCTCAAATCCCAGTCAGGGCAGAGAAAACAGGCAGACAGTTTGATGTCCTTGTCTCTGGCAGACAGTAGACCAATATAGGCTTCTTAGCCTAAATTGAGGAGGCTGTCAACCCTCAGACAGCTGCTAGCAGCAGGGTGTAGAGGGGTCTGGGCCCACCCTACTCTACCAGGTCCCAGAACAGATTATAACCATGGCAGATGGTTTAATTACTGGATCAGCAGAGATCTGGCCAAAACATGGTGTTCAGGTGACAACATAACCAAACTCTAAGGCTGTGTCTACACTGGCACCTTTTTCCGGAAATGCTTAAAATGGAACAGTTTTCCATTTTAAGTATTTCCAGAAAAGGAGTGTCTACATTGGCCCCGGAGTTACCGTTATAACGATGCGTTTTCCGGAAAAGCGCATCTACATTGGCGGCGTGCTTTTCCAGAAAAGCAGAAGCCGGGAGCCATTTTGAAGAGGGCAAAGGCCACCAGACCTTTCCGGGGCGGGGCCAGAGCGCCGTTCAGACACATGCTTAAAGGGGTCTCGCCGGACAGCCGTTGGTCTCCTGCTCCCGTGCCTTGGGGCCTCTGCCAGGGACTGGCACCCTTCGCAGGTTCGGTGGCTGCCCTCTGAGTTTTGGGGACACCACCCTTTGGCCCCCAACTGCTTTTCCCTGAGTTTTGTTTTTTCTGCCCTGCTCTGTCTGCTATGGAGCCGTGGGTGGCCATGTACCTGCTCGGGCCCCTGTTTCAGCTGTACAAGCGCCTGCTGCTCATGCTGGAGGCTGGTGCCATGGTGTACATGTACCAGGAGGCAGAGATCACCTTGGACTCCCTCACCAGGGAGGCCCTGGCAACCATGTCGCATCAGCACCCCACCGTAGAGAGGCCCGTCTGGAGTGCAGCACCGACTGGTGGGACCGGGTGGTCCTCGGACTATGGGACGACCAGCAATGGATCAGGAATTTCTGCATGAGAAAGCGGACCTTCCTGCAGCTGTGCACCTGGCTTACCCCCGCACTGCAGAGAGCCGCCACCCGGCTGCGGGCACCCATCTCCGTGAACAAGAGGGTCACCATCGCGCTCAGGAAGCTGGCCACACCGGACAGCTCCCGCTCGGTGGCACAGCAGTTTGGGGCGGGAAGATCAACCATCGGAGTGATCGTCGTGGAGGTAAGTCCCAGGGGAAGTGGGGAGTGGGGTGGGGGGAGGGTGCTGCACTCCAGGCCCAGGGACAGGAAGACTCCAGGCTGGGTCACCCAGGGGTTTGGGCCATCCCTCCCTTGCACAGGCCCAGTGGTGGTGGGGGGAGCGTGGGGTGAGGGGGGCCCTGGGGTGTGTGTGAGGACAGAGGGAATCAAGGGGGGGCCCAAGGGAGCACACACTCACCCCTGCCATATGTGATGTGTTCCCTTTTTTTTTCTGCACCCTTCTGCAGGTCATCCATGCCATCAATGATGTCCTGCTCCCGCAAATCATCCGCCTGCACGACGTGAATGATACCATGGCCGGCTTCGCTGCCCTCGGGTTCCCCAACTGCGGGGGAGCCCTGGACACCACCCACATCCCCATCCGGGCCCCGGAGCGTCGAGCGGGCCATTTCATGAACAGCAAGGGGTACTGCTCCATTGTTCTGCAGGCCCTCGTGGACCACCGGGGCCGCTTCGTGGAAATTTACGGGGGCTGGTCCGGCCGGGCACACGACGCCCGCATCCTCCAGAACTCTGGACTCTTTCGCAGGTTGGAGGCGGGCACCTACTTCCCCTGGCAGGACTTGACTGTTAGGGATGTGCCTATGCCAATCTGCGTCGTTGGGGACGCGGCCTACCCCCTGATGCCCTGGCTAATGCAGCCGTACACGGGGCAGCCGGACCAGAACTGGGCCCGGTTCAGCGACCGCCTCAACCGGGCCTGAAACCCAGTGGAGCTGGCCTTTGGACGCTTAAAAGCCCGCTTCCGTTGTCTGCTCATCCGTCTCGAGATGGGTGAGCAGAATGCAACGGAGGTACTGGCCGCGTGCTGCGTGTTCCACAACATTGTGGAGCACAGTGGGGAGGCCTTCCTCCCTGCCTGGATGGCAGCCGAGGCACAGATGTTGGAACAGCCCGCCACAGCTGCCATCCGCCAGGCGCGCCAGGATGCGGTGCGCATCAGAGAGGCCCTGATGGACATGTTTGCCCAAGCCCCGTAGTAGGGTCGCCTGGGTCTCCCCAGACTACTCCCTCCCATCCCCTACCCTTCCCCACCCCCTCCCCATACCTCCCCCCCAATTGTCAAGCATCGGGTCAAAGCACATCAGCCGTCATCGTGACTGTTCGTCGGGTGCGTCGGGCTTAGTTAGGGTTTTTATTTTTAGTTTAGGCGAGGGTTTAGGCCACCATCGCCTGTCCTGAAGAACAGCCAAGAAGATTCGGGGTTCGTGCGGAAGGCTCAAGTCAGCGTACCTGATTCCAGTCGTCTTCCGTCGAGGGATCTCCTGGCTGTTCCTCTCCTGAGGCCCGGAAGTACTAAAGGATTGAGGTGGCAAGTTTTGCCGTCATCTTCCGTCGAGGGATCTCCTGGCTGTTCCTCTCCTGAGGCCCAGAAGGACCAAAGGATTGAGGTGGCCAGCAACACTACCCAATTGTCCTCCCTGCGTCTAGTCTATGTTTAATAATCTGTAGTGTGCATCTTTTAACCATTCTTGCTTGTTTGTTAGCTATGTAAATATAGTTTGTGGTTTACATTTTACTGAAAAGTCTCAGTATTTCTTTATGCGCCACAAACCAATGACCACTTACAAAGGCCCCCCCCCACCCCCCAGTGATAGAGTAAAGAATTTGTTGTCCACAGTTTGTAACCCTGTTAAATTTAAGTGGCTAATTGGCATCTCAAATCATTTCTTAGTTACTAGAGTAACACAATAACCAACACAAGAATGAACTGAAAAATAGAAAACTTTTTATTTACGGGGGGGGGGGGGGGAGACCTTCAACTGGGACAGGGAGGGGGGGCAGTTACTGCGACGGGCAGCTCCTGCAAGCGCTCATCCAGGGGGGGACCTGCACACACTGGGCAGACCGCGTCAGGGCAGCCTGCACGGGGAGGTGGGCAAGGAGCAGGAGCAGGAGCAGGAGCAGGGGCAGGGGCAGGAGCAGGGGCAGGGGCAGGGGCAGGGGCAGGGATAGGAGGGGGCATGGGCAGTACTCTGGGAGGGATGGCGGGGTATGGGGTCCGGCCATGCCATAGTGTATGGCGTGCACTAAATGTGCCGTGAGCATGTCCATAGAGGTGCGCATCCCTCTGCACTCAATGAGGAAGGCAGCCCAGCCCTCCTGCCGCCACTGCAGGTCCCCCTGCACCCGCTCTGCAATGGAGCCCTGGATTCTCTCCACGGTGGTCACGTGGCGGCACAGAAGCTGGTCCCTCTGACGCAGCCTGCGCCTCCGGGATTGGCCAGCTGGGGGTGCCGCTGCTGCCGCAGTGGAGGGTCTGGTGCTGGGTCCCACTGCAGGGAAGAGAAGAAAGGATGGGTCAGTCAGGCAGGCTGTCCACTGTCCCCACACCTCATGCCCTCCACCCCTGAGCCCAGGTGACCCCACAGTTGTGTGGCTTGGGCCCACTCTCTTCCCCTCCTACCCCCGTGTTGTATGTTGGAAAGGAGAACCGCCCCTGGAGTAGGGTTCTCCCTCAAGTATTGTAAGCACCGGTCTGTATCCTGGCCCCGTGGAGGGCAGGAAGGTGCTTGTGCTGCGTTCACCTGTGGAACTTCCTGCTGGTGGAGACTGTGAAAAGGTTTTGGCTAATCACTGGTGTTTGACAGGGAGCGAGATGCATCCCCACACAGTGCCTGGGAGCACATCTGGGCTTTCAGATCCCCTCGCGTGGGATATCTCCTGGAAGGAACCAGAAGAGTGACTGGGTGGGGGGGGGTGTCCCATCCTTACAGCAAAACTCAGAGGCCCTTGTCCCTTCCACTATCCCTCCCACAAGGCCAGTAACCCAGGGACATGTGTGACCACATTGGGGACTCCCCTCGGGGAGCCAGCGAAGGCTCCGGGAGCAGGCGAGGGGCTCGGTGGGGTCCACGGTCACAGGACCGTGACTCTGCGGCATACCCAACAGCAGCTGGCTGTGCCTCACAGCCAGGCATGGGACAGTGTGCCCTTCTCCATGCTGCACCCTTAGCGGAGGTGCGGGCTCTGGGCTGAGTCCCTGGGGCCCTGGCCAGTTCCAGCCGGCATCCACCCTTCCCCCTGGTCCCGCCGAATGTGTGTGAGCAGCACGGTCCCAGGCGTGTCCTGCAGCTGCCACGTGCCGCTCCGTCACCGGGCTGCACATGGTTGCACGTGCTGCTTGCTGCCTAATGCTACGCAGCGTGCAGCTCACGTGGCCTGAGTGACATGCTCTCCCACTCCTCCCTCCGGGCACCTGGCTTCCCCCTCCCCCCCCCCGCCCTCCGTCCCCCGCCCTTTGGGAGTGCAAACTGCAAAGACTCACCAGTGGGTTCCTCCCCGGCCTCGGCCTCGGAGGAGCTGCTGGAGGGGGCCTGCTGGGTGGTGTCAACGCTGGCCTCCTCTCCCCCGGACGCGCTGCCGCTGTCCTCTCCCTCCCCCGCCTCAGTGGGCCGGATGATGGGGAGGCACTGGCAAGGTGGACCTTGCGGGGCTGGCTGGCCCAGAAAAGCGTTCATGCGCTCGAAGTATGGGCAGGCGTCTGGTCCTGCCCCCCTCCCCTCGCTGGCCTGCAAGTACCTCAGCCGCAGCTCCTTGACTTTTGAGCGGACCTGCTCACAATTGCGGGCAGGGTGTCCCTGATGCGCCAGGTTGTTGGCCAGCCGGGTGTATATGTCTACATTCCGGCGCCTGGAATGCAGGTCATGGAGATCCTTCTCCTCCTGCCACAGGTCCAGGAGGGTCTCCAGCTCCCTGGGGGTCCAGGATGGGGTCTGCCATTTGCAGCCCCTGGGGGCCTCCTGAGCTGGGGGTGCAGATGTCTCACCACCTGGAGCTGCCATGTTGGGCTGCGAGGTGGCTGCTGGGCAGCACAGAGGCATGTGGCAGAACTCAGGCCGCAGGTCTGAGGTACGCTCCTTCCACTTGCGCCCAGCTGCCTCCGAGCTCTCTAAGAGCTCGGGTTACCAGGAAGTCCAGGGCTCCTACGGGGTCTCGCGACATCCAAACCGCTTTTTTCTGTTTCTTCTGCTTTTCCGGAAAAGCTGTCTACACTGGCCCTTTTCCGGAAAAGCTTTTCCGGAAAAAGGACTTTTGCCCAAGCGGAAGCAGCATAGCTTTTCTGGAAAAGCGGCTGATTTTGTACAGTACAGTGTCATTGCTTTTCCGGAAATTCAAGGGGCCAGTGTAAACAGCTCGCAGCTTATTCTGGAAAAGCGGCTGATTTTCCAGAATAAGTGGCCCAGTGTAGACACAGCCTAATTGTTTTACCCGGGCTACTTTCTACTGTCTCACCATAAAGAAGCAGAGGCCCAGGCTCATTTTCCAACTCTTCATGTTATAGGTATGTGGCAGTCTTGGAAGCTCTTTGCCTTGGTCAGTCTCCTCCCAGGGCGAGTGTGGTGCAGTTCAATTTCAGCTCTGGAGATCTCTTCTCCCTCAGTCTCAGTAGGAAGCCCTTACTACATGGTGGAAAAAAAGGAATATACAGTAATCAAATACATTTGTCAATTTACTCCACCATTTGTCCATTAAGTAATAATTAATTGGCTCATTTCTCAAAGACATCATGCCAGAAGTGAATCCTGAGGATGGCTCTGGATGACAAGATGGTAGTGGATTAAGGCTGAATTTGGGCGGGGGGGGGGGGGGGACTTTCCACAAATTAGGAATAGCAGGGAAAAAAAAACCACATAGATGATTCTATGAAGAAAGAAAGAAAACTGATTTTTAAGTATTTTTAGTTTAAAAGGCATAAGGAGAGATGGGAGATTAAATGCAAAGCTTTGTAACTCGGCTGGTTAAACAGGAGTAGCTGTATTGATTTGCGAAATGTCTCAAAGCCATTTTATTTGCCTGCCAAATTAACTGGAGCCACAATGACTTATGCCAGCTGGGGACCTAGACCTACACATACGCAGACTAACGGATTTGTTAAATCACTTAGTTGTTCTTGCTTATCTTTGTTAGTCTGTAAAGCTTTCATGGGTTGCATTCAACATTCCTTCTGGGTACTAGTTTTTGTCATACAAATAACATATGGCTTTCAAATATTGCTCAAGACTAAAAGTAGCATAACCATCTTATATTCCCATTGAGAACTCCGCTGATTTAGCAATCATCCAAAACCTCACAGATGCTCAGGTTACCATTGTGAAGGTCAGTATCTTTTTATTTGTAATATTAATTAAGTAACCCTAATTCCAAAACATTGTGAGCAAAATCTATCCTGAAAATTATTCAAAGGGCAAGTATGGATGTCCTCTAAAAACATGCAAAACTTCAGATATTTTCTATTTGTTTGCAGAGAACAGCTAAATTAAAGTTGTGTACACACTACATCGGTCCCTGCTCGACTTGTTAAAGAACTGGAACATTTTCATACTTGAATTTAATTATTATTCATGATTAGGTGTTTACTATGTAATAGGGTTCTTATTTTCACACATTTTTAAAATTTTTATAGGCTAGTAATCCTGTTTTGTTTTTTCAAATGTTCAGAAATGCTCACTACTGAAAGATCCCATATGACATTTACGACTTCAGGTCATTTCAGTGAAATCTGTCACTCACTTTTTCATAATGCTGAACTGGGACTTTACTGGTTGCTACTACAGTAGTCCCCCCACAAGGTATCCAAATAATTAATGAACTAAACCCTAAAACTGCTACATTTTCTTGCTGCTACTAAATGCATATGTTTGACATGGAAATTATCAGGAACTTCTCACTAGCAAAATGTACAGATATTTCATCTCTAACACAGGACTAACAATGTTCTCTCTAAAAACCCCATATTTAATATTGGGTTGTACAGTAAGTTAACACATGAGTTAACCTTCGGATAACAAGGTTGAAATGTTATTTCTGAAGATAAGTGTAGGGTTTTGTTTGTTTATTTTAATCAATAGTAGGAAGCCAGCCAGGAGGAAGCTATATTCAAAGAAGAATTACAATCATGAAGCAGAAAGAGAAAGAGTGAGATAAGCTTTTGAGATAATATGGTTTTCCTTATTCTGACTCCTATCTAATGCATCTATGATTCTTTACCTTGTCACATGACATGAAACAAGATCAAAATTGAAGATGGATTTATGTATCCTTTTCTATTCATGATTTTGTACCTAACAACCCCATTTTGCAATTTTTATTGTGTACAAGTCTGTGCTTAAGAGAGATACTGTGGAAGAATGGCAAGGGTTCTTCAAGTCTTGATGAAAGTCTATTCTTAGATCTGTGTGGGGAAGCTATTCCATTTTTTTTTCTGTCCTGCTGTTATTTGGTTTTCTTCAGAAACTGCTCTTGCCTGTTCCTGTTCCTGAGTTCTTATCTGTAGAGCAAACATAATCATGTCTCTCACTCTTTTAAAATATATCTATTAATAGGTTTTTTAAATATTTCATCCTTATGCATGGTTTGTCTACTTTAGACTTGAAATAATTATATTAACCATATGTTCTCTCACCCACTAACAAAATAGTGATAGGAAAACAACTTTGGATAAAATAATTGACTGTAACCTCCACCTCACCCAACTCAAACCCAAGTTTGCAAAACTTAAGAGTATTTTTCCCAAATTTATTTCACTGTCATGCATCTGCTCTTGTTAGTTTTAGTCAGGGTGGAAGCAGTAGTGTTTGAAATACGATGGAGAAAAAAAAAGACTGTCATTAGAGTTTTTGTGGCTTTCCTGAAAACCTTGTGAGTAATTCTGATATGAAAGTTTTCCAGTGCGATTTGGCAGACATAAGGTATTTGGCGGTTTGGATAAAGTTTAGTTAAGTCTGACCTTTTGGATGCATATCCAGAAGAAACAACTGACGTTCTTCCAGATTGTGGACAAGCTGATTTCTGTCTCCATTTTTTACTTTGATAGAGATATTCCCCCTTTTTTTAACTTTCCCTCTTTATGGATGTTTCCTTTTCATCATCTATTTCTTCATAGAGTCACATATTTCAAGGCCAGAAGAGATCATTGAACATATGCAACAATTTGCCAAGAAGAGCCATATTTTTGAAGTTTAATGTAACGGACTTACACATAGACACATTTTGCTTCATTTGAGAGGTTTTTTTCAAGTGGTGCCATTAGCCTGTTGATGAGTTAAAATAATGATACCCAAAAACAGAGTGTCAGAAACACTCCAATATATCTACAAACAATTTATACCATTCGCATTAATTTCAATCCCATATTGTAGTGTTCATTGGTCAAGTCAATCAAACAACAGTGTAGCAAAAGTTATTTATTGATTTTTGCCTGAGTAAGCTTCCCTCCTACCCTCCCTCCCCCGATATATTTAGCTTATGGAAAAAAATGTCTTCCCTTTCATCTCCTGAATTTTTATCATAAAATAGTGAATGTCAACATTTTTCAATAGAATAATTTTCTATATTTTCACTTTAAATTTTCTGTTCAGATCAGCTTGTGTATTCATAGTTTGTACTACACGGGGGTTATGTCTAAACATATGTAAATTCCTAATGTAATGTAATGTGCTCCCTTTCTAAGGGTGTGTCTAGACTACATGCCTCCTTCGACGGAGGCATGTAGATTAGCCAGATCGGAAGAGGGAAATGAAGCCGCGATTAAAATAATCGCGGCTTCATTTAAATTTAAATGGCTGCCCCGATCTGCCGATCAGCTGTTTGTCGGCAGATCGGGGGAGTCTGGACGCGATGCCCCGACAAAGAAGCCTTTCTTCATCGACACAGGTAAGCCTGGTTTCACGAGGCTTACCTGTGTCGATGAAGAAAGGCTTCTTTGTCGGGGCATCGCGTCCAGACTCCCCCGATCTGCCGACAAACAGCTGATCGGCAGATCGGGGCAGCCATTTAAATTTAAATGAAGCCGCGATTATTTTAATCGCGGCTTCATTTCCCTCTTCCGATCTGGCTAATCTACATGCCTCCGTCGAAGGAGGCATGTAGTCTAGACACACCCTAAGCTTTTGTACATACAATATGGCACCTAATCTGCCTAGTGTAAGATTTTAATTTACAATAGCCAATGCATACACTGCTAGCTTTAGAAGTATTCTAGAAATTAGCTTTTAAATTCATTGACACTTACGCACAGACAAGTAGTAGTGTTAGAGATTACAATTCACAGCTTCTGTGTGCTCTATGTGCCAATATGTCTATTGGGTCTCTTGGTTCTGGTTTAAACTAGGAGTTATTTTGAAATAACCTCCCTTATTTTGAAATAATAAGTGGAGAATCCATACTACCAAGCCTGTTATTTAGAAATAACATGCTGATTATTTCAAAATTTGTACTTCTGCTTTACTGGAGGAATAAGCTTATTTCAAAATAGTTATTTTGGGAGTTATTATTTCAAATTTAGTTATTTTGAAATAATTCCCAAATGTAGACATGCTCTTGGTGTCAAAAGGAAGCATAGTAATTATGTCACTTGATATAGATGTTTTAATTCTTGTTCACTATTTTTGAAAAATGCAACACACAGATAACATGTGGCCTGAAACAAACAATTACCA
Source organism: Pelodiscus sinensis (assembly GCF_049634645.1). NCBI lineage: Eukaryota > Metazoa > Chordata > Testudines > Trionychidae > Pelodiscus > Pelodiscus sinensis. The sequence continues at coordinate 96,912,744 of NC_134715.1, read as the reverse complement.
GAACAAATGATAAGTACCTCTTCATACCTGTGGGGGAAAAAAAATCTGTGTTTAGTGATATCAAAACACAGATAGTGAACCTCTTCAGAGAGCTTGTCAAATTGGAAGAAAATGACAGAAAAGACACAATTTTTTCAGTAAGGAAGTTGGTAGATGTGCTTTTTGACCAGAGAATGAAAGTGAAGGAGAATCACAGACTCATGAGTTGATTGTGCCTCAATCGAGGCATTAAAAGTACAAGTCACAGGACAAATTCCCACCACATGGTGACACTTTTGAAGGGCACATCAACAGACTACCCTGGAAAACAAAACTTTGGATGTTTTTGCACAGAGATAAACCAAATATTGGATCACCATTACAAAATGGATGGAAAAATAGGGATAATGAACTACTTTCAATATTCATCAGGGGCCCAATGACATCTGAGTTTCTATAGGACCTTATTTGTGCATGTACCAATAGAGACACTGCAAAATCAATTCTGTTAGTAGTCAGTACAATCTTCCCTGTACAGAACTGTATACAGATCAATGGAGGCTGTAGAAACCCCACACACTCAGCCACGAGAGGCCTGGTCTGCACTATGGAGTTAGTTCAAAATTACTCCCATTATTTCAAAATAACAAGTGGAGTGTCCACACTACCAAGCCTGTTATTTCAAAATAACAGGCTGGTTATTTTGAAATAACTCCTGCTTGCCATGAGGAATAACTCTTACTGAAATAGTGATTTTTGGGAGCTATTATTTCAAAAGAAGTTTTTGATACAATTTCCTAGTGTAGACATGCCCCTAATGATGAACCTACAGATAGTAATGATGTTGATTAGAAATGTCACCACTGCTGTTATCTTTCAAAGATACCTGCACAAATTTATTATTAAATTTTATTTTATTCTTTATATTGTTGTGTGATGCTTTGAGGCCATCAAGATATCCATGTTTATGTCTTGAAATAGTACATAGACATTACACTAACACATGAATGCAAATATTTCAAAATGATCATTAAAACCTGTTGGAGTCATTTTTTATCCCCACTTCTGTAGTAGGAGCATCATTTGACATCTGCACATCACATCCCATCTTAAAGTACATATACAGTAAGTTACAAGTGACAAATGATGTACATGTGTGTAGAGAACATATGTTAAGTTAGCCAAATGGTTGGTGTCCGCCACTCACCTATTTTAGTCTATTCTAGTCTACCCTCCTTCAGGGTGTGTCTCGATAGCATCCTTCTGTCAGAATAAGCTACGCAATTTGCGCTATGCAAATTGTGCATCTTATTCCTAGTTTAGGTCGAAAGAGCATATTTTGAGATTTGTCTCGGTGTAGACAGTGCCAAATTTCAAAATAAGGCACTATTTTGACAAATTCCTTAACTCTTGTGGAACGAGGGTTACAGGGACACCGGAATAGCATACCCACTATTTTAGAAAATAAGCAGGCACTTTTTAAAGATGTGGCCTTGCTATTTCGGGATACTTCCGGTATCTGAAATAGTGAAGCAGTCTAGATGTACCCTCAGAGACCAGGCCATACAACTTCCCCAAACTTCTTGTTTGAACTACGCCATATCTTTTTTCTAAAAAATCCAGTCTCCCCAATATACCTCTTTCCTATTATAAACAGAAATATTGTTGGGAACAGACTCCAAAGGACTTATCTTCTTTTATGAAGAACCTACCACCCACCAGTACATTTACTACATGACACCATAAAATAAAGGGAAAACTATATGGGCTAAGTAATGACTGCAATTTGTATGCACATTGACATAAATGGAAGCTCCATGATCATAATGAGGGTAGCATATGGCCATGTGATGGTAATTTAAGAGTGATGTTTTCTCTCAGACAATATTTATTTATATTTTCTTTGAAAATAAGTGGCAGCAGCATGCACAGCTGTGCATGCCAATGTGCCAGAACCCAGTCTCTAAAGCCTTTTCAAATGGATGGCTTTGCAAAGGAAAAATAATAACAGATAATAAATCTCCAATATAATGCCCTTCCCTACCAAATAACATCATAACTGTGCATAATTTTTAGGGGAGGAAATGACAAAATTATTTTTCAGAAATTCACTGAACTGCTACATAATAATGTAGGTCACCTATTGGGTACCTATTATGACAATGGAGAGTTGAGTGGAACAGAAAGATGTTTGATATTTGATATACATGGGCATCTAGGGATCACTTTATGACTCTTTTATAATATTGATGGTCCATAAGGAGCCAGAGCAATTAATGAAGAAGATATGTAATTCTGGTATCTTAATAGTTGCCAATGGGAAACAAAATCTCTGCTCTGTATTGCAAGGTAAAATCTTTTCTGTTCACTTTTTCTCTTTTCTGTGTTGTTGTAGCTGTGTTTGGTCCCAGGATATGAAAGAGAAAAGGTGGGCGGAGTAATATATTTTACCAGGAACAAGTAGTCATGTGGCACCTTAGTCTACATCTACAATGTAGCACTATTTCGGGATACCTCTGATATCCCAAAATAGCTATTCTGTGTCTTTTGAGCATGCCCGTTATTTCAATATATAACGGGCTTGCTATTCCAATGTCCCTGTAAACCTCATTCCACAAGGAGTATGGGACATTTCAGAATAGTGATTTATTTTGAAATAAGTGTTGTGTAGACAGCGCCAAATTTCAAAATAAGCTATTTTGAAATTGACTCAAAATAAGCCACACAATTTGCACTCTGTTCTAAAATTTGATTTGTCAATTTTATATGTGTTCACTTTTTTTGATTGTATCACTTTGGTACATATGGTTGTGCCAATTTTCTTCCACAAATTGATCTGAGGAAGTGGGTCTGGCCCACGAAAGCTCATCACCTAACAAATCATCTTGTTAGTCTTTAAAGTGCCACATAGTTCTGTCTTTTGTTTTGGTTAAGAGAGGTTCAACATGTAGCGGTGTCCTCCAAGGGTCTGTACTGGAACCAATCCTATTTAACCTATTTATATCTGATCTGGAGAAAGTGGTAAATAGTGAGGTGGCAAAATTTGCAGATGATACTAAACTGCTCAAGATAGTTAAGAACAAAGCAGACTGTGAAGCGATTCAAAAAGATCTCAAAACTAGATGATTGGGCAACAATATGCAAATTAATTTTATTGTTAATAAATACAAAGTAATGCACATTGAAAAAAATAATCCCAACTATACATAAAAATGATGGGGACTGGTTTATTTATAACCAGTCAAGAGAAAGATCTCGAAGTCATTGTGGATAGTTCTCTCTGAAAATATCCACTCAATATGCAGTGGCAGTCAAAAAGCAAGCAGAATGTTAGGAATCATTAAAAAAGGGATAGAGAATAAGACAGAGGATGTCTTATTGCATCTATATAAATCCATGGTATGCCCACATCTTGAATACTGCATACAGATGTGGCTGTCTCATCTCAAAAAAGATATATTGGCATCGGAAAAGGCTCAGAAAAGGGCAACAAAAATGATTAGGGGTTTGGAACGGGTGCCATATGAAGAGAGATTAAAAAGACTGGGACTTCTCATCTTATAAAAGAGATGACTAAGGTGGAATATGATAGAGGCAAATAAAATCATGAGTGGTGTGGAGAAAGTGAATATTGATAAGTTATTTACTTCTTCCAATAACTGAAGAACTAGAGGTCACCAAATGTAGATGTGGGATAGCTATTTTGGGATATTCCAGTATCCCAAAATAGCATTGCAGTGTAGACATTCCCACAAAGACTCTAGGGGTTTGTTTACACTGCATGGCTTAACTAGAAATAAGCTACACAAATTGAGTTACGTCAATTGCGTGTCTTATTACAAATAGCTTATTTCGAAATAGTGAACGTCTTCACAGCACTTATTTTGAAATAGAGCACTCTTCCTCTGACTTCCCTTATTCCTCATTCAATGCGGGTTACAGGAGTTAAAGTAAGAAGTCCTCCAACTTGACAGTATTTTGACACTATTTCGAAATAACTACCAGCTCTGTAGATGCGGACTGTGTTATTTTGGAATAGCGCTAGTTATTTTGAATCAGTGTTGCAGAGCAGACGTAACCTAAATGCACTAATGCAGGTAAACCCACCCTTTCCCATAGCCTACCAGTCATCTTCCTCCTTCTACCACAGATAAACATCCCGCTCATGCAAAAACTGAGGTGTCATTTGAAATGAATGCCCTAAAGAAACCTCAACTTAAATAGTGATAGAAATGTAGCCCTGTTAATCTGGTCTAGCTGAAACAAAAAACAGGCCTATGTAGCACTTTAAAGACTAACAAGATGGTTTATTAGGTGATGAGCTTTTGTGGGCCAGACCCATTTCCTCAGATCAAATAGTGGAAGAAAACTGGCATGACCATATATACCAAAGGATACAATCAAAAAATGAAACATATGAAAAGGACAAATCAAATTTCAGAACAGAAGAGGGATGAGGAGGGGGAGGTAAATGTCTGTGAGCTAATGACATTAGAGGTGATAACTGGGGAAGCTATCTTTGTAATGGGTAAGGTAATTAGTGTCTTTGTTAAGACCTAGGTGTAAAGTGTAAAATTTAAGCATGAATGACAGTTCAGAGGATTCTCTTTCAAGTCTGGTGTTAAAATGTCTTTGAAGCAGGATGCAGGTAATCAAGTCATTGAGACAATGCCCTTTCTGGTTGAAATGGAAAAAAACTGTTTTTTCTTTGACACTTTGCACCTAGGTCTCAACAAACACTCTAGTTATCTTACCCATTACAAAGATAGCTTCCCCAATTATCACCTCTAATATCATTAGCTCACAGACATTTACCTCCCCCCCCATCCCTCTTCTGTTCTGAAATTTGATTTGTCCTTTTCATATGTGTTCATTTTTTTGATTGTATCCTTTGGTATATATGGTCATACCAATTTTCTTCCACTATTTGATCTGAGGAAGTGGGTCTGGCCCACGAAAGCTCATCATCTAATAAACCATCTTGTTAGTCTTTGAAGTGCTACATAGTCCTGTTTTATGTTTCAGATCAACTTAAATACTCTCTAATGAATAGCAGCTATTATATATACAGGTAAGAGCAATAAGGGTTTCTTTGATCACAGGAACCCTTGTTGCTCTTACCTTCCATTGGGCAGACAAGGTAGCAAACTCATCCAAAAGCAAAAATCACACTTTTCCATGAATGCCCTGGAAAACAGCAATAATAGAATCCCCTATATATCAAGTCCACTATATGCCTGAGCTCTGTAAATACATCATACCATGTTCCTAAGCCTCATGGTTCACAATCAGTTTCATTTAAAGTGTTGGTTATGATAGTAACTACTAATAGTAATAGGATATGTCTACACTACCCTCCTAGTTCGAATTAGGAGGGTAATATAGGCATACCGCACTTGCAAATGAAGCCCGGGATTTGAATTTCCCGGGCTTCATTTGCATAAGCGGGGAGCCGCCATTTTTAAAACCCCGCTGGTTCGAACCCCGTTCAGCGTGGCTACACGGGGCATGAACTAGGTAGTTCGAACTAGGCTTCCTAGTTCGAACTACCGTTACTCCTCATTTCACACTTTAAATGTGTTTAACTATAATTATATCATTATATTGTCATATGCAGCAGGAAGCAACATTGGAAAAAATCTCAGAATGATGGCTTCTTAATAAAAAGACAAAATTCTCATAAGCGTATAATTGCTTTCCCAGCATAAAAACCAGATACAAACTGCTATTGACTGAATTTTCATGGTAGGTATTTCCTATTCCTTCTTGTTGCTTCTTAGAAATGCTTGCAGGATGTTAATCTCTATGGGTATGTCTACACTATCCCGCTAGTTCGAACTAGCAGGATAATGTAGGCATACTGCACTTGCAAATGAAGCCCGGGATTTGAATTTCCTGGGCTTCATTTGCATAAGCGGGGAGCCGCCATTTTACGAGGAGTAACGGTAGTTCGAACTAGGAAGCCTAGTTTGAACTACCTAGTTCGTGCCCCGTGGACTAAAAGTAGCTTCTGTCTTGTCACAGTTCAGAAACAGAGCATGAAAACTGTATCTAGCAGTTATTCTGTTAAGTTATCCTACTTACTGGCTATCAAAATTTATGAATGCATGTACTTGGACATTTTCATGCACAAAACTGGTAAGCTATTGCATAACTGTGTACTTCCATAAATAATTGTCAGACTTTTGTTTGCACAAATAGGAGCAAGCAGAAGATTTGCACCTGAAATTTCAGAAGATCCGTTCTTTTTTTTTTTAAATCAAGGTGCAGGGATGGACAACAGACTAAATATAAAATAATGCAAATGTAGGTTAAATTTCATTATGGGGTGCATTGTGCAAATTAAATACTTGTGAGATAGGCTAGAATGACCACAAAGAAGGCTGTAGTTTTCCTCCAATGCTGTATAGAATGAGAATCTGAAATGCAAACCCATTCTTTACCATGAACACAGTCTGCCTTATCAAGTATTTTAATCTTATCCACATCTCTTTCCTTCCTGACTAGGTTTTTGAAGGCTTTACAGTTCTCTTCCCACATTGTGATATTCCCAGAAAGCTGGACAGCATAAAACACCATCTTGTGCTTTCCCTAGAAAGGCTATGAATAATATAATGTCCTCAGTTAGACATTACCACACAGTTTTTTGTAAGCAATAATATTTATTCGTGGAGAGTAAGTATTACAGAAAAAACACATTGTGTACGTCTAAACTACATGGCTCGTTGATGGATGTTCCAAAAATCCATTCTTGTCTGGAAAATTATTCAATATAGTTTTTAAAACCCCTGTTTCTCACATATCCTCTTTAAGAGGTTACATGCAATCTCAGCCCACAATAATGCATATACTATTCATTTAGTACAATGGACTCCAAATATATTTTAATTTAATTCAATAAAGTCTCCCAAGAATATGGTGGGAAGTTGCCATATATGTCATGAAATCTACATGCTTATTCAATCTTTGGTCACTTCTCTGAGATATTAATTTGCGTGTCTATTGGCAATTTAAAGAGATTTGTCAAGATAGATTTATCTCTGTAGTATTGTAATGTATAGAGGGTGTGCTGTAACTCCTCATGACTTTAGTGGGTATTAGATTAGGCCTTTGGACCTCCATGCTCATTCTGATCCAAGTAAACTGTACATTTCTTTCAGTGTTGTTGATATTCTTACTACTCATGAGATCCTATTACAATCAAAAGAACCCTATTAAATAACCCTCTTTAACTTCTTAAATCTCCATTTACTTTAGCACAATTAGCAATTATATCTGCACTGTTTTGCTGACTACTTTGGTATAATACAGAAAGTTTTAATTTGGGGGATATATGTCCTTCCTTGAGTAAATATGTTTTAGTGTTAAATAATTGTAAATTGTAATTCTGCAAATAGTCTGTAGGAATTCTGCTAGATTTTCTCTTCCCCATTGTTTACCTACCAATTTACATGCTGAAAATGTAATCAAAAGAAAAGCTGTACTATACAGATGACACTGTAAAATGGCCTAGAGGAAACAACAGTGGCAATGAAAACAAGAGTGGGTGATGATTTTACTTTCACTAATGAGCAGATGCTGAAACACAAGGAGGAAAACAAATGAGCAAACAAAGCAATCAATGAACAAGCAAAGAGAAAAAATACACAATCATTCACAACAAAGAGTAAACCATAAACAGATCCATTCCCAGCTCTGGATGGCCTAACAAAAAATGTAAAATTCATCCCAGCAATTCCTTCAGTGCAATATCATTGACACAGTTGGGGATTTATTATACAATACAACTGTTTTTGCTGTCACTATTCTTTCTCCTTCACTCCCAACATTGGAGACATTTTGGAAATAAGTAAAAATAATATGTCATTCCGTCTTGACATGCAAGGTTTTGGTCACGCTGTATTGGAAGCCTAATGTAGATTTAATTTTTAACAGTTTAATTTCTTCAGAGTTGTTTATTTACCATAAGGTGTTAGATAGCTTCAAAACATAAGCTTCTACACTTAGGCCTATAAAGATGGGTGGCCAAAAGTCGTGTGGGATGTAACAGTGCCTTCGCTATGGCATGTCCTTAAGGAATGATTATTTTGATAAAATCAGACACAAACTGTTATTCCTTGTCAGCCAAACCCTCAGAGGTTAGTTCAGTACAAAGCTGGCAGATTGGCACTTTAAAATTTTATGAAGAAGAGCACAATATTTTTCTCTTCTATATTATCATTATTACATTTTCTTTGATCTTCTAATTTTCATGGCACAGAGGTATAGTCACAAAAATGGGTTTTACAATTATAATGTGCATGGGCATTGCTTTGTGTATTCATTCTACCCCAACATTGTCCCATAGCTACAAAGCATGCTCATGTTTGTATTGTTCTATTAAATTGCCAAGTCTTATGATCTTTTCATGCAGTCTACAAACTCCACCTGGATCACTTAGTAAATGTAAAAATATCTTGGGTGTAAATATCTCTTCCTGGTTTATCTAATATTATTGGCATAGGTAATCACCTAGCAAGAGGGAAAAAACAATAACCTCACCTTTTGGGGTGGAAAAGAGAACCTTGGGATAATAAATACAGATTTTCAACTTTTTGGCATTAACATTCAGAAAAACCTCAGCTGTTGATTGAAGATAGCTTAGGTAGATTTCCTTTCCCATTCCATGTGGGAAATTGGAATTAAAATATTTGAAGTAGCTAAAATATAGCTAAATATGATTATAATGAGAGATGAAACTCTAATAGAGATCAAAAGAGGACTGAGACAAGGTTGTATAATGTCACTGACTTTATTCAACATTTATAATGAGTGTTTGATTAAATTAATTGAAGAAACAGAAAAATGTAGTAAAATGAATGGAAATGGGAGAATAACATTCACTGTTCAGATGACATCATGCTGTTGTCTGATTCAGAAGAAGGCCTGATGAAATTAGTGAAGATTAGGTATAGCTACAAAAAAATAATGTTATCTAGAATTGCAGATGGACAAACAGGATAAAATCTATGGATGACAAGAAAATATGCAAGATTCCAGTGAACTACACAGGTGTAGAGCAATTGAGAAACTACTGCTACATATGAAATAGAAGATTGGATACTGAAGTCATCACCAGAACAGGAAGGGTGTGTTTAGACTACATGGCTCTGTCGACGGAGCCATGTAGATAAGTGTACTCAGCAAAGGGAAATGAAGCGGCGATTTAAATAATCGCCACTTCATTTACATCAAAATGGCCGCCACGCTGTGCCGATCAGCTGATTGTTGGCACAGTGTGGTAGTCTAGATGGGGACCAGCCAACCCCAGAACCCTTTTTCATCAGATCCTGTAAGTCTCATTTCACGAGGCATAAAGGATCTGATGACAAAGGGCTCTCAGGTCAGCTGATCCCCGTCTAGACTACCACGCTGTGCTGACAATCAGCTGATCGGCACAGCGTGGTGGCCATTTTGATGTAAATTAAGTGGCGATTATTTAAATCGCCGCTTCATTTCCCTTTGCCGAGTACACTCATCTACATGGCTCAGTTGACGGAGCCATGTAGTCTAGACACACCCGAAGAGTGAAAGTGGCATTCGTGAAGAATAAACACACAATGAGAGTGGACACCAATCTGAAGGTTAAATTCCAGCTCACATTATGCTCAATTCACATTTTTCTTTTTTTTTTCTTTGCCACTATGAGGGCTGGAGATATACACATTTAATCAGACTGGGATCCTAATGTTATTGCATGAGTTTGGGGTCCAGGTCCATATGCACGTGCTTATGTATGCCTGAATCTGACTGAAAGAAGACCCACTCCTGAGGAGCCCAGACAAATGCATCTTGAGAATATTTTGATCATCTGCACAATGAGTTGTGAGTACACCTCGATGGCACTCCACATCTCTTTCCCCAGTTTGAGACCTGTGAGTATGCCTCCCACTTGTGTCCATGTGCAGCAGAGAAGCCCAGTTCCAATCCCTGAACCTTCCCTTAGTATCTACTTTAAAAAAAACCCCACAGATTAGTAAGGGAAACTTAAACTGATATAAATCACACAAAGGGAAGCTGCATTGTAACTCTCTTTTCATATTCCCTTGCAGTTGATATCAATCTTTTTTTTTGTATTTTAGGATGTTTATCATCTAGGTTATAAGATCTTTGAGGCAAAGATCATGCTTTTTCTTTCTTTAATTCTGGATAGCATTTTATAAGCAAGGCTAAACAATAAATAATATAGTACTCTGGAACTAAAGATCTTCATGCTGTAGAGTCTTATTCTTGGCTGAATGTACTGGGTTCATCTCAATTTCCAGTCTTTCTTTTTAAATGAGTCACAGCAGTGAATGATTGAATAATTTCTGAGACACTTGCACTTTGATCTTCCCATATTTTTCTATTCACTGCAATCAAGGAGCATATTACTGAGGGCTACAACAACAAAAACACACTTCCTTGGTGATAGAATTGATAAGGGCACTTCACAGAACATATGAAACAATTTACTACATGTAAGCTGAAGACACACCACCAAGCTTCAAAGTAGTCTGAAGGAGTTCACACTCAAGATGTAGCAGACTAGCAGCTTGTAAGGTCAGAAGGAATGAGGAGCAGCTGGATGCAGTTCTATCTGAATTTTATTTTGTCTAATTGGGGTAATAGAATGTGCTAGTTCAGCTATTTAGTGTTTGGATTTGTCCTGAAATTCTAAATGCCTCACTTTTTCTGGGAGAGAGCGATAGCAGGGGTTTAGTCTTCCCCAGGAACATTTTCCCATGCGGCATTTTCTCTAGCAGGAGTTTTGTCAACAGTCATTCCCCAGAAGGATTTTACCAAAAGCATTTTCCCTTACAGAAGTTTTCTCTAGCGTGTCATTCCCTAGAGATTTTCCCCACTACTTGAGAGAATTATTCAAGGCATGCATTTTTATTAGTTTTAAAGGCATAATCTGTTTTTACCTCTCAAGACAAGAAACAAACATTTGAGCACACAGTAGTCATGACTTTGGTACTGCCTAATGTATCCTTGCCACAGAGATTCCACAGGGGGTTCAGCTAACCCATCAATGATGTTGGCTTGACTGCAAGTGTTAGGAGTAGGAATGTTACATTTTGATTAATCAGCTAATTGAGTAGTCGATGGAATTTCCATCCATTACTCAATTAGTCAATAAGGGGGGGGGGCACTCACTATCCCACTGCGTCTCTCCCTTTGAAATGTGGCAGCTCCTGTACATTTCAGAGGGAGAAAGGCAGAGGAAACCCATGACACTGGAGAGCAAAGCAGTCCCCATTGGCATGGGTTCCCCACTGTGCCTCTTACTTTGAAATATACAAGAGCCACAGGTGGCTCTTGTGTATTCCAAAGGGAGAGGAGCAGCAGTAGGTTTGGTGCTAGCAGGACTGTCCAATCCCCTATTGAGCCATTTCTGCACTGCCCTCTGCCTCTTCTGCCCCCCGTGGAGATGGTGCTGGGGGGGAAGCAAGCTTTTAAGCTGGCTGCCCCTATCACCGGCTTGTGCTCCCCCCTTACTGCCTCTCTCTGATAGAGGCAGAAAAGGGAGGGAAAGCAACTAGTCGAGGTCCTTCTTGACAACCCGATAAGCATTTGTTTATCAGGTAGTCGACTAGTCTCTTACATCCATAGTCACTTACATCCGTAGTCAGTAGCAGATTTTAACTATGGTTTCTAAGAAGTTTTTTAACTCCATTTAGACTTGGCAGAATTAAATTTTATTGTTTACCAATCTTAATAGATACTGTTTTTTAAGAAACTTTATTTGTATTAATTTAAAGATTCTCGCTAGAGCAAAATTATGGGTTTTAAGCTTTTTTATTTTAAATTTTTACAGGTTTGCAGGAAATTAGGAAGGGCATACAATAGATACATTAGACTAATTACAGTAGATGCTGAGATTCAAAAATTTAAAACTTTAGAACTGTTAAAACATAGTCCTCAACATCACTTAGGGTACCTCTACATGGCACGCTTATTTTGCAATAAGCTATTTCAGAATAGAAACTCTGAAATGCCTCTCTGAAATACCCAGAAAATGCCTCCTGAAATAGCACCGAGTCATTTTGAAATACAGCATCCACACTCATTGGAAGCTGAATCACATTTAAGGCCACCAGGAAGCACTTCAGGCAGGACATCAGAACATCCATCACTTCCTGGAGCTTCTTCCTTAGGCTGAGGCTCAAGCTCTTGTACCATCAAGTCTCAGGCTCCTCTCTGTTGCCTACCTCCTTGAGGGACAGCAAAGTCTTCTCACTGCCTGTTGTGGTTGCTGTTGCCGACACCACAGCACTCCAGCCATGAAGCTGGGCCTGCCTCCAAGTAGTTAATGGCTCTTTGACCCTGTGTCATACCTCCTGTTGCAATTTCTGTGGAATGCCCTCATGGCTCTGTGAGACAATTCCTCCCCTATTTCCATGCACTGCTCATGCAGCACGACCCCTCCCGTCCTCCTCTGCACGCTGTTCACCGCCACTTCTGGCAACTAGAGACCAGTTCTGACTGGTGGGACCTCATCATCACGGAGTAGTGGGGCAACCAGCAGTGGCTCCAGAATTTCTGAATGTGAAAGGACACCTTCCTGGAGCTGTGTGAGTGGTGTGCCCCTGCCCTCAGGTGATGGGACACCAACATGCAATCTTCCATCGCTTTCTAAAAGTGGGTCGCCATCGCTATCTGGAAGCTCACCATGCCAGACAGCTACTGCTCTGTCAGAAACCAACTCAGCGTGGGGAGATCTACCATTGGGGCCATGGTCATGACTGTATGGTGCTCTCATCCAATTGTCCCAGGAGTGTGGTGAACTGCTGGAATGGAGTTTCCTAGGGAAGGCAGGGAGTGGTAGAGACTGCCTCCCTAGCAGTGTTTTCAGTCCTGCCTTAACAAAGCCCTGGGGGGGATGGGGCAAGTAAGGGGTTGGTTCTGGCATATTCAGGGGTTGGGCTCAGGGACCTCCTGGGGGCCCTGGTAACCCTGTGATTCTCTGTCTCCTTCTACAGGTGGTGAAGGCCATCAACACCATCCTGCTGTGCTAGCTTATCCTCCTGGGTAACATGGACCTCATTGTCACTGGATTTGCCACAATGGGCTTCCCCAACTGCAGAGATACCATTGATAGCACCCACATCCCCATCTGGGACCCCGACCACCAAGCATTGGAGATACTCTTCTATGGTCCTGCAGGCCTTCATGGACCACTGAGGCTGGTTAACAAACATGGGAAGGTGCATGATGACCATGTCTTCTGCTCCTCCAGACTTTATGAGAAAATGCATGCTGGCACTTCCTCCCACCATTCCATGAGGGTCCGGGACATGGACATATCAATGTGCATAGTGGGGGATGCAGCCTACCCTCTGCTCCCCTGGCTGATGAAGCCCTACATAAGACACCCGGACCAAAGCAAGGGACATTTCAATGCCAGGCTCAGCAGGGCCCAAATGGTAGTGGAAGGCATCTGAAGGGAGGTTCCATTGTCTCTTCACCCTCCTTGACCTCTGCGAGTGGCACGTCCCTCAAAGTAGCAGCAGACTTTTGAGACGTTTCCACCAGGGTGGGGGGGGGAGAGGCCGAGCTGCTCGGAAAGGCCTTTGAGCATCCACACACAGCTTCCATATGGCAGGCCCATAAGGGGCTAAGCACATCTGAGAGTCCCTGAGGGAAAGTTTCACACAAGAATTCCAGTGGGCCTCCCCACAAGCGGATTGTGCATTGCCCCTGTGTGCTTTTTCTCCCACACCTCTCGCTTCCCTGCTCCCCTGTTGACACAAAACAGACCTTTTGTTTTTGAACCAAAAAACTCAATTTTGTTGTTGTTTAATTGGGGGTAATTTTAAATGGGAAAGAAGGGAGAGGAGAGGAGAGGAGAGGGAAGGTAGGCCAGGGATCAATCTGGGAGTGGTGCCTGCCTCAGGTGGTGCCACCATCTCATGACAAAGTCCTCAGCAGCCACAGGGAGGTTTGTGCAGGAGATGTAGAAGGCGCCTCACTTGCAACTGGTCCACCTGTGAAGAACAAAGAGATGAGTACTCATCCCAGGAGTCAAGGTGCCCGAATCCAAGCCCTCATCTCTGAGGCAACACCGAAAGGTCTCAAGTCAGACAAAGGTGATGTGTTTGGGGCAAGAGCATTGGTGACCGAGGCAGCTGACCCCTTTCTGAAGGGGCATGGACATCACAGGGGGGAGATTCACTATCCCCACATCCTGGATACAAACAGGAAGGGGAAAGTACCAGCCAGGCTGGGAGCCTTCAGGTGGGAGGGGGCGGCAGGGCACTTCAGCTTCCCTTTGTGCCATGCACACATCAGGACTAGCTTTGGCAGCATTCCGCAGGGAGAGGACTTGTACCCGTCTGCTGGAGGAGTAGGGAGGGTGCTGGGGGGAGGTGGTGAGCAGCAGATACCACTTGCCAGGAAGGATGCTGCTGGGGTCCCCTCCACTTCCTTCTCCTCCCACTATGCTGCCCTGGAAGGGGACCAGTGTCCTCTGCCTCACCACATTGGCCCGGAGTGTGGCATACACGTGTGCAGCACTGCTATATGTGCATCTGTTACCCTGTACTCCTAGTGGGGGCCTGTGGTGGGAAGCTGTTCCACCATGGGGTTGGGTATTAGACAGGCCTCTCCAGATCCCCTGTGAGCAGGAGTGCAAGGTTCCTGAGTGTCTGCCTGCTCTGGACTGCTGCTCCATGTGCACAGGCTGTTGTGGGATCCCTAGGCTGAGGAGGCCAGGTGAGAAGTGCTCAGCCCCCCCTCAGTGTGTGTTCAGGGAATATAAAGGAATTCACTGAATGGTCCTTCTCCAGCCTCATCCAAGCCCTGGGTGACATCCTGGAAGGTGGGTACCAGCTCCAGGGAAGTCCTGGCTAGAAGGCATGCTGTGGGTGGTGGCCATCTCCTCCTCTTCACTGTCTCTGAATATTGATTGTCAATGGAAATTATTTTTCCATTGGATTGTGTGTACACAGTGAAATCAATGTGAACTGACATTTACCAAAAGGAGTCTAATCCTACCAAGTCTGACTATATATAGCACCCGCTGCTGACAACAGGCATCAGCAAAGAGTGATTTTTCCAAAAGATCACCGATTTAGCCAGCTGGTCTCTTTTTAGACGGTAGAGAAATTTCTAAGACAGAAACAAATGTAGAAAAAATGTCAGAGGAAGAAAAGCATTTCTTACTTGAAGATAGAGGGGGAATTTGTTCAGTGTGCCTTTGGAGTCAGATCATAAAGTGTATTGAAGCATTTAGTTTGTCTAATAATCAGTCTGTATAAAGGTATTATTTAGGCAGGAAGAATTTTAGGTGACAAGAACATTGCTATTTCATTTCTAATGGTAAAATAGGGACCATTGATGAGAACCAGAGAAAGCTGAGCTTTCCTAGACATTTGGGCTGTAGCATGTTACACAAAATGAAATAACAGTAGTAGGATGCAGTAGTTGCCATAATCTATAATAAAGACAATTACAGTAATTTCATCCTGTGCCTAATCATCTTCCAATTCACAATTGTCTATTATCCTAATTAGAATAAGGAGTGCAATCCCGAAATTCTTATTCAGGCAAAACTTCCATTAACTTGATTGGAAAGCCTTTGTTCCAGAGTCAGGTTTTTAGAATTATAGGCTTCATGTTTCATAATCAGGATTTTAGTTCTGCACAGGATTTACTAAAAACTGATATTTAGCACAATAGGAGAAACAGAAAAACAATCAAACCGGATAGGAAAGGTAAGACAGTGAAAGAGAGACACAAAAATTCAACAGCATCTCTTCTTAATCAGTCAGGAAAAAATGCTGTCAAAAAAACAAAAAACAAAACAAAAGGTTCTGCTAGTAACATAAAAATGGGGATACAGTGGTCAAGTATTCACCCAGCCAAAGCAGCTATTTAATTTTTCTTGAGTAAAGGCAATATTGTGAGGCTTCCTTTTTACCACACATTCAGAACCATAAACAAGTAAATAAAGCCAAGTGTTATTACACTTTTTTTACCCAGCCCTAGAGTGCACATAGATTTATTTGGTGTGACAAGAACCCTTCTTTCCTTTGCTACTTCACTCCTTCCCCTTGGCAAGATAGGGGATGTTTTACCTGAGGTCTATCTGCCACATTCAAGCCCAGGCCTAGGCCCTCAGTTTAGGCTTATAGTCTTCCCCTGGAGTAAGGAACCGAGCCTATCTTACTGAAACTACTTCTTCCCCTACTGTCTTTGACTTAGATGCAGCCTATATGTCAATTTACCCTTCTCTCTCCTTCCCTTCCACCCAAGGGAAGAGGCTTTAAATAGTTCTCAGGCAGGCCTGAAGTGGAATCAGCTGACCCTAATTGGTCCAAGGTAGCTCTGTCTTAGCTGACCCTACTCTACCTGAGACAACCCCTTGTCAGCTGATCCTGATTGACCTGCAGTAACCCACTTCTATTTAACTGGGGAGAGGAGCTTATACCCTTCTAGAGTGGCCTTTTCCCACATGGGTATAGCCCTCTGGGCTGATTTTGCCATGGTGGTCTATAAGGGCTAATGACTAAATAGCTCAAATAATTTGCCATTTGGAATCACTTGTATTTGCAACTTTTCCAGTAGGCAACTCTTCAGATACAGTTGAAGTAAATGTCATTACAACATGTAGAGGATGAATTCTCTAAAGATGGGCCTGAACTTGAGAAGTGGGTCCAATTTTCTAATCTTAAAGGAAATTCACATACCAACTAAATTCCAGATAGTTTTATGTGAGCTTTATCTAAACAAGCTTTTTTGCTGCATTTTGCAGCATAAATCTTTCATAAATTAAGGTTAGTTGCCACTTATTCTCACCTGTCCATGTACTGTACCAATGCTGGTAGGACAGGAGGTAGCAGGCTCTCCAAAGCTGCTAATTCCCACCCTTGAACAGAGGGGTTGGCAAAGTAAAGGAGTAAGTGAAGCCTGGCCAGAGCAGCAGAATGACCAACCAATTAAAACATGTAATACTAAAAAAGGCTAAAAACTATAAATATGAAATGATTGTGAATAAAGTGACATTACATTGACATACTTCAGCACTTATGAAAATTACTGTATTGAAAGTAGCATAAGTCAGCCAGCTTCTGCTACCAAAGATTGAAGGAAATAGAAATGTTGCAAAAGTATCTCACTGCCTTATTAACAGAAAAACTAATTCAATTGTTCTGTTGGTGCCATGCCAATTAAGTAATAAAAAGAGATACAAATTAAGAACATGCACATGCCCATGCCATCCATAAATGCATAAAGAAATGCATGCACATAATGGGCCTAATTCTGATCTCACATGGGTTTCAATCCCTAGATGCTCCAAATGAAATTAAGGTCCCTTTGTACATCCATATAGTAAGAGAGAGCTCTTGGCATTAGGGTTCATAATGTAGATAGGCAAGACTAACAAAGGAAGGAGTGTTACCTTAGACAGAGGAACTGAGACATATATTACAATCACACAAGACATTTGTGGTATAGCTGAGGACTGAACCTACATTTTATGAATCTTAGCTCAGTACCTTAAGAATCACTTTCTGTCTTTCAGGCAGTGCTTTGACAAGAATCAGATTGCTTTATCAGGTTGTAATACTAGATAGTTATATTGCTTTACTTTTGCTTTTTTTTTTAATTGTTAGGCTAGGGGCAGGCACCCATGAAGTCAAACACAATTACTTTTGATTAAGTGGTTAAAAAACACATCTTTCTAGAATCAAACCTGAACAAAGCCCTGAAAACATAGAGTGAAATTGAAAGATGTGTCAGCAGCTACTTTACATTCACTGCCATTCCCAATTGTAAGACTCAGACAGAATGGAGTATCCTATCTGTACCAAAGCAGATTTGCCTTAACCCCAAGGTCTGTAAGGTCTGTTCTGTGCTATTCAGGTTTTTAACACTCATATCACCACATAGTACAGAGGTGGGCAACCTGCGGCTCACCGGCCTCATGCAGCCCACTAGGGTTCCATTTGCAGCCCATCAAACGTGTCTGGCCCCTTCCTCCGCACACCTCTCATATACTGGGTATTGGAGCCCCAAATTTCCTACTCCTCCTGCTCCTTCCTTGAGCTTGAATGCTGTGAATCCGTGTTTGCAAATTTTCAAGCTTTGGGAGGGAGAGGGATGAGCAGGGACCGAGCGTGACTCAGTAGATTCATGTCACTCTGAAAGTGTGCTGGTTGGAAGGGAAAGGAGTAAGAACTGCAGGGCTCCAGTGCCCTGGTACATAAGAGGCTTTGGAAAAGGGGGCAGAGAGGGGTGTGTGCATGCTGCAGGTGGAGCCCCAGCAAGCTGCACGTTGTCCACCCCTGGTAATCATGCAACTCACTGAGATGGAGGGCCACTCATGCGGCACACTCACTAGTCTTGGTAGCTCATGACTGCTGTAATATCTGAACATGTTTCACTAATGTGTAAAGTACTGTAACTGCATGCGTATCATTTTGTGTTTGTTTTCATGTGCAATGGAGTGTCTTGTTTCAGTAGTTTGGAGGCTATGCTTTGGTAAGGATGGTAGTTGTTTCACTGTTATGTGTTTGTTAGAGAAGATAAGGTAAAAATGTGCAAAAGCGATGAGGAGTCCTGTGGCACCTTATAGACTAACTGAAGTGTAGGAGCATAAGCTTTCGTGGGCAAAGACCCACTTCGTCAGATGCATGTAGTGGAAATTTCCAGAGGCAGGAATAAATATGCAGGCCAGGGTCAGGCTGGAGATGACCAGGTGGATCCAATCAAGGAGGATGAGGCCCACTTCTAGCAGCTCATCTGGAGGTGTGAATTCCAAGAGAATAGAAGCTGCTTTTGTAGTTAGCAAGCCATTCACAGTCTTTGTTTAATCCAGAGTTGATTGTGTCAAACTTAAAGATGAACTGTAGCTCAGCAGTTTCTCTTTGAAGTCTGGTCCTGAAGTTTTTTTGCTGCAGGATGGCTACTTTTAGATCTGCAATTGTGTGTCCAGGAAGATTGAAGTGTTCCCCTACAGGTTTTTGTATGTTGCCATTCCAGATTTGTGTCCATTGATTCTTTTACATAGGGACTGTCCTGTTTGGCCGATGTATATAGCAGTGGGGCATTGTTGGCACATGATGGCATATATTACGTTGGTGGATGTGCAGGAGAATGTACCAGTGACAGTATGGCTGATCTGGTTAGGTCCTGTGATGGTGTTGCTGGTGTATATATGTGGGCAGAGTTGGCACCGAGGTTTGTTGCAAGGATTGGTTCCTGAGTTCGAGTTATTATGGTGCGGTGTGTAGTTGCTGGTGAGAATATGCTTCAGGTTGGCGGGTTGTCTGTGGGCAAGGACCGGCCTACTTCCCAAGGCCTGTGAGAGCGAGGGATCATTGTCCAGGATGGGCTGAAGATCACTAATGATGCGTTGGAGAGGTTTTAGCTGGGGACTATAGGTGATGGCCAGTGGTGTTCTGTTGGTTTCTTTCTTGGGCTTGTCCCGTAGCAGGAGGCTTCTGGGTACACGTCTGGCTCTGTCAATCTGTCTCCTCACTTCCTCGTGTGGGTATCGCAGTTTACAGAATGCTTGTTGAAGGTCTTGTAGGTGTAGGTCTCTGTCTGAGGAGTTGGAGCATATGCGGTTGTACCTCAGTGCTTGGCTGTAAACAATGGATCGTGTGGTGTGTCCGGGATGGAAACTGGAGGCATGCAGGTAAGTATAGCGGTCGGTAAAAATGTGCCTTATTCTTGCACGAGTTCATTCCATAGTCTTATACTGATCTGAGAAATTTCTGTCCTGCACAAATGTGCTTTACTCTTATTAGTCCATTTGTACCACATAAGTGTAGGTCTGATTCAAAATTGTTATCCTGAGGCTTTTGATGATCTTTAAGATACACAAGCTGCATGCAGTGGATTATATATACCGTGCTCCTCAAGATCCAAGGGATGCTTAACCCCTCTGCTTCACCTCAGACTCCATCCCGACCCAATGCCTTGACTAAACCCGCACCCTGCCTACTCCTGCCTTGCCTCTTCCTGCATCCCCTTTCCTGTCCCACTTTCTTTCCCTCCCTCCCAGAGCCTCTTGTATGCCCACTAAACAACTGACTGTGGTGGGCGGGAGGTGCAGGGAGGGAAGGGAAGGAGTTAATCAGCAGGGCTGCCATCAGACAGGACTGCTGGGCAGAGATGCTGTTCACCTTTCGAGGAGGGGGAAGACCCTATTTGGACACAGACTGGCTAACCTAGTGAGGATGGCTTTAAACTAGGTTCAACGGGGACAGATGAGCAAAGCCCACAGATAAGTGGAGAACATGGAGACTTGGGAGATGGGTCGGAAATGGGAGGGAGCGTGGACTATAATGGCAGAGAGAAAGGAGGCCAAAACTGGGAGGCAAGATCAAGTCAGTATCTTAGATGCCTATATACAAATGCGAGAAGTATGGGTAATAAGCAGGAAGAACTGGAAGTGCTAATAAATAAGTACAATTATGACATTGTTGGCATCACAGAAACTTGGTGGGATAATACACATGATTGGAATGTTTGTATGGAAGGGTACAGATTGCTCAGGAAGGATAGACGGGGGGAAAGGGAGGAGCCTTATATATTAAAAATGAACACACTTGGAGTGTGGTGGAGATGGACATAGGAGTCGGACGTGTTGCGAGTCTCTGGGTTAGGCTAAATGGGATTAAAACAAGGGTGATGTCATGCTAGGAGTCTACTACAGGCCACCTACCCAGCTGGAAGAAGTGGATGAGTCTTTTTTTAAACAACTAATAACATCCAAAGCCCAAGATTTGGTGGTGATGGGGGACTTCAACTATCCAGATATATGTTGGGAAAATAACACAGCAGGGCACAGACTATCCAATAAGTTCTTGGACTGCATTGGAGACAACTTTTTTTTTCAGAAGGTTGAAAAAACTACCAGGAGGAAAGCTGTTCTAGATTTGATCCTAACAAATAGGGAGTAACTGGTTGAGAATTTGAAAGTGGAAGGCAGCTTGGGTGAAAGTGATCATGAAATCATAGAGTTCAGAATTCTAAGGAAGGGTAGAAGAGAGAACAGCAAAATAGAGACAATGGATTTCAGGAAGGCGGATTTTGGTAAGCTCAGATAGCTGATAGGTAAGGTTCCATTGGAATCAAGACTGAGGGGAAAAACAGCTGAGGAGAGTTGGCAGTTTTTCAAAGGGACATTGTTAAGGGCCCAAAAGCAAACTATTCCGCTGTGTCGGAAAGATAGAAAATATGGCAAAAGACCACCTTGGCTTAACCATGAGATCTTGTATGATCTAAAAACAAAAAAGGAGTCCTATAAAAAATGGAAACTAGGGACAAATGGAAACTAGGGACAAATTACAAAGGAAAAATATAGGCAAACAACACAGGAATTCAGGGGCAAGATTAGAAAGATAAAGGCACAAAATAAGCTCAAACTAGCTACAGGAATAAAGGGAAACAAGAAGACTATTTATAAATACATTAGAAGCAAGAGGAAGACCAAGGACAGGGTAGGCCCATTGGTCAGTGAGGAGGGAGAAACAGTAACAGGAAACTTGGAAATGGCATAGATGCTTAATGACTTCTTGTGTCGGTCTTCACTGAGAAGTCTGAAGGAATGCCTAACATAGTGAATGCTAGTGGAAAGATGGTTGGCTTAGAAGATAAAATAAAAAAAGAACAAGTTAA
Organism: Pelodiscus sinensis; assembly: GCF_049634645.1. Taxonomy (NCBI): domain Eukaryota; kingdom Metazoa; phylum Chordata; order Testudines; family Trionychidae; genus Pelodiscus; species Pelodiscus sinensis. The sequence goes on along the minus strand of NC_134715.1, from coordinate 96,891,111 downwards.
AAATCACCTAGAAAAGTTAGATACCTGCAAGTCACCAGGGCCTGACGAAATGCATCCTAGAATACTCAAGGAGCTGATAGAGGAGGTATCTGAGCCTCTAGCTATCATCTTTTGAAAATCATGGGAGACAGGAGAGATTCCAGAAGACTGGAAAAGGGCAAATATAGTGCCCATTTATAAAAATGGAAAGAAGAACAACCCAGGAAACTACAGACCAGTTAGTTTAACTTCTGTGACAGAGAAGATAATGGAGCACGTAATTAAGGAAATCATCTGTAAACACCTGAAAGGTGTCAAGGTGATAGGGAACAGCCAGCATGGATTTGTAAAGAACAAATCATGTCAAACCAATCTGATAGCTTTGTTTGATAGGATGACGAGTCTTGTGGATAAGAGCGAAGCAGTGGATGTGGTATATATAGATGTTAGTAAGGCGTTTGATACGATCTCACATGATAGTCTTATCAATAAACTAGGCAAATGCAACTTAGATGGGACTACTATAAGGTGGGTGCATAACTGGCTGGATAACCATTCTCAGAGAGTAGTCATTAATGGTTCACAATCCTGCTGGAAAGGTATAACAAGTGAGGTTCCGCAGGGGTCTGTTTTAGGACCTGCTCTCTTCAATATCTTCATCAACGATTTAGATATTGGCTTAGAAAGTACGCTTATTAAGTTTGCAGATGATACCAAGCTGGGAGGGGTTGCAACTAATCTGGAGAACAGGGTCATAATTCAAAATGATCTGGACAAATTGGAGAAACGGTCTGAGGTAAACAGGATGAAGTTTAATAAAGACAAATGCAAAGTGCTCCACTTAGGAAGGAACAACCATTTCCACACATACAGAATGGGAAGCGACTGTCTAGGAAGGAATACAGCAGAAAGGGATCTAGGGGTTATAGTGGACTACAAGCTGAATATGAGTCAGCAGTGTGGTGCTGTTGCAAAAAAATCAAACATGATTCTGGGATGCATTAACAGGTGTGTTGTGAGCAAGACATGAGAAGTCATTCTTCCGCTCTACTCTGCACTGGTTAGGCCTCAGTTGGAGTATTGTGTCCAATTCTGGGCACCACATTTCAAGAAGAATGTGGAGAAATTGGAGAGGGTCCAGAGAAGAGCAACAAGAATGATTAAAGGTCTAGAGAACATGACCTATGAAGGAAGAAAGAATTGGGTTGTGTAGTTTAAAAAAGAGAAGATTGAGGGGGGACATGATAGGAGCTTTCAGGTATTTAAAAGGATGTCATAAGGAGAAGGGAGAAAACTTGTTCATCCTGGCCTCTGAGGATAGAACAAGAAGCAATGGGCTTAAACTGTAACAAGGGAGGTTTAGATTGGACATTAGGAAAAATTTCCTAACTGTCAGGGTAGTCAAACACTGGAATAAATTGCCTAGGGAGATTGTGGAATCTCCACCTCTGGAGATATTTAAGAGTAGGTTAGATACATGTCTATCAGGGATGGTCTAGACAGTATTTGGTCCTGCCATGAGGGCAGGGGACTAGACTCGATGACCTCTCGAGGTCCCTTCCAGTCCTAGTATTCTATGACTCTATGACAGGAGGCATTGTGGGGGATAGGAGAGCTGCCTGGCAGTGAGTGTTAAGCATTTGCTAATTTTTGTTCCATGGGTTTTCTATCTCTAGTGCACCCACAGAGTTCATGCCCATACCCTGGAATTATTTAAGTACGAAGACCTTGAAGTTGATTTGAAATTCTATGAAATGACAGTGCAGAAATCAGAAGAAGGTTTTAATGTATTTGTGAAAGCCTGTGGTGCTGAAGGCACATACTTCAGCTTTCTGTACTAGTTGGAGTTTCTGAAGTACTGAAAGCTTCATGCCTCTTTTATCTTCAATCCTGTCAAAAACCTTGCATTAAGAAACTGAGTAATTTAGAGACATGAGGCAGATGGTTGAGGTATAATCAGAAGTAAAATATACTAAAAAAACTCATATTCCCTATGAGATTGACCAACCAGAACATTAGCCCTCCTTTATACTTTTATCTCCAGTCAGAAGGCTCATCAAACTCCCACTGATGAGATACAACACCCAAAGTTGAAATTGTTTGAATCCAAAATATATGAACCAAGAATATGTCTTCTGTGTATCATTTGAAATGTCCACAACCATACATTGCAACTCATTAAGTTGCTTTAAAAGTCCATAATCACACAAGCCAAATTCAACTGTTCAAAATACTCTCAATACATAAATCCAATGCATTACTAACATAGTTAAACCAGAATTGACACTGAACTATATATTTGGAAGATACTACATGTCAGTATGAGGAAAGTGTACAGAAGCTGATAGTCTCCTTTATTACAGATCTATTCTATTGCATTCCATTCATGTTTCTTATATGCATTTTCACAGCTACTGTATATAATTCTTTAGTTTTATAAGTATGTAGGTGTGCATAGTGCTTCACAATAGATAGATTATGCCAGGCAAGGATGTGGAAATTTTCCAATTCCCTACCCAGACCAAGACATCTGGCCTTCACTAATCACTCCTGATTGCAGAAACTTCCTGATCGTCTATTAGGCAAAACCACTGATTCCCTTTCCAACTGTATAAAACCTTTCAGGACACCCATAGTGCATCACCTGAATTTGCCTAATACAGAAACTACAGAGCTTAATATGAATCTAATGGTTAATATCTATGGTAATCCTATTGTTTGCTCAATAAGATATGAAACTTTTACATACACTTAGACCCTGAGGAATGACAATTATTGAGTCATATTTAGGCTGCACATACTGTGCTAAAGTCCTTGTGGACTGTCAAAGCTCTTATCTATTAAGAACCCTTGTAATCCCTACATATGCTTTCCCATTTAATGAACTAATCAACCTCTTTCTTAATTCATATATTCCTTATAATACATACTAGAGACTGAACATGAAACTATAATTCCATTCAAGTGTTCTATTAATATCCTTCAGTAGCACTGTTATGAAATTATGATCAAGTTCAATAATGAAATATGCAAACTTATATAGAGTACTGCAAATATAAACTTCCATAAGCTAATTCAGTCCATATCCCTTCAGGTTCTGGGATGTCTGCTCATTTTATTTTATTAATCTTTTATTTCATAAGTTAAGTTTTGAAGTTCTAAGTAGGAAATTTCATTTTTATTTTTATTATGTATGTTTGCCTTTGATGAGATTAAGGGCTATCTAACACATATACTCATTTCCTTCCACTTCAGAATGCATTGTATCTGTGTTAAGGTTTCAGATATATATTTCAAATATTAGCATCCATCACAGCTAAACAATTCACATATATACTGAGCAAGTGGGAAAGATCATTCCCGTAAACTACAGTAACTGGAAGACACTGTATAAGATTAAAGCAAATCTGGCACGTATTGCTGGATACTCATTTTTACCTCATTCTGTTTTTGTCTGCTGTAGCCCCCTGTTGTCTATCTCTTATGTTTAGATTGAAAGTTCATCATGATGGGGCCAGGTCTTTGTTATAAGTTCATATATCGTCTGGCACAATAACCTAATGTCCCTGGACATTGTTACAAAACAAATAATAATAACTAATAATTTCTTAAGCACAAGAGACCTAAAGACCGCAGACAGACCAGTAAAAATACAATATGTGGTCTATTTTGTAGTATTTGTTGGAAGTAGACCAAGTCACTGGAGATTTTTAAGAACAGGTTAGACAAACACCTGTCAGGTATGGGATGGTGCTTGGTCCTGCCATGAGTGCAGGGGCCTGAGTTCTCTATGTTCCTTCCCGTTCGAGTATTCTATGATTCTATAACTGAAATGTCACCACTGAAGAAAACAACATGGAAGATGGTAGACCACCCAGGGAGCACTAAACAAATTTAGTCTAGCTAGTGGAACTTGAGGAATCTGAACCAGAAATCTCATTTCAATATTTCACACTGAAACCTAAAGTTTCAAATGCTGGTTAAAATTACTTGTTGGAACCATTACATTATGTTTAGGTGTTCAAGATGAAATTCTGGCCTTGCTGAAGTCAATTAAAGTTGTATCATTTACTTTAGTGGAGCCAGGACTTTTTCCTTTGTATACATATTTATCTTGAAGACACAATTAAGGATAGCACTGAAAGCCAATTAAAGAAAATAATGGACTCTCAAAATTGGCAGCTCTCTCTTGAAAAAAAAATCCAACAACAAAAAACAAAACTTTGACCATTTGAACTCTAGTCATTCTGGCTGCGTCTAGATTGCCTCCCTTTTTTGTAAAAGGTATGCAAATTAGACGTATCACAATTGCTAATGAAGTGGGGATTTAAATCTCCCCCACTTCTTTAGCATAAAAATGGCTGCTGCTTTTTTTTGGCACAGAGTTTTGTCGGAAAAAAGCACCAGTCTAGACGGGGATCTTTTGGAAAAAGGGATAAGGAATCTTTCGGAAAAAGCTTTATTTTCCAAAAGATCCGCATCTAGACTAGCGCTTTTTTCCGGCAAAGCTCCATACCAAAAAAAAGTGGCAGCCATTTTTATGCTAATGAAGCGGGGGAGATTTAAATCCCCGCTTCATTAGCAATTGTGATATGTCTAATTTGCATCCCTTTTACGAAAAAGGGATGCAATCTAGACGTAGCCTCTGTGTTTGATATGAGTTTGGTATGAAAAACAAGCAGTTCAATAAGTACTTACAATATTGAAAAATAATAAAAGGAGAAAAAGAAGAAATGATATGTCCTGATAAATTAAATAAACAATTCTACCTACAGCACAGGATCTCATTTTATTTTTTTATTTTTTATTTTTTGCTTGAGGGAACTGAACGCATTATAGCATAATGTAATCTTTAAAAATATAATGACATAGAAGCATCTGTGAATATAGTCCATAAGTGCTAACATTGACAAATTACGTAGTCATTAATGGAATATAAATAGGTTTGGATGTCTTCAATTCAAACTACACTTAAATCCCTAAAAATCAAATGCTTGCAATAATTTAGTGACATTATTCTAGAAAAGTTGATTTTATTCATTGAAAACTCATGGCATTGCACTGCCTTATAATTAGAATAAATTGAAAAGCCATAATAAATCCAATCTCATGTGATAGAATCAAGCAAATTTTTCACTTTACAGGAGAGGTAAAATTGGTTTGTTTTTTTTTTACAAATAAAAAACCATATGTATTTTCACTTTTTCCAAGTTATGTAGTGAAATAATAGCTTTATCCAGCAAATAAGAAATGTACATTTGTATTTAGGAGAACTTTGTGTAACTCTTTTGCCATGTGGTGTTGGCAACAACAATATCTCGAGATTCCATTTTCAACAATTTAACACAGAATTACTTCAAACTTCTACCCAATAATCTGGGAAAATTACTCCAAACGCAAGTCAACTCTAGAGGCAATACCCCCTGTCTCACAAGTACAGAGTCTAGGACCAAAATGCTTTATCCGGCAAATAAGAAATGTACATTTGTATTTAGGAGAACTTTGTATAACTCTTCTGCCATGTGGTGTTGGCAACAACAATATCTCGAGATTCCATTTTCAACAATGTAACACAGAATTACTTCAAACTTCTACCCAATAATCTGGGAAAATTACTCCAAACGCAAGTCAACTCTAGAGGCAATACCCCCTGTCTCACAAGTACAGAGTCTAGGACCAAAATGCAGGACAATGTACCACTTTAAAGACTAACAAGATGGTTTATTAGATGATGAGCTTTTGTGGGCCAGACCCACTTCCTCAGATCAAATAGTGGAAGAAAATAGTCACAACCATATATACCAAAGGATACAATTAAAAAAAAAGAATACAATTAAAAAAAAAGTGAACACATATGAAAAGGACAAATCACATTTCAGAACAGGAGGGGGATGTGGGGGGGGGAGAGGGGAAGGACCGAGACTCTAGGTGCAGAATAAACATTTGAATGAAAGGAACATAGTGTGGACATTCAACATGGTTTAATTATGGTAGTATAATTTTGTCGCAAAACTATATAGTGTAGATATAGCCTTGATGGATGGGTGTAGATATAGCCTGTGTGGAGAAACTTTCTTTTTGAAGCAGGAGGGGAGAAATATTGTTCCAACAAGTGATTTCAGGTATGATCACTGAACAACACAAAAGACTCTTAATAGAACCTTAATTAGCTCTGTCTTTGAATAGTGTGGAGGGGCACATTAAACCTTGCCTGGATCTCTGAGGCTTTGTCTACACTTGCAATTGTTAAACATACATTTTGTCAACACCATATGTCCCTGATGAATAACAAAAGATTTGAACAGTGCTAATGTCAATGCTGCTTTGTCAGATAGAATCCACACCTCTTGGTAGACACACTTGCTGATATTCTTCTTAGGCTATGGTTACACTGGCAACTTCTTGCTCAAGAACATCTTGTGCAAGGGTTCTTGTGCAAGAACTCTTGCGCAAGAACATGCCAACACTGCCATGTGCTTTTGCGCAAGAGATGTGCTTTTACACAAGATCATCCATGGCAACGTGGCTGCTCTATTGCAAAGGAAAGCTCTGATGGCCATTTTAGCCATAGGGCTTTCTTGCACAAGAAACCCCTACCGTGCGTCCATATTGCCTTCTTGCACAAGAGCTCCTGCGCAAGAGGGCTTGCACCTGTTAGAAAACAGCATAGCTCTTGCACAAGAAGCCCTCTCTTCCGACACTGTACTGTAAACCTTCTTGTGTAAGAGCGGGAGGGCAGTGTGGATGCTCTGCAGGTTCGTGCACAAGAACGGCCGTTCTTATGCAAGAACCTGCCAGTGTAGACATAGCCTTACTGTCCAGAGTTCTGGAATTCAAGCTTAGTGAATATATTTCAGTTGAGAATGACCCTCCCCCCCCATCATAATAGGAATGTAGCCGTGCTAGTCTGGTCTTGCTGAAACAAAAGACAGGACTTTTTGCTGAAACAAAAGACAAACGACATTGTCTCAATGACCTAACTACATGTATCCTGCTTCAAAGAGACTTTAGCACCAGACTACAAAGGGAAACCTCAGAACTGTCATTCATGCTTAAATGTGACACTTTATGAATGAGCCTTAACAGAGATGCTAACTACCTTACCCATTACAAAGATAGCTTCCCCAATCATCACCCCTAATATCATTATCTCATAGACTCTAATCTCACCTTCTATCCCCCCTCTGTTCTAAAATCTGATTTGTCAATTTTATATTTTTTTGATTGTTTCCCTTTGGTATATATGGTCATGCCAATTTTCTTCCACAATTTGATCTGAGGAAGTGGGTCTGGGCCCACGAAAGCTCATCACCTAACAAACCATTTTGTTAGTCTTTAAAGTGCCACATAGTCCCGTCTTTTGTTCCCCATCAATCATAATAGACTAAATTCAGTTTTGCTTCCCTTTTCCTCATACAACACCAATAACATTTCACTACCCTTGCATTTAGTACTGAAGTGATGTATAACCTAACACCAGCCTGTGCAGGGTGCTGCTATAAGAGCACCTAATTAGCCGCACCCTCTCATCTCCAATCTGAAAGAATAGATTGAAGCTGGTGAGGGTTGCTTGCATGGGGATTGGCAACACCTGCCAGTCGAGCTGCCAGGAGCTATAAAGGCTGGAAAGAAACCAAAAGGCAGGGTGGAGGGGTAAACCAGGGAGAGTTTAGTCAGGAGTGGAACTGGATACCTCTTAGTTGGGGACTGACCCTGCCTGTAAAAGGGAGAAACCTTGAAAAAATTGTAAATAGCTAGATATACCAGTGGTGGGAAAACTGAAGGATTAAAGAATGTGGGTGTGATACTGCACTGAAGCCCCCTGTCATTCATTTGGGGTGGGGGGGATGTGGGCTTGGAAACAGAAGTGTGCCCCATTATGTGTGGTGGAATTTGTCCTGTGACAGAACTAAAATGTGATGACCTGGAGATGGAGAGCACTGTGCAGTGACTGACTCAGCAGCAACACTGGATGCAGAAGACATTGCAGGCCTTTGCATAATCCCACCACAAAGAGAGTCAGTGTCTCCTTTCTTGGAAGTGGAATAACAAACAGCTTTACAGGACTTCATTAACAAATATGTGTGAGAATAGTAACAGCTGCTACAGAAGATGAATCCTGCAGGGGAAGATGGCAACTACTTTCTGGGTCTTAGCTTATGTAAAATGGGACCCAATGAGGATGCCAACACATCTTTGAGAGGGTGGCCATGGGTGGCTGCTGTGTGGGGCAGGACAATCTGTGCCTTTAGCTGGGATATCTAGCTGGGGAAGCATAGGCAGCATATATGGCCATGACAGATGCGCAAGCTAGGGAGTATGCACTGTGATGGTGGCCATCTTAGATTGTGTGGGGCATTTGACTGAGAAGTATCAGCAAAAGTGTTAGGCAGCCTGAGGGATGGTGGGGGAGGCTTGTGACCCCAGGCCTTAGCCTGAAATTAACAGAATGGGCCATGCAGTGGCTGATGCCTAAATGTTTGGGGGCAGATTATGGACCAACTCGCACTCAAATAGTTTGTACAGTGCCTCCCCAAATGCATGCACGTCTGGGTATGCCAGGGTGGATTTCCCCCTAAAGGAACAATGGAAAAACCCAGAACCCCATCACTCTGCCCTGTGGAAGCTGTAGAGAGATGAAGATCACAAGGGAACTTACGGTGAACTTGGAGAGTTTGTATGTTGACATTGTGGGCAGCCAGGACATAAGATTTGGAATGGTCCAGTGATGGAATGTAGTGTCACAGAATCCTGTGGCTAGACTGAGGTTGGTGGGAGAGGGAGGGCAGAGAGAGAGAGAAGTGGATTAGTCACCATCTCTGTGTGGGTGGAGAGAAAATCCTCTTTGGGCATAGTGGATAAGGCCTCTGTCCTCTTCCTCACAGAATGGCATTTGATAAAAACAGAGTAGCTGATCCCTAGGGAAAGGATGCCACTTAAATGCATCCATGAGTATAGGAAGTAACCCGTGAACTAGGGGTTCCTGGAGACTAGGGAAAGTTTGTCTGGAAATGAGCATGCGTTTGGTCTCTGATCCTGATGTCTTTTCCCACTTCCTAGCTAGTTGTCGGGGGGAGCTCATTCAGACCCTGTTTATATCTGATATCCAAATATAATATATTTCTTCTAGAGAAAAGTCAGTATCAGGTTATTAAAACGTACACTTTATAGCATCACAACAAAATAGTTTGAGCAAAAAGCTTTTACTTTTAATTTATGCTTTCAATCACTTATAGGTTTCTCAAAATTTTCTTTGGGTTCAAATTTCTCATACTTGATCTTTAGAAATATTTTAAAATATCAGTATATAAAATCTTCAGCAAAATTTAAACATACATTTTGACATTTATAATGAAGGAAAAATCATGTATTCTGAAGGATTTTATATTTTTTTCAAACATCTTTTTATAAGTCTGAGTACACCAAATCTGGGCTTTTATACTTCAAATCTGACATGGATATAATTCTAATTGAAGACCAGTGCCTTTAATGTTCATAGAGAAATTGTTTTGAAATAGTAAAATTACAGCTATTTGTAAAGTGTCACATTTTCCTTACAATGTTGATAGCCCACGAACTACAGAATATGCAAGTCTACAAATAATAAGTTTGTAGTCAAATCGATGATTCTGTTGGCTACACACATTTGATGGGATTTTCAGAAATATTCTGAATATACTTCTCTCGTGGAAATCAACGGTAGTTCAAATTTAATAGAAATAGGAACAGAATCAGGGTGATACTGAGCAATTTCTAAAATCCCATTCACGATGGGAATTGTTCTGAGTAAGGGTTCATAGGACAAGCTCCACTATTTCTTATGATTCTCTGAGAATTTTAAAGGTGCTGACCTTCCAGCATTAAATTTAATTGGAGCTGATGAGTGCTCAGCACTTTTGGAAATCAAGCCTCAAGTTTATGTACTTAAATATGGACTTAAGAGACAAAGGTAGTCATTGATTTTTTTAAAAATTGGTCTTGGCACTGAAATGCAGGTATGATTATTTCCTGCTTCCTAACCTGTGTTGCTCTTTGCACAGAATTGATTAGTTTGGATCATTATTCCATCATCAAAAATGGAATATAAACAGGTGCATTATTAGTATAAATGACTCTCTTGGATCACACCCAAGGGATTCAAGCGGAGATCATTATGCCTCCTTAATGATGAGGTACTCATGGAAACTGAAAAAAAAATTTAATTGCAAACAGTATGCAAGAAATTAGGCTAAATACAGGGAACGGAAGATGTGATATAAACTCTCTTAAACTGGGAGCAGGATGCAGGATTACAGCATATATGTCCTTTTAAATGAGAACAACGGTGGAAATTATTGCCCTCAGAACTGTGATGTGTGCAATTTGTCCAAATATGAAACATGGTCCCAATTTAACTGTCATGTTTCCCTGACTCTCACACTTTAAACCAATAAACACAGTAGTTAACTTGAAGCATTACTTTCAAAATCAGAATTGGTGAATGACGATTTATAACAGACAGGCAGAAAGAAAGGAGAAGAGAAAGAAGAGACCAAAGAGACAGTAGAACAGAATGTGGGGGGAAAGGAGAATGCTTGGAAGGACCAAAATCAGAAAATCAGCTAAGGTCGGTGATGGAAAATAACATAACGTTCTTTTGAGCCAGATATGCAAATAAAATCCATTTGATATTTAGAATAGACTATAATGTGTCCAAATTTGAAAGACAAATGGTCTTTGTGAAGAACAGATAGCTATCTTTTGGAGAAATAGTCCTTCAAAGGAGATGGACATATAACAAAATGGCACATTTCTTAAAAGTATCATGAGTTTGCTGATGGCTAGCAAATAAATGAGCAATAGATATGACATAACTTTGGTATGGATATACAAATAATCCTTTTACACACTCCTCTGATTGCTACCATATCATTTGCCACAATATATTTTAATAGACATTCATCCAGAATGATGTACCATGTGATATGCACAGAAATACTGACATAAACATACAGTGCTCATTTTAAATAGTACTCAAACATTTAGTGAATTAGGCAGAAAATGACTGATTTATCTCACCAGGGTATTTGGATGGGGTTTTGATAACACAAGTTTATAAATGTTTGAGTCTTAAGTCTCTTGATAGACAGGGAGGGAGGATATATTGTGAAATGGCTTCAAAATACTCAAAAAGGTTGGTTATACACACTAATTAGGGAGAATCATTCCATAAAAAGACACTGTTTGGAAAAATTATCATGACAATCCTAAAAGCATATGCTCCCATAAGCTAGAAAACTCTCCTGATCTTGATTCCTAATAAATGTATTTAATGAGCTAGACTTCACCCACTCCCTCAGAGGATTAGGGCTATACCAAAAAAAGGACAAGAGATAATTGATATGGTTTTAATCAAGCCACAACTTTGTGTAGATGTCTGGTACTAGCAGACAGATATAAAGTGTACAGTGCAGGCAACTTCATGTTTATTCACCTAATTTCATGGGGTTTCCAACAACCTTTTTCATTTCAATCAAGGTCACTCCAGCCAATCTATGGCTTGGACCTTACCATCCATCCCAATTGTAAGAGGGTTAAGATGAGCTACGATAATATGGAGAGGGGTAACTTTGTGTCATACCAATCATGAGAATCCTCAACCCTCTGCCCATTCTGCTCCTTATCCAGCATCTCCTTTAAGTCTTTTACCAGGCCATTTATGGTAACTGGATCCCTTCAGGATGGAGTACCTGCACTAGTCATCCATCACAAGCAGGTGCCAGCAATTTGTTTGGCTGTCTCTCCACACCCCCTCCACTCCCTCCCCCCACACACCCATACTCTGGCAGGTTCCCAGTCATCTCCCAATGGCCTCTTGCATAGCAGCCCAAACAGGTGAAACTCCCTTTCTCCTGAATGAAACCCATTATATTTTGCCAGATCAAGGGTCACCAACAGCTGAGCTGTCCTCAACGAGGTACCATAACAGCCACCCTCCATGGTGAGCTCTGTAGGTGACCAGCAAGCACCCAGGAGCCTTACACTGTTAGAATTAATTAAAAAACAAAAGAAGCAACTTGTGTGCCTGGTGCCAAGAATCTCCATGACTTTGCTATCCTGAGATTCCAAAGAACTAGCAGCATCTCCTTGGATTCATTGTTAGCACCTTGTATAATCACACAAAATCTGTCAAACTGATATGTGATGAGGCATTTGTCATTCCATTATCTTTTGTCCAGAATGTTATTGAAATTAAAAGAAACAACCAAACAAGCAGATGTTGAGGGTTAAACATTGTAGAACAAATGACCTCACTAACTTCATAACTCTGTGCAATCTGAATGTTTGGCCACTGATAACCTGTACCATTGCCATGTTGTAACACCAGACATTCACCCTTTTATTAGCCAGCTCCAGTCACCAAATAACCACTGCAACTAAAATGGGGGGCGGGAAACATTCAATAAGTCGTATCATGAACAACCACATTTTGTGTCCAGGTAATGGCCATTTTTGTGCATACCACTTTCCCTCGTAAAACACCCCAAAACGTATATACATCCTGTAGCAACTGAATGGATTTTGAAATTCCCTTGTAATAGCCATTCCTCCTTTCACAATGATACTCCATTGTGACTCAAAAAAGTTACAATGGCTTAAATCCTCCCTTCATCTTTCTAGTGACTTGTATATAATGGTGTGGCCCTGACAATGCCAATTGTTGCCACCTCCATCCAGGCACAAAATGTCTACCCTGGGACAACAACCTGTACCCTAGAAAAGATTGTAAGTCTCCCAGCATGAGTTTTATCATTCTACCGCTTTCTTGAGCAATCCTAATAGCTCCTGAAACTTATCGTGAGGGATCCCCAATATGCCCTCTTGGTGTCCAGCTCAGCCACTAGGTAGGTCAATGTAGTGGAAGGGCCCTCTGATTTTTCTTTCATTAGGGATAACCCCAATTATTTAGCCACACACTGAAATGTGCACATCAGGTGTTCATCTGACCTGACTCATCCTGCAAATAAAAATAATGCAGTACTTGGCAAAGTCCCTCTGCCCTCACCAGTCCCCAATGCAACATACTAATTTTTTCAAATGCTGAACAGTGTATTGAGCAGCCCATGGGCATAGCTTTGTCAAAATAAAATTGTCCCTCAAAAAAGAAACCCAGAAGCTGAAAGTCCAATAGGTGCAGCAGTCAAAAATCAGACTTAATATTGCACTTAGTCATTAGTCCACAAAAGCTCTAACCCTATGACCTGCTTTTTCATTGGAGGAATAGTGCAAGTAACATAGTGACAAGTCTATCTCATCTTTCAAAGTGCTTATTTGAAATGAAGAGAATGAAACCAGGCTCTCGCACACAGCTTAGACAGATCCATAGGCAGAGAGAGATCCACATGAACATGAGAAAGTTTTCATGGTTAGCCTTCACTGGTTATTTTTGGTAACACAATAAGCCCTGATCTACACTGAGGTGTTATTTCAAAATAATCCCCCTTGGGTTGAATTTATAAGTGGAGCACCCACACTACCAAGCCCATTATTTTGAAACAACAGACCACTTTTCTTGGGGAATAACACAAATTTCAAAATAATTATTTCAAAATAGAATTAGTGTGGATATTCTGCTGCTATTTCAAAATAACTATCCCCCAGAATAATTCAAACTAATGACTCCCCAGTATTTCCTGGGGTTCTAAGTCAGGGTAGCATGTCCACATTAAGAATAGTGATAGAAATGTAGCTGTGTTAGTCTGGTGTAGCTGAAACAAAAAACAGGATTATGTATCACTTTAAAGACTAACAAGATGGTTTACTAGGTGATGAGCTTTCGTGGGCCAGACCCACTTCCTCAGATCAAATAGTGGAAGAAAATTGTCACAATTTTCTTCCACTATTTGATCTGAGGAAGTGGGTCTGGCCCACGAAAGCTCATCACTTAATAAACCATCTTGTTAGTCTTTAAAGTGATACATAGTCCTGTTTCATGTCCACATTAATGGAGCCTGCCTCGGACTAATTTTGAGGCTTCCTGGTACTCTATTTCAATTTTGTTAAATTGAGAGTTAAGTTGATTTTAGTAATTTTGAAATCATTTCCTAGTGTAAACATGTTCTGAATGTCATTGCTGACCTGCAGCTATTGTAGTCTAAAGTATTTTAGAATGTGTTTCAGATTAACACTTACTATCTTGCTTGGCCAGTCTACTTGCACTCTTTTTTGAGGAAGCAAATGAGTAGGTTGCAAGCATTCTCTTCCTCAGGGTTTGATCACTTCCTGGAGCAGAAAAGTAGCTCCTCACAAACTCACCTATGATATTTCCACTGCCATAATTTCCTCTCTGATGAACTGAATACCAAGATTTGATTACCCACTATGCTGCCTGCTCAGGCAATGCTTTTTTATTATTATTTTAAATATTCTAGGTTTGTTCTGCTTCATGGAATCTGGAAATGTGGAAAGAAGACCATTTTTTCTGTATTAAAATGTATAAACAATTTAGGATAGTAATAACCACTGTGCCCATGTACAGTGTACTGAATAGTATATTTGTTGTTTGTACATTCCACAATTATAGAATTGTTGTAATGCAAATAATAATTTCAATGTTCATTTAACAAGTAATGTATACTGTTAATGCCAATGCAACACACATTAATATTTAAAAATCCCATGTAAAAACACACCAGAAATATATTACTATTGAAAGTTAAAGGATCAACATATCTGAGAAGGAAGATGTTTAAATATTCTCTCCTTTTTATACTACTCTTAAATATAAATAAATGAATGAATGAAAAATCATGGTAGTGGCATTATTGTTTTTGCTAAATGCGCGCACACACACACACACACACAAAAGGCAAGGAAATTCAGAGTTAAGACTGATCACTCACTTTTCACTCTATTATGGCAAGACAATGGAGAGAAGTCAAAAGTATATGACTGTATATATAACTGTGTATAACTTCATTACCATAGTTGTGAGCTAAGATACAGCTTCTATACCTAAAGTAAATGTGGAATGCTTTCACTGATTTAAATCCAACCCTTAGTCCTATTGTGCTGAACTTTTTTTCCTTCTAAAAACACTGAAGATAGCAATAAAGAAAAATGTTTCATACAAACAAAGCACTTTTATTGTCTAAAGAGTAATGGGCAGAGGATACTGGGTTATTAATATTAATACTACTTGCTAGGAAACATTTTTCATTTTGGTTGAGGTATGTATCAAACATTCCGCAGTCTCAGAAGTGCCATCTGATCATGATGGATCCATAGCTCAAACCTCTTAGATATTGACATCCACGTATAAGGGGCATATAATTCCTATTTATTGACACATTTTTCATAACTGGAATAGCATCTTGAGAATAGATACTATCTCAGGTGTCTACGACAAAAAGACAATCACTTCTAAGGAAGCACTTAATTTTTAAAGATCTTTTACAATTGCAAATAGATGGAAATGTACTGTATATATGTATTTTCTCTAAAGACAATGCCTGACTAGATTATATATCAAGTAAATATTCAGACAAATGTATCTCGTAATTTAATTATAAATTGAGTTCAAAGGGACTTTAGAAAGAGTGTATTAGAGTGGATTATCTAGGGAATTGCCATGGTGCAATTATATGGAAAGGTTTTTTTCCCCTTAAACCATGTTGGAATATACATACAAGCATAAAAGAGTCAGAAGTGGGTGTTAAACATTTTGAACAGTTAATTTTATTTGGACTAAGATATTTACTATTGCATTCAGCAGGAAGGGAATGTATTACACTAGGACAGTTTAGAATGAAATAGCATGTCTTTTCTTGTAAAATACAGAACAAGTTTGCATGAATGAGACAACCTTTCTAAAATTCTATCTCTTCCCATTTGATACTGCAGGGCTGTGTCTACACTGGCATGAATTTCCGGAACTGCTTAAAATGGAATACTATTCCGTTTTCAGTTTTTCCAGAAAAGGAGCATCTACATTGGCAGGCTGCTTTTCCGGAAAAGCCCTTTTTCCGGAAAAGTGTCTGTGGCCAATGTAGACGCACTTTTCCAGAAAAGAGCCCCTATCGCCATTTTCATGATTAGGGCTTTTTTCCAGAAAAGACTACTGGGCTGTCTACACTGGCCCTTTTCCGGAACAGTGTTCCGGAATAAGGACTTATGCCCGAGCGGAAGCAGAATAGTTTCTCTGGAATAGCGGCTGATTTTGTACAGTAGAGCATCGTTGCTTTTCCGGAAATTCAAGGGCCAGTGTAGACAGCTCACAGCTTATTCCAGAAAAGCGGCTGATTTTCCAGAATAAGTGGCCCAGTGTAGAGACAGCCCAGATATTTAAGTTATGAGCTCATAGTTTAAAAATCTGTCAAATAATATGGAATCAAAGAGGACTGCGGTTATCCTCTACATTCTGAAAAATATTTATCAGCTTTGGGAAACAGAAATGTAAGAAAAAAATAATATAATACAAGTAGGGATTATCCAAAGTTGTAAACTCGTAAATCATAAGGATTTAGAATTTTGATTTGAATTATTATAATGATGGGAATCATTTGCATGTTTCAGATACAGATTTTGATTTCAATGTTTGGGAATACTTGCATCACAGGATTTTGTTTTGACTAAATATCTTTTAAAAAGAAAATCTTAGGTTGGCTGGAAAAAGAAAATGGCCTCTAGGGTGATGACCCAGCAAGTTAATAAAGCAAGTGCTTAAGTGCAAATATATAAGCATTACCGCTGACACCATTCCCCATTTAGAGAGAGTCATGCTTAAAAATAGATATATTCTAAGTGCCCTTCTGAACTAAAGTCTAGAGTAAGGGACCCAGGTTCCATTTGAGCGCCTGAGGTTAGATATTTTAACCCACATTTTAGTAATGATGAAAAGTGGACCAATTTTAGACATTCTGAGCACCAGACTTTCTGCTTGATTTCCAGTTTGGCTTGGGGTGCCTAATTTCAGACACCCACACTTGATAGCTTTAGTTCAGAAATCTCAGTTGTAGTTGTTTCACCACATTTACTTAAACTGATGTCCCCCCTGAAGAAACAGACAAACCAGAGTGGATGGGGTAAACGGGACTGCTTTATTGCCCTTGCACATTTACCTTGGACATTGAACACAATGTCTGAGTGGCAACCAATTACATTCTTTTATCTATTTTAGTATGTTAATTCACATTCTATCACTACTTTCCCTAAAACCTTATTTGATATATTAAGTCCCATGCAATAAATATTAATAAGTGGGTGATTTATATTATTACTATTTTTAGAATTTCTAATGAAATCAATACTTTCTTATGCTATACACTTTCCAAATCAGTAGGTTACAGAAATTACAACAAAAGTAACCCTGAAATATTTATACACAGAGGGTGCGTCTACACTGGGCCACTTATTCCGGAAAATCAGCCGCTTTTCCGGAATAAGCCGCGAGCTGTCTACACTGGCCCTTGAATTTCCGGAAAAGCAACGATGCTGTACTGTACAAAATCAGCCGCTATTCCGGAAACCGTACAATGCTCCCGCTCGGGCATAAGTCCATTTTCCGGAAAAGCTTTTCCGGAAAAGGGCCAGTGTAGACAGCTTTTCCGGAAAAGCAGAAAAAATGAAAAAAAGCGGTTTGGACGCTAGGAGACCCCGTAGGAGCCACGGACTTCCTGGTAAGCCCGAGCTGTTAAAGGGCTCTCAGGCTGCTGGGCGCACGTGCCAGGAGCCTGTCTGGGTCAGCTCTGCCGCCTGCTGTGCTGCCCAACACTTTTTTCCTTTCGGCTCACCGCACCATGGCAGCTCCTGCTGGAGAGCCCCCTGGACCCCCAGCGGAGGAGGCCCCCAGGGGCCGCAAAAGGCGGGCCCCATCCTGGAGCCCCAGGGAGCTGGAGGCCCTCATCGAATTATGGAAGGAGGAGGAGGGTCTCCACGACCTCCATTCCCGGCGCCGGAACGCTGATCTGTACACTCGGCTTGCGCAGAACCTGGCCCAGCAGGGACACCCCAGCCGCAACTGTGAGCAGGTCCGCTCCAAAGTCAAGGAGCTGCGGCTGGGGTATGTCAGGGCCACTGAGGGCAGGGGGGCAGGACCCGACGCCTGCCCATATTTTGCGGAGCTCCACTCCTTTCTGGGAGAGCCCGCCCCTCAAGCCCCACCGGTCCCCGTGGACACCTGCCAGCGGCCACCTATTAACCGTCCCACCGAGCCGGAGGAGGCAGACGACAGCGGCAGTGCATCTGGTGAGGAGGCCAGCGTTGCCACCCAGCAGGCCCCCTCCAGCAACTCCTCCGAGGCCGAGGCCGGGGAGGAACCCACTGGTGAGTCTTTGCAGTTTGCACTCCCAAAGGGCGGGGGACGGAGGGCGGGGGGGGGAAGCCAGGTGCCCGGAGGGAGGAGGGGGAGAGCATGTCACTCAGGCCACGTGAGCTGCACGCTGCATAGCATGAGGACAGCAAGCAGCAGGTGCAACCACATGCAGCCTGGTGACCGAGCGGCACGTGACCACGGCAGGCAGCTGCAGGCCACGCCTGGGACCCTGCTGCTCACACACATTCGGCGGGACCAGGGGGAAGGGTGGATGCCGGACGGAACTGGCCAGGGCCCCAGGGACTCAGCCCAGAGCCCGCAGCTCCAGCAAGGGTGCAGACCAGAGAACGGCACACTGTCCCATGCCTGGCTGTGAGGCACAGCCAGCTTCTAATTGGGTAGACCGCAGCGTCACGGTCCTGTGACCGTGGCCCCCACCGAGCCCCTCACCTGCTCCCGGTGCCTTGGCTGGTTCCCCAAGGGAAGTCCCCACTGGGGCCACACATGTTCCTGGGCTACCGGGCTTGCGGGAGGGATCGTGGGAGGGAGAAGGGCCCCTGAGTTGTGCTGCAAGGATGGGACATCCCCCCACCCCCCAGTCACCCTTCTGGTTCCGTCCAGGAGATATCCCACACGAGGGGATCTGAGAGCCCAGACCGCCTCTGCCAGATGTGCTCCCAGGCACTGCGTGGGGATGCATCTCGCTCCCTGTCAAACAGCAGTGATTAACCCAAAAGCTTTTCACAGTCTCCACCGGCAGGGAGTTCCACAGGTGAACGCTGCACTAGCACCCTCCCGCCCTGCATGGGGCCAGGATACAGAGCGGTGCTTACAATACCCTGGAGGGAGGACCCTACTCCAGGGGCAGGCAGGAGGGGAACCGAGTGGGCCCAAGCCACACAACTGTGGGGTCACCTGGGTTCAGGGGTGGAGGGCATGCGGTGTGGGGACAGTGGACGGCCTGCCTGACTGACCCATCCTTTCTTCTCTTCCTTGCAGCTGGACCCAGCACCAGACCCTCCATTGCGGCAGCAGCGCCACCCCCAGCAGACCAACCCCGGAGGCACAGGCTCCGCCAGAGGGACCAGCTGCTTCGGCGCCACGTCCATGCTGTGGAGGCAATCCAGGCCTCCATCGAGGAGCGGGTGCAGGGGGACCTGCAGTGGCGGCAGGATGCCTGGGCTGCCTTCCTGGCCGAATGCAGAGGGATGCGCACCACCATGGACACTCTCACGGCACATATTGTGCATGCCATTCACTATGGCATGGGCGGAGCCCAGGCCCCCGCCATCCCTCCCGTAGCACAGGTCATGCCCCCTCCCATCCCAGCTCCTGGCCCTGTTCCTGCCCCTCCTCCTATCCCAGCTCCTGGCCCTGTTCCTGCCCCTCCTCCTATCCCAGCTCCTGGCCCTGTTCCTGCCCCTCCTCCTGACCCTGTTCCTGCCCCTGTTCCTGCCCCTGTTCCTGGCCGTGCCCCTGTTCCTGGCCGTGCCCCTGTTCCTGGCCGTGTCCATGCTCCTGGCCACCTCCGCGTGCAGCCTGCCCCGACGCGGTCTGCCCAGCGTGGGCAGGCTGGCCCCCGGAGGAGCGTTCGCAGGGGCCGCCCATCCCAGTAACTGCCTCCCCCTCTCCTGTCCCAGTTGAAGGTCTCCCCCCTCTCCTGTCCCAGTTGAAGGTCTCCCCCCCCCCCCTTGTAAATAAACAGATCTCTACTTTGCTGTTCATTCGTGTGTTGGGTATTGTGTAACTCTAGGGTAGTGTACAAAATGATGTGAGATGCCAAGTAGCCACTTAAATGTAACATGGTGGCAAACTGTGGAGAACGAAATCTGTACTCTATTCACTGGGGGGGGGGGGCCTTCGTAAGTGGTCAGTAGTTTGTGGTGCAGAAATAAATGATGACACTTTTCAGTAACAGGTAAACCACAAAATATTATTAACATAGATTACAAACTAGCAAGAACAGTTACAAGATGCACACAACAGAGATTATTAAACAAACTCTAGGCACAGGGAGGACGATTGTGGTGTTGCTGGCCACCTCGATCCTTTGGTCCTTCCGGGCCTCAGGAGAGGAACAGCCAGGAGATCCCTCGACGGATGATCGTGCTGTTGCTGGCCACCTCGATCCTTTGGTCCTTCCGGGCCTCAGGAGAGGAACAGCCAGGAGATCCCTCGACGGATGATCGTGCTGTTGCTGGCCACCTCGATCCTTTGGTCCTTCCGGGCCTCAGGAGAGGAACAGCCAGGAGATCCCTCGACGGATGATCGTGCTGTTGCTGGCCACCTCGATCCTTTGGTCCTTCCGGGCCTCAGGAGAGGAACAGCCAGGAGATCCATTGAAGATGGCACTGATGTAAGCCTTCCACACAAGTCCCAAATCCTGTTGGCTGTTCCTCAGGACGGCGATGGTGGCCTAAACCCTAGCCTAACTTAAAAGACAAACCCTAACTACGCCCGACGCACCCGACGAACAGACTCGATGACGGCCGCGATATGCTGTGACCCGACGCTTTACTATACTATTGGGGGGGGGAGGTAAGGGGAGGAGGTGGGGAAGGGTAGGAGCTGGGACAGAGTACTCTGGGGTGACCCAAGCGACCCTGCTAGGGGGCTTGGGCAAACATCTCCACCAGGGCCTCTCTAATGTGCACCGCCTCCTGGCGCGCCTGGCGGATGGCAGCTGTGGCGGGCTGGTCCAAGGTCTGTGCCTCAGCTGCCACCCATGCAGGGAGGAAGGCCTCCCCACTGCGCTCCACAATATTGTGGAGCACGCAGCACGCGGCCAGCACCTCCGTTGCATTCTGCTCACCCATGTCGAGACGGGTGAGCAAACAACGGAAGCGGCCTTTTAAGCGACCAAATGCCAGCTCCACTGGGTTTCGGGCCCGGTTGAGGCGGTCGTTGAACCGGGCCCGGTTCTGGTCCGGCTGCCCCGTGTAGGGCCGCATGAGCCAGGGCATCAGGGGGTAGGCCGCGTCCCCGATGATGCAGATGGGCATCGGTACATCCCCAACAGTCAAGTCCCGCGGGGGAAGTAGGTGCCCGCCTCCAACCTCTGAAACAGTCCAGAGTTCCGGAGGATGCGGGCGTCGTGTGCCCGGCCGGACCAGCCGCCGTAGATGTCCAGGAAGCGGCCCCGGTGATCCACGAGGGCCTGCAGGACGATGGAGCAGTACCCCTTTCTGTTCATAAAGTGGGCTGCTCGATGCTCCGGGGCCCGGATGGCGATGTGGGTGGCGTCCAGGGCTCCCCCGCAGTTGGGGAACCCGAGGGCAGCGAAGCCGGCCATGGTCTCATCGACGTCGCGCAGGCGGATGATTCTTGGCAGCAGGACGTCATTGATGGCGTGGACAACCTGCAGAAGGGTGCAGAGAAACACAAGGGAACACATTACATACAGCCAGGGGTGAGTGTGCGCTCCCTTGGGTCCCCCCCCCTTGATTCCCTCTGTCCACACACACACACACACACACACACACACACACACACACACACACACACACCAGGGCCCCCCATGTCCCCCCCCACCAGTGGGCCTGTGCAAGGGAGGGATGGCCGAAACCCCTGGGCGACCCAGCCTGGAGTCTTGGCTGTCCCTGGGCCTGGAGTGGAGCACCCTCCCCCCATCCCACTCCCCCTGGGACTTACCTGGATGACGATCACGCCAACGGTGGATCTTCCCACCCTGAACTGGTGTGCCACCGAGCGGTAGCTGTCCGGTGTGGCCAGCTTCCACAGCGCGATGGCAACCCTCTTGTTGACGGGGATGGGTGCCCGCAGCCGGGTGGCGGTTCTCTGTAGCGCGGGGGTGAGCCAGGTGCACAGGGTCAAGAAGGTCTGTTTTCTCATCCGGAAATTCCGGACCCACTGCTGGTCGTCCCATAGTCCGAGGACCACACGGTCCCACCAGTCGGTGCTGATGTCCAAACTCCAGAGTGGCCGGTATACGGTGGGGTGCTGATGAGACAGAGTTGCCAGGGCCTCCCTGGTGAGGGCGTCCAAGGCTATCTCTGCCTCCTGGTCCATGAACAGCATGGCACCGGCCTGCAGCACGAGCTGCAGCCAGCGGAACAGCACCAAGAGGGGCCCGACCAGGCACATGGCCACCCGTGGCTCCATAGTACACAGAGCTGGGCAAAAAAATAAACCGCAGAGAAAAGCAGTTGGGGGCCAAAGGGGGGGTGTCCCCAAAAGTCAAAGGGCACCCACAGACCTGCGAAGGGTGTCAGTCCCTGGAAGAGGCCCCAAGGCACGGGAGCAGGAGACCAACGGCTGCCCGGCGAGACCCCTTTAAGCACGTGTCTGAACGGCGCTCTTGCCCCGCCCCCGGAAAGGGCTGGTGGCCTTTGCCCTCTTCAAAATGGCTCCGGGCTTTCTGCTTTTCCGGAAAAGCGCGCCGCCAATGTAGACGCGCTTTTCCGGAAAAGCGCATCGTTATCGCGGAAACTCCGTGGCCAATGTAGACGTTCCTTTTCCGGAAAAGCTGAAAACGGAATGTATTCCGTTTTAAGCATTTCCGGAAATTCATGCCAGTGTAGACGTAGACAGACAGTGAGGGTAGGTAAAAGACAATACAGAAGATTAGCTGCATGTTTATCTGTTTTTCTAGGCCACAAAAATGAAGGGAAAGAGCATATTTATACCTCAGAAAGGATAATATCTGCTTTGGCTGGACCCTAATCTATCTTTCCAGACTGCAGAAACAAAGGGGAAAAATATGCTTAGGGGAAATGACTGCTCTGACTGACCCCTTACCACTATCCCAGATCCCTATTAATTTTACATATCCCAACACTACCATGTTACACTTAGAATAAGTTTATCTCACCAATCAGTGTAATAACACAACAGGGTTTTGTTGTGTTTCAAACTCTGGTGAGCTTCACATTATCTGTAGGAAAATCTCTATTCCTATAGTTGTCATAAATTTAATTTTCATGGATGAAAAAATATATTATGAAAATAAGTATGGGTGTGTGAAGATTCCAGAGGTTTAAGAGCCCTTCTTCCTTTGATTCTGGGCTGTCCTACAAACCAGGGTATAATTATTTAACTTTAACTCATCTCTAATAACAGGAATGTCTGTTATTATTGATTCCCCAGTGGCTTTGGGTTTATTCTGGATTTCTCAAAAGAAGCAATTCACATCTGTAGAACTGTTTCAACATTTCTTTAAATTGTTTTCATATGTGAAAGAGATTAGAATGGTTCAGGTATAATAATATATTTATTTTATGTTTATCCAATTTATTTTTTGCAATATCAAATATTTTTTTGTGTTCCAGAATTTTAAACTTGGAATCACGGGAGCTAAAATACTAAATCAGATCAGTGGTCCATCTAGTCCAGCATCCTTGATCTGAGACTACTTATAACCAGGTCCTGTAGATGAAATGTAAGAAAACCTCATAGTGGATTATAACAGAATAACCTGCCAATAGAAGAGGGTTCTTCAAACCCTTCAACAGAAATTAGTCTGTGGTTTGAAAAGTAAGGATTTTTATTCTTTATATTTATTTTAAATCCCAGTTCACGCAATTTTGGATGCTTATATTATCCTTAATAATAACTTTCCTCATTTTTTGAGGAGTAACATTAGTTCGGACTAAGGGCTTTAGTCCGAACTAACGCGTACCGGCGCGCACTTCCTGGTTCGAATCAGCTGTGATTCGAACTAGCGCGCCGGCGAGATCATGTTAATGGAGTGCGGGATATTTAAATCCCCGCTTCATTAACTACTTCGGTTGTCTCCATTTGCATCCCTAGTTCGAACTAGGGATGCAGTGTAGATGTACCCTTAGTCTTTATTAAACCTGTAAAGGTCTGGGCCTCCAAGATTTTTAGAAGAGAGAGATTACACAGGTAAATAATGTATTGTTTGGCCATTTTATATTTGCTGTGTTTCCTTTTCATTCCCTGTCCACTTTCTTTATATTCTTTATTATTTTTTGCTCTCTGGTCTCTCTCCTTTTATTTGCCATCTTTCTATTCTCAACAGTATTACTTTTTTTTTCAATCATGTTCATATGTAAGTCTTTGTGCACCTCTAATCATTCTTATTGCATATCACAGAAACCTTTCTCTTTCTTTCATGTCCGCTGTAGAATAGGATGACCAGAACTAAATGCAACATTTCATGAGAGGGCAAATATCTGAGGGCATGTCTACACTACCACCCTAGTTCGAACTAGGGTGGTTAATGTAGGCCACTGGAGTTGCAAATGAAGCCTGGGATTTGAATTTCCCGGGCTTCATTTGCATATTGCCGGGAGCCGCCATTTTTAAATGTCCGCTAGTTCGGACTCCGTGCCCGCGGCTACACACGGCACGAACTAGATAGTTCAGATTAGGCTTCCTATTCCGAACTACCGGTACACCTCGTGGAACAATGGCGGCGCCCGGCAATATGCAAATTAAGCCCGGGAAATTCAAATCCCGGGCTTCATTTGCAACTCCGGTGGCCTACATTAACCACCCTAGTTCGAACTAGGGTGGTAGTGTAGACATACCCTGATTTATATAATGATATTGTAATATAGTAATTATTTCCCACCAAGTTCTTATGCATTTAATATTAATTTCCAACAAGTTTGTTATACATTAGTTTTTTAGACTTCCACTGTATATTAAACAGAAGTCTTTGTTGTGCTATCTGTAATGACAATCTAATCTTTGTCTTGAAATATGAGGGGCACTTACAACTGAATTTCAACAATAACTGATATAAAGTTAGGGAATGTAACGTAAGACTCCTACTCCATCCTTAACCCATCCACCATCCAATCATTCCTTTTAAACTTTTTTACCATTCTATAAATTAAGGATGTTAGGGTATGTCTATAATAGTCCCCTAGTTCGAACTAGGGAGGCTAATGTAGGCATTCTAAGGATATTTACAGTTTTACATTATAAGGATTTAGTTTGAGTTAACGTTTGACTGCTGCATGTAGCCGTGGGCAGTTAGTTCGGACTAGAGGGATTCAAAAACGGCGCCCGGACGGGAAGATGCAAATAAAGCCCGGGATATTTAAATCCTGGGCTTCATTTGCAACTTTGAATGCCTACATTAGCCTCCCTAGTTCGAACTAGGGGGCTAGTGTAGACATACCCTTAGTTATTTAAATGGCTTTAGGGAGTATCAATAATTTATCATTTTGTAATTTATTTGTTTGCATTAATTATACAAATCTGCCCATTATTTTATAATTTCAGGATTATAAGGTTAAGCTCTGTAAAACTTACCCACATATGGCTAAGCAGTATTTCAGTGGACTTTGTCACCCTGAACTTCGTTATAATGGCAGTACACAGCAATAACAAACAAATTACCAACATTGCCCTGATTTACTGCATTCTTCCAGGCAAAAATAAGCCTTTGGTAAGCTGCTGGGAAAATGAGTCATTCAATACCTTCCTACTTTCTGGTCTGAGATATATTTAATAATATTACTATTAATATTAATATGAGGGAATCCTTTTCCTTTTTTTTCATGCCTCTTTCTGTCTTCATATGTACAGGTAGATATGAATGTTATTCTAACAAGAACTATTTCTCCAATGGTCCCCTTATCCCAGTTATAGTCCAATTTATTTCTAGTTTTGATTTATGTTTTGGAAGCTGCATTAGCATTTTTTACATCATATATAAGGAGAAATAGGTTTAGCAATCATTTTGGGGAAGGTGAGAATTCATGTTTACTAACTGCAAATGAAATGTAACACTCTGCTCTCTCTAAGCAAATGTTTGTGCAGAAAGAACATATTTACAGTTTTACATTATAAGTGGTAGTGTTGAAGACAAAGCAGCAACAATTTAGATTTCTGTGGGCCATCATTTAGAGTATACAGGCAGTCCCCGGGTTACGTACAAGATAGGGACTGTAGGTTTGTTCTTAAGTTGAATCTGTATGTAAGTCGGAACTGGCATCCAGATTCAGCCGCTGTTGAAACTGACCGCCAGTTCTGACTTACATACAGAATCAACTTAAGAACCCCAAGCGTCCCCAAGTCAGCTGCTGCTGAAACTGATCAGCAGCTGATTCCTGGAGACCAGCAGACCAGGGAGACGGGGAGCAAAGCCTCTGAGGACGCCGGCAGCGGGACAGCTGCGGGGTGTCTGGGCTGTCCCACTGCCGGCTTCCCCCGCGGCTTTGCAAAGCCTCGGGGAAGCCAGCAGTGGAACAGCCCAGGGGCGCCTGGGGTGCCCCGCTGCCCGAGCAAACCCCCCCCCCCAGCTTTGCAAAGCCTCGGGGAAGCCGGCAGCAGAGCAGTCCAGGCGCGCCTGGGCTGCCTCACTGCCCGAGCCCCTCCGCAGCTTTGCTCTGTGTCTTCCTGGTCTGCAGACCAGGGAGACGCAGAGAAAGCCCCAGAGTACACCGGCGGCAGGACCGCGAGGTCCCACAGTCCGTGTACTCTGGGGCAGCCCCTTTCGTAACTGCGGATCCGACATAAGTCGGATCCGCGTAAGTCGGGGACTGCCTGTATAGAGAACATTCTTTTTGTGCAAGAGGAAGATAATAGGGATGTCTGATAGTCAGAGTGGGGTTTTTAAAAATATATATTACATTAAAATTACAATAAAATGTGTATCAGAGTTGATAAAAGGTAAGAAATTTAATGTGAAGACTGACACTGAGTCTTCATACGAAATTAGACCTAATGTTCTATTAAAATAAACCATCAGACCTAGTTGCAAACAGACAGATATCTAATGGCACTTGGCCACTTAGTGGTATTCTTAAATGCTTCTAGGAACACTTTGGGAATCAGGTACCTTATGTGCTTTTCTAAAATCCCACAAGTTGCCTATCTGCATTTTAGGTACCTACATTTTTTTTAACATGTTCCTCAAATTACTGCAAGTGAAGATCTCTATTTGTCTGACTCTTCTGTATAACATGATTGGCCTAATAAGCAAAGAAGAGTGACTTGCATTGTCTTCTCCTCTGATGCAGATGCAAGCAGTTGTAGTCTCATTACTAGCCCCAAAGACCACTTGGCATTTTTGATAACTTTTCAGTGAGTAGATTTTCTGGGTTAAATCTTCGCCCCCCCCCCCCCCCCCCCTATTTTTCTGACAGTTGTGTATTGTTTGTTCCTGAATTCTACTCATAACTTCCACTGAAAAAATGTCAGGTACAAATCTCACCTGCAACCTAAAAATGTGGGCTTATGAATTGGAATTGGAATATTTCCATGAATGAATTGGAATATTTCCATGCTTTCTCCCCATATTTTATGCTTAAAATAGGTCCAGAGCAGGTGCAGCTTTGTAAGAAGACTCAAAGCTAATGACATTTTTCACAAATGATATGCATGTGTTTCAGAAATGACATTCATGTGCTAAAAACACTGTCACCAGTGGCGCCAATATGGGCCTAGTCATGCTCCTTACGTTGGGCTCTCTGATCTTCATGGAGACGTCGCTTGATCTCAAAGTGTTTGTCACCCTTCTTGATGGAGATTCTCCAGGTTGCCTGATCCTTCACCTGCCTCTCCCAAGTGTCAGCGTCAATGCCACACTTTACCAAGTTGTTCTTAAGAACATCTCTGTAGCGCTTCCTCTGCCCACCATGAAATCTCGTCCTGGTTCTCAGCTGAGCATAGAAAATCTGTTTAGGCAAGCATGAGTCAGGCATCCTGACCATAGGACCAGACCATAGTAGGTGCCTGTGGGCGATTATTGCCTTGATGCTGCAAAAATTAGCCTCTGAGAGGATGCTAACGTTGGTACGTCTGTCCTGTCACGTGATGTCCAATAGTCTCCTCTGATACCTTTAGTGCAATTTCTCCAGATCTTTAATATGTCATCTATAGGCAGTCCCGACTTCAGTTCCAGACAGCAATGTTGGGATGACAACAGCAAAATACACATCAATCTTGGTCTGCATCTTGATGTTGCAATCATCAAAAACTCACCTTCCTAAACATACCTAAGCTGCACTGGCACTGCAAATTTGATGACGAATTTCATCATTGATGTCAGCATTGCTGAACAGATAGCTTCCAGGATAAGGGAAGCTGTTGACGTTGTCTAGCACTTTGTCGTCTGCCATGGTGGTTGGTTCAGATAACAGTATGGTGAGTTGGCTAAAAGAGGACCTTGGTCTTTTGCGCATTGAGAGTGAGTCCCAACCTGTGGTAGGCAATGGCAAAAATGTTGACGATGGCTTGGAGCCCATTTTGTCAGGTGGCACTGACTTGGGCATCATCAGCATACTGAAGTTTTACCACTGATGTTGTTGTGGTCTTGAACTTGGCTCTGAAGTGGCCCAGGTTGAAGAGGCTGCATCCGCCTGGGATTTCATCTCCAATAATCTGGAGCATGGCTGCCAAAAGATATTAAATAGCATAGGTGCTATCACACACCTTTGTTTGACTCCTGTCCTTACATCTATTGATTCAGTTACTCAACAATGGTGATGCATCATGGCCTGCATGTTGTCATGTAAGAGACGTATAATACTAACAAATTTTGGTGGACAACCAAAGTGTTGCAAGATCTTCCAAAGGATCTTACCGTTGATAGATTCAGATGCTTTTGTTAAATCAAAGAATGCCATATACAGAGGCTGATGTTGCTTCTTCACTACGCAGAAGATCAGTGCTGCTGCGGTCAATCTTACAGGGTTCTATTTAGCAGGTGTAGTATAGATCCACTAGATCGAATGGAAAGGGTGCCCTATTGGTGCCGGTACTCCTGCTCCTCATGAGGAGTAAGGGAAGTCAATGGGTGCATTTGCTCCCATCAGCCTCCCACTGCGTAGACGGTGCAGAAATGTGATGTAAGATACATTTAATCCAGCTGCATAATGTAGGTAGCTGAAGTTCAGTATCTTACTTTGACCTTCCAATGTAGTGTAGACGAGTCCTTAGTTACCATCCCACAATGTCATAGGTGATTATTGGAAGGCATTTCATGGTCATGTGATATTAATGGTATTAAAATAGATTTATTTTAGTAGCATCTCCATAATAAAATTCCTACTATAATTAAAATGGTTTTATAAAACACCTGGTAGTGCTGCATCTTAGGATAAGAGAAAATGTATGGCTGCTTTGAAAAGAAAAATCATGCTGTCAGAAGTTGAGGTTCTTTGATTTTTTGTTGTTGTTTTTGCTTGTTTTTTTTTAAGTTTTAAATATCTGTTTAGATTTTATGAAGCAGGGCCATTATTTTTATCATACAAAGTCTAGAAATGAAGAACAATGGGTTTTTAACAGACATAGACATTGAAAAATTAACTAATATTCATGATTTATTGTATGTCATTACCTTGTTATTATTTATTATTGTCTGTCTGGTAGAAAAGAATTGCTTATTGCGTTTTTCTTGGCATTCTAGGAAGCCTTTTCCCTACACAATTAAGTTAATTTTTGTATACGAAGCTGGAAACTTCATAATGTTTGACATAACTCACAAACATACATGCTGCCCAAAAAACATACAATTTTAAAATAACTTGGGTTGCCCCTAAGCAGTGCACAAACCTCAGGACAAAATAAGTCCTTATGACTGGTTTCAATTGATTGCTTTCAAGCAGAAGAAAATGAGAAATCATTATGTGCACCAGTAGAAGCCTTCTTTTAAGCAGCAGTTCAGTTTAATTCATGTCACCTTGCTCATGAGAGCAATAACAAATAAAGAAACTGAGGATGGATTCCTAGGGATAATTAAGCAGTGTTGATCTTAGGACAGTTGTCTTTTCAATGAAACACTGATTGCATTGTTCATAACAAAACTACCTCTGCATGACAGAACTAATTAGTGACCATCTGAACTTACTTAGCCAAATGAAAAAAGCAATTAAAAATGCCGTCATCACTGGATCTGCCATTGAACATCTGGTTATATTGATAAGCAATAGAGCAAGTTAAAGCTTCTTTGGAACACAATGGAACTTAATCTGCTTGCTAAGCAGTAATTAGGAAGCAATAAGAGAATATGAGATTACTGTTGAGAAACTGTTATTGTGATGCAAACAACTTTCAAAATGCAGTTAAAAAAATTCCCCATGAATTGGTATTTAAATAAGAATTGTAGGAAATCTGAATTTTCCACAAATAAAAGATGATAAAGCCAATAGAAAATTATCATGGTTTAGCAATATTTCAAAGTTTTTACACCATATCATGCTTTAGATAGAATATTTCCTTTATATATTGTAGAAAGGATGGCCATCAACTTATGTTTGATAAGATAGCTTAAAATCCTATCAAAAGGATTATCCAAACATGTGTTAAATTTTCCTTCTTTATCTTGCAAAAATATCGGCAAGTATTGAAGCAAGGACTGAAAAAGCAATAAAACAACAGAGAAACAGTAACTATGAATGAAGCACTCCAGTTATTCTAGTGATTTTTACAGATATTATCCATACTCTATTGTTTTTATGCAAGAGTGTACAAAATTGGATAAGAAGCATTAAAGACTTTTATAATTACACAGATAGAGAATTCAATCCTTAGTTCACTGCATGCAATTTGAAAACTGATTCACTGAAGATGAGAAGAAAATAAATGAATGTCTTATGTAATTGGTAAGGAAGATAATACTACAACTAGCACATAATATAGTATAATTTTTTTCTTAGGTTTGCATTTGATAACTTCAGGATAGCAAAGTGCATGTTGATTTTGTTTTTAACCTTTACAGAAATGACACGTCTTTTTGGTCATGTTAGGCAAATACAAAAGGAAAAACACCTTGAGTCTGAATTTGCAGAACATTCAAAGGAGAAAAACAACTTTTAGGGCATGTCTACACTAGGAAAATATTTTGAAATGACTAATTATCAAAAATAATAACTCCTGAAATAACTATTTCAAAATAAGTTTATTCCCCAAGGAAAGCAGGAGTAATTATTTTGAAAAAAAAAACAGCCCCTTATTTCAAAATAATGTGCTTGATAATGTGGACACTACGCTTGTTTTTTTTAAATAACTCTCTAGTGTAGACATGCCCTAACATTAAATGTTAATGTTAGTTGTCAGTCTCTGGCATCTGGTATCATAATCAGCATTGGTGTGTGCCAGTTGATTCAAAAATTGACAAATGACTCCTCCTATTTGCTGTATGTGCATTCTACTTAATGTGCAGTCAATTAGTTTCCATGACATTATGTTTTGATTTATGCCAAGACTCCCATACAAAATCTCTTTTGTAAGGAATTGAAAAAATTATTTATTACTCAAGGTATATTAAGCAACATCTGATCACAGTACAGAATGCTTCTTTTGCTGATTTAGGGCCTTGATTCAGAAAATAATTTAATATATGCTTAAATCTGCCCCTAATCAGAATGACATTAAGCACATGCTCTCTTAAGGACTATCTTCAATAAAGGCGTTTTCCTGAACTTATAGATTCCAAGGGCGGAAGGTAACACTGTGATCATCT
Organism: Pelodiscus sinensis; assembly: GCF_049634645.1. Taxonomy (NCBI): domain Eukaryota; kingdom Metazoa; phylum Chordata; order Testudines; family Trionychidae; genus Pelodiscus; species Pelodiscus sinensis. The sequence continues at coordinate 96,859,438 of NC_134715.1, read as the reverse complement.
ACTCTTGATCTTCTCTATAACATACACTATAGACCTTCCCCAAAATAATTGTTTTTATAGAACAACTACAACAACATTGAATGAAAAAGTTGTCAGTGGTGGAGAATCTCATCACAACTCTTGGCAAATTATTTAAATGGCCAATTACTCTCACTGTTACAAATCTAAATGTGTGTAGCTCAGGAACTAGAAGCTTGATTCAAAGGAAGAAAAAGTCAAATGTTCAAATACAAAATAACTGGTTTGGCTGCCATACGGCAGAAAAGGCTTTTGGGGATTATTGTGGCTCACAAATTGAATATCAGTCAACAGTGTGATGCTGTTGTAAATAAAGCAAATGTCATTCTGGGATGTATTAACAGAAGTGTCATAAGTAAGACATGGGAGGTAATTGTTCCACTTAGCACTAGTGAGGCATCTGTTGGAGGATTATGTCTAGTTTTGGGCAGCACGCTTCAAGAAATATGTGAATAAGTTGGAGAGAGTCTAAAGGAGAGCCAAAAATGGTAAAAAGTTGAAGACAGCTAGGTATGTTTAGTTTAGAAAAAAAAAAGTCTAAAAGGGGACATAATAGTCTTCAAATATGTAAAAATAAATGTTTACAGAGAGGTAGTGATCAGTTGTTCTTTGTATCTACTGAGAGAAGGGCAAAAAATATTCTTATTTTGCAGTAAGAGTGATGTGGTTTGGATATGAGGGGGGGAGGGGGGGAGAAAGCTTTCCAATTATAAGGCAAGTCAAACAGTGGAAAGGTTACATGAGAAGATTGTATAGTACCTGTCACTGAAGGTTTTTAAGATCAGGTTTCAGTGGTGCTCAACATTATTACACAGGAAGGTCACACAAATTTTAGCACAAACTTGTCTGAACCAGATTCTACATATTTGAATAAGATTTAGAATCACCTGTTTTGTTCACATTTAACTTCAGATTGTTAAATATATATTTAAATAATTTGTTTTTCCTGTACAGTAATGTCGGTTTACACACTGCTTTAAACAAAATGATATAACCATGATAACCAAATGTTAATGAATAGGCAGTTAGGGTATGTCTACACTACAGCACTAATTTGAACTAACTTAATTCGAACTAAGCTAATTCGAACTAGTGCATCTAGACTTAAAAACTAGTTCGAATTAGCATTTTGCTAATTCAAACTAGCGTGTCCACATTGAGTGGACCCTGAACCGAGGTTAAGGATGGCCGGAACCAGTGCTGACAGGGCATCAGATTAGGATTTAGAACGTGGAGCTTCTGTCTCAGGCTAGCCGAGGGTTGTGCTTAAAGGGACCCGACCTCCACCCCGGACAGACAGTTCTAAAACTTTCCTTTTCTACATGCAGGGGCAGGTGATGGGCTGTTAGGAACTGTGCACTCCTCACTCATCCTAATCAGCCTGGGGGCTACACAACATCCTGTGCAAGTGGGTGCACACAGAGTGCCAGTTTAGAGCGCTCAGTTCCATGATGCTCTTATACAGGAACCCCATAGTCCTCCTCACATGGGATATGTCTACACTACAGCACTAATTCGAATTAACTAATTCGAATTAGTTAATTCGAACTAAGCTAATTTGAACTAGTGCATCTAGACCTAAAAACTAGTTCGAATTAGCAAATTCGAACTAGCATGTCCACATTGAATGGACCCTGAACCGAGGTTAAAGATGGCTGGAAGCAGTGCCGGCAGGGCATCAGATTAGGACTTAGAGCGTGGAGCTTCTGTCTCAGGCTAGCCGAGGGCTGTGCTTAAACGGACTGACCACCACCACAGACAGACAGTTCTTAGGGTTCCGTGCTTGCTTGTGTACCTCTATGAGGGACAGCTAAGCAGTCCTGGCTTGGAGTGCTCTGAGTGCCCACACTCGGCACATCACAGCACTCGGCCATCAGCCCGGCTGCACTTGACGCAGGCTGCCATCCGGGGGTGGTGTCAATCGGGCGGCTGCAGGAGAGCTTCCACCCCGAGGAGTCCGCAGAGCCACCCCAGTCCTCCCCATCGGGGGCTCGTACCCTATTCCTCCCTCACCTCCTTCCACTTACCCCTCCTTAGCTCCCCTTCCTGATGTACAAAATAAAGGACACGTGTGTTCAAAAATAGAAACTCTCTTTATTGAACAAAACTCTGGGAGACTGGGAAAAGGAGGTGGGAGAGGGGAAGAGAGAGGGTGGGAGAGGGGAGGGCAACTAAAATGATGAGGGGTTTGGAACAGGTCCCATATGAAGAGAGGCTAAAGAGACTGGGACTTCTCAGCTTAGAAGAGAAGAGACTGAGGGGGGATATGATAGAGGTTTATAAAAGCACGAGTGGTGTGGAGAGGGTGCATAAGGAAAAGTTCTTCATTAGTACCCATAATAGAAGGACTAGAGGACACCAAATGAAATGAATGGGTAGCAGGCTTCAAATTAATAACACAAAGTTCTTCTTCACAAAGCAAAGAGTCAAACTGTGGAACTCCTTGCTGCAGGAGGCTGTGAAGGCTAGACCTATAACAGAGTTTAAAGAGAAGTGAGATAAATTCATGGAGGTTGGATCCATAAAGTGGCATTAGCCAGGGGGTAGAAATAGTGTCCCTGGCCTCTGTTTGTGGAAGGCTGGAGATGGATGGCACGAGACAAATGGCTTGGTTATTGTCCTCGGTCCATCCCCTCCGGGGTACCTAGTGTTGGCCACTGTTGGCAGACAGGCTACTGGGCTAGATGGACCTTTGTTCTGACCCAGTATGGCCGTTCTTATGTTCTTATGTTCTAAGCTCAGGGCTCAGGGTCGGGGGTCTCACTGGACCACCCAGATTTTCATGCAAACCTGCTCCTGGGTGGCCAGGCTAGCAGCTATTCTGCCCTAGACGGCCACTTTCCTGTGCCTAGTGCAGAGGTCATGAATGAGGTCCATGATCTCCGCACTAGACTAGGCGGGCGCCCACCTCTTGCGGCCCTGGGCATGCTCCTGGGAGCTGCTGGCCTGGTCCCGGGAAGAGGCGGAGGGCTGGGTGGCAGTGGGTGGCTGGCTCGTGCTGTGCCAGGTGCAAGGTCTGCTGGCTGGGTGCTGGCAGGCTTGCATCTGGCACGGGCACCATAGCCAGACCCTGCCCCTTTAAGGGCTCCGGGGCCGGGAGGGGGGCAGAAGAGTTTCCCTGGTGGTGCCCAGAGTGACCACCAGGGAAAGCTGGGGAGGGGTAGCCTCCCACTAATTCGAATGAAGTGGCTACACAGCCCTTAATTCGAACTACTTAATTCGAACTAGGCGTTAGTCCTCGTAGAATGAGGTTTACCTAGTTCAAATTAAGCGCTCTGCTAGTTCGAATTAAGTTCGAACTAGTGGTTTGCCTGTGTAGCGCCTATCAAAGTTAATTTGAACTGACGTCTGTTAGTTCGAGTTAACTTTGTAGTGTAGACATACCCTTAGTTATTTTGTGTTGAAGCAGGCTGTGGGCCATAAATTGTTCACCCCCTTAGGGAAATACCTTTCAGGAATTATCTCAATATACTTAATTCTGTCCCAGTGCAGTATGATGGGTTAAAACAATGCTTCCTCAATGGTGGGTTCCTCTCCACCAGCAGGTTGCAGTAAAGTTTTAAATGGATTACCACTCAAGAGCTGGATGAACCCATCAAAGTGTCCTGACCAAAGCAAACATACACTTCTCCCAACTCAGTGTAGAGGAGCGGCCTGAGAGAAGTTGGATGTTGGCAAATCTGCCACACATTCACCTGGCAATAATTAGGATTGTGGAGACATAGCAGAGGGTGTGTATATTAAAGCTGGACGCAGAAAAAGGACAACATATAGTAAAAAGTCCGGTAATCACAGGCTTAGATTATCTTTCAAGAATCCTTTCAGTTTTTCAAAGGAAAAAAAAATGGCTCCCATTATCTTAAATAGACATTGGTTCAGGTCCAAACAGCATAATATTTTGTTTTAGTTTACTTCATAGTTTCCTAGAATGACTATCTCAGGTTTTGTCTTCACTTGCAGCCTAATTCGAACTAGTGTAGACATACCCTCTGTTCCAACTTTATTTTAAATACTTCCTTTAGAGTGTGGGTGAAATTACCTGCTCCCTTATTAGTGAGAGATTAATAAACTATCATTCTATTGTGACTGATCTCTTGCTTCAGGAAAGGTAGCAAAAACAGGAGTAGACTGTTATTTTAATCCATCACAGTAATAGATTAAACAAACCCCAGGAGCCAAACAAATCAAGTGTGGTAGCGACTTCAGTGATAGTAGTCACTTTGGTACTACTTCAGGTTTTTTACAGGTTATCAGTCTCAAGTAGGAAACCTAAATGGGATGGATTTGTGTCCTGTTGGTCAGCTACCAGATTCAATTTATCAGGTCACAGAAGGAAAAGGCACATCCATTAAACAATGTCTTTTTTATTTTTAAATAATGTAGTGGCCATTTTAATGTGAGTTTAAAAAGTAGCTTGAAATAGTGAAAAATCCTAAAATAAATAATTATTTTTGTCAAAATGCTATCTAGCTAACTACCTATTTTAGAGAGTTTGTGCATCTGTCTGTCTGCGAGTCCATCGTTCTGTCTGTGAGTCCATTTGTTCGAGAACTACTCTTAAAAGGTAAAAGCTAGGACCACCCAATCAGGTATGCAGCTTCCTCTTATCCTAATTTAAAGCAAGGTCAGGGTTTGTTTGTGACAGGAAAATGGGATGTACCTGGAATTTGATTGTTTTCATTAACATGGAAAGGGAGGGGCCTGATAGGAGGGGCGGTTATGCTCCACAATGACCACAGGGGGCAGAGAGTGCTGGGGGACAGTTATACTGCAGGGTAATCATGGGGGGCAGGTAGCTGCACCAGGAAGAGAATGGCCAGCTGGGTTTAGGGTTTACCATATTGCTGGTCACTATCCCAGGTAAGTAGTCCCCCTGCCCCCAAAGCCTCTCCCACCCAGCCCTCAGCCACAGTATTAGATGGAGGAGGGAAGCCCTCCTGGCCAGCAGACCTGGTCCCCCTCCTGAGGAGCCACCAGCTGTCCAGGAGCAAGGCTATAGACAGCGTAGCCCCAGCTCCCCCTTTGCAAGGAGCTGCCAGGGCAACACAGCCCTGATCCCCGGAAGAAGCAGTGCCATCCTCAGTACCATGGGCAGCCCAGGTAAAGTCCTCCCAAACTTCAACCCCCCCAACCTTCCAGGCCCTTGCCCTGAGCCCCCTGACCCCTGCCTGACTCCTGTACCCCCTATACCCTCAGCCCCCTGCCCTGACCCTTCCCCATCCCCAAGCCTCTGATCTTGCTCCTGCACCCCTCCCACCTGCAGCGTCCTGCCTTGAAGGACCTCAGTAACACTGGGTACATCTTCTAGTGGTCTATATGAGAATCTGTAAGTAGCTTTATTGGGAGTTACCATACTGTCAACAAAGCTGAAAATAGCTTGAATTAATCAAAAGTTTCCTTCTATAATTTGTATTGTAAAGTGAATCCCAAATTCTCTTTCCATTTACATCTAAGAATTTCCTAATTAGAAAATGGGATAATATGCAAGGTTGTATATAAGTCTGAGACAGAGATTTACCTGTATCTATTTTTCTAATAGCCCTGGTAAACAGAGTATGCCTTTCTATACAAACTGTGGCTGGAGAATCCAACTGGTATTAGTTGTTTGAGATTTGTTTATTATTGCAAACATAGATGCTTATGAACTTGGAAAGATTTTACCACTTGTAATATTTTATTTCTATATGATATCATGTCTGGAAGACAATAGAATTGTATGGATTTCCTGTGTTCCTTCTATTGCTCTCTCTCTCTCCCATGCCACACCTGGCCTCCTTTCTCTGCTTCTATTTATATTATGAACCTGCTTGATAAATCACAATCAAATTCCTTTATCCTAGATGTCAGCTGAAAGAGCAAGGTGGAAGTAAGGCTTTAATATTTTCTTTCATGTAATATTGCCAGCTGAATCTTCCTTTTAGACATTTCCCATTGATCTGTAATCTGCAGATAGTTTGAAGGCTATATCTTTTGCTGGGGTTACTATACCTGAATTGTATTGGTTTCAATTTGTTTCTGACATACATGCTATCTTTGTGTCATTTTGCCTTTAGGAGAAGTTGGGAACCATTTTTGTAAGATGGTTTAGAATCTGCTACAGGTTGAAATTCTCTAAGCTGGGACTCTGGTGGAGGTTGGAGGCAGGCACCCTGCAGGAGTCTGGAGTCTGGAGCCCCACTATGGTGGCTTCAGGGGAGTTGGCAGCGGGGTGACCAGACTGCCATCAGGTTCCAACAGGGCAGCAGTCTGCTGCATTGGGGCCAGGAGTCCTGGCAGCTGGGCTATAGGCTGCTATGTCAGGGCTGGCGGGGCTGGGAAACCCAGGGGCAGAGCCACAGACTGCTGCAGTGGGGCTGGGATGCTACTGTGATGGAGCCAGCAGATCCAGGAGCCCCAGCAGTAGAGCTGCAAGCTGATGTGGTGGGAGTGGGAGGCACGACAGTGAGGCTGCAGGCTGCAGTGGTTCGGCTAAGAGCTTGCCATAGCAGTAGGCTGCTGGTGGGGATGGAAGCCTGGTAGGGCCTTCAGGGTACTAGAACTGGTAGTAGGGGTGGAGCTGGCCAGAAGTCCATTGGCCAAGCCAGGAGTGGAGCCAGACTGTGGGGTCATTGATGGGTGGGTGGGCGGGCAGAAATGACCTCCCCTGGTCCAGAAAAATCCCTTGTTCAGGACCAGTAAGGTCCCCAGGATCCCAGACCAAGGAAATCCAACCTGTATACACATTCTCTTTTGGTCATCTTAGATATCTGAGGCAGAGCAGAAAGAGTCTCTTCACTATGGCTAAATAATTCTGCCTTATGTTTCACTAAGTGGTACATGCTGTTCTGAATCCCTGGCAGAATTCCCATGGAATCTGTACATGTGAATCAATGACAGACTATTTATATATGTACTTAGATTTATACATTACAGCAAGACGTTCCTTTACAGATTTCAGTCATTTTGATACAGACTGAAAAAGCTGTCAGACTCAATAATTGTTTTAAAACAGAATAAAACCATCAGCTTCTCCTCATAACCCAAACTATCTGTGTCTTCCTGGAAAACTACCCTAACTGGAAGTATCAAAGGGTATGTCTACACTACAAAGTTAGTTCGAACTAACGGACATTAGTTCAAACTAACTTTCATAGGCGCTACACTAGCGCTCCATTAGTTCAAACTTAATTCGAACTAACGGAGCGCTTAGTTCGAACTAGGTAATACACATTCCACGAGGATTAAGCCTAGTTCGAACTAGCTAGTTCGAATTAAGGGCTGTGTAGCCCCTTAGTTCGAACTAGTGGGAGGCTAGCCCTCCCCAGGTTTCCCTGGTGGCCACTCTGGCCAACACCAGGGAAACTCTACTGCGCCCCTCCCGGCCCCGGAGCCCTTAAAGGGGCACAGGCTGGCTACGGTGCCCGTGCCAGGTGCCAGCCTGCCAGCACCCAGCCAGCAGACCCTGCACCTGGCACGGATCGAGCCACCCACACGATGCCCCCCAGCCCTCCCCCTCTTCCCGGGACCAGGCTGGCGGCTCCCGGGAGCTTGCCCGGGACCGCAACAGGCGGGCACCCGCCTGGGCTACTGTGGACATCGTGGACCTCATCCACGACCTCCGCACTAGGCACAGGAAAGTGGCCGGCTAGGGCAGGATAGCTGCTAGCCTGGCCACCCAGGAGCAGGTTTGCATGAAAATCCGGGTGGTCCAGTGAGACCCCCGACCCTGAGCCCTGAGCTTAGAACATAAGAACATAAGAACGGCCGTACTGGGTCAGACCAAAGGTCCATCTAGCCCAGTAGCCTGTCTGCTGACAGCGGCCAACCCTAGGTACCCCGGAGGGGATGGACCGAGGACAATGACCAAGCCATTTGTCTCATGCCATCCTTCTCCAGCCTTCCACAAACCTTGGGAAGCCTCTCTCTTCCCCTCTCCCACCTTCTTTTCCCAGTCTCCCCCAGTTTTGTTCAATAAAGACAGATTCCATTTTGGAAGACACATTATCTTTATTTTGTACATCAAGAAGAGGGGCTAGGGAAGGGTAAGTGGAAGGAGGTGAGGGAGGAATGGGGCACAAGCCCCCGATGGGAAGGACTGGTCTGGCTCTGTGGGCTTCTGGGGGTGGAAGCTCTCCTTCAGCCCCCCAATTGCCCCCTCTCCCCAGATGGCAGCCTGCGGCAAGTGCAGCCAGGCTCATGGTCGCGTGCTGTGATGTGCCCAGTGTGGGCACTCAGGGAACTCCAAGCCAGGACTGCTTTGCAAGCGGGGCACCCCTGAGAACTGTCTGTCCATGGTGGGGGTCGGGTCCCTTTAAGCACAGCCCTCGGCTAGCCTGAGACAGCATCTCCACGCTCTAAGTCCTCCTCTGATGCCCTGCCGGCACTGCTTCCGGCCATTCTTAACGCCGGTTCAGGGTCTACTTAATGTGGACATGCTAGTTTGAATTAGCAAAACGCTAATTCGAACTAATTTTTTAGTCTGGATCTGTTAGTTCGAATTAGCTTAGTTCGAATTAATGTTGTAGTGTAGACATACCCAAAGAGAACATCCGTTTCCCCAGCTCCTTCACCCTTACTCCCAGAGCCTGGTGGTCACTTCTGATGTGATCAGGGTTATGCCTTGTAGTGCCATTTGTCCCTATGTGGATGAGTAGTACAAAGTAGTAATCAGAAGGCTGGATGATCCTCAACAATCCACTTGTAATGTCTCTTATAAGGACCTGTGGCAGGCAGTACACCTCCTAGGATGCTATGTCAGGCTGACAAAGGGGTGTCATCCTTCTCCTCAGAAGGAAATCACCGACCAATACTATCCTATGTTTTCTCTTTGGAATGGTGTCAATGATCCTACCAGAAGTGGGGGGTACAGGTCTTCTCCAATTTTGGGGGAAATTCTTCATCCCTTTTTGCCAAGGAAGCATAAACAGTTCTCCATCACTATAGTTGTTGAGTTAATAGCAGGGATGGAGCACTACCTGCTACCGGAAATAAATAGCAAACAGTGTCCTCCCTGTGACAGAGCCATATCTTCCTCTGCTGTGATAACAGTCTTCGCCAGCAGTCCTCTCCAACTGGATAGCTTGCTTAGACTTGCAGGTATCCATATTATTATTCTCAAATAATTCCTCATGTGCATCGGTGTGCCTCAGACTAGCTACCACATTCTATAGCTCTCCCATGTGCTTCCTAAGAGATTCTGTCAGCAAATGCCATTTACATTGGACATTCTCCCCAGGCTGGATTTCTGTGAAAGGGAATTTCAAGTCACTATCTCTGCAAATGCATGTCAGGATCTGGGTAGAGGTTCTCTGTCTGAGTACAAGTGCAGGAGAGGAAGACAGGAGCAGTGTTAAAAATGGTGATGCAGCCTTTCAAACCATACTGCTTATACAGATAGTACCTGACTTACGAACGAGTTATGTACCAAAAACTTGGTCGTAACTCGATCTGTTCATAAATCAGACCCCATTCATTTAAATGTGACCTCACTGTTCATAAGTGCGGATCGTATTCATAACTCGGGGACCTGCTTAATGGGAGGTTGGTCCTAAGGACGAATGGTCATTAGTCGATGCATTCATAACTCAGGGACCACCTGTATTTTGTCTACTTCTCACAAACTCTTTCCTAGCTCCATCTGGTATCTTTTAAGATTTTGTTTCTAAGTTTGTCCTACCACTCATTAGTCAAACAGGGAGAGGAAGATCACAAAGATGATCAAAGATGAACAAGAGAAAAAAAGGTTGGTCAGTTCCCAAACACAATCCAAACTGAATCTGTATATAACCTGTAGGCTAGTCTACACTAGAAGTGCTATAGCAGCACAGATCCATTATCCATGAGAGCGCTCACAGGCTATGTCTACACTGCACAGATTTTCTGGGATACCAGAGGTATCCTGGAAAATCTATGCCACATCCAAGGAACAGTTTCTGGAAAAGCAGACGCGTTCTTACACCATCCCTGTATTCCTCATTGTACGAGGAATAAGGGATGTGCTGAAAGAGGAGGATTTTCCAATATTTGGCCCCATATAGATGGGCCAAATTTCAGAAAAGCCTCTTTCAGAAAAAAAGCGGAAAAAATATGCAAATTATGGTTCACAATTTGCATATGTTTTTTCCAACTTTTCTTTGCGGTATAGACCTAGCCACAATGATTTAATTACTCCACTTCTCTGAGAGGCAGAAAAGATCTCCCACTATCACAACACTCTCTACACTGTTGCTTAAGTAGCTGTAATTTCTGTCATTCAGGGATGTGGATTATTCACACCTCTGAGCAATGTAAACTTATACCAGAGTAGGTGGTATTACAGACAAGTCCTGAAAGAAGAAAAAATGGCCAAAAAATTAAATGGCCAAACAATCTGACTCACCCCAGGATTAGTACTCCCTGCTTGTTCAGCAAGTGATCTCCTTCTCAAACTCTTTTTTGCTATCCCCTGTTTCCCATCTCCCTTGGGTCACATATGCACTAGGAAATTATTTCAGAATTACTAAAATTGAAATAACTCCTGAAATAACAAAACTGAAATATCATGTCCCTATTCCAGGTTCATCGGGGAAGGCTCACGACACCTGCACCTTCTGGAACTCTTGCCTGTTGTGAAAAATGCTTCCCAGCTCTTTCCCCCCTGCAATGCACCATCATAATCTGGGAGGTTGACATGTCTATCATAATACTGGGTGACACGGTCTAACCCTTCCACTCCTGGCACATGAAGCCCTCCACAGGCAGCCTGGACCCCATCAAGGAACACTTCAACACCAGGCTGAGCAGGTATTGCATGGTGGTGGAGTGTGCACTTGGCTACTTAAACGGGAGGTTCTGGAATCTCCTCACCTACTTGGACCTCAGCAAGCACAACATCCCCTTTGTGTTGGCAGCCTGCTGTGTGCTCCACAACCTCTGTGAGAGCAAGGGGGAGACTTCCCTGCCAGGGTGGGGAGTGGGCATATGTTGAATAGCTGTCCAGGACATACAAGCAGCTGGACACCAGAGCCATTCAGTGAGCACATCAAGAGGCTGTGCTCATCAGAAAGGCCTTCAGGAGGAGTTTCAGCCAAGGCCAGCTGTGAAACACTCCCCCATGGTTCTCCAGAAGAGGCCCCTGCATTTCCTGTGTGTCTTTTCTTCCCTACTCCTCCCTTCCCCTGCTCCCTTTCCCACTTCCGCCTCCCCTACAGAGCAAATAAAAAAGTTTTATTTGACTAAAAAAAAACCTGTTTATTTGGGGAATATACAGCAGGGGCAGGGACTAATGAAAGAACCTTGAATGGGAGAGGAGACAAGAAGGGAGAGGGAGGGTCAGGCATAAGTCTAAGACTGGCACCTACCTCGGGTAGCTCGGGAGACTTTGGTTGCCCAAAAGGTCCAACCACCATGTGTCCTGGGGCCCCAGTGTCCCTGAGGGGAGAGGTAGGAGGGGAAGCCACAGGGAGGGAAGTTGGATAGTGGCCTGCTCCATGCACGAGACCATGAGCTCCATCACCAAGGTGAGGTGCACCAGGTGATTCCAGGTGGCCTTCCTCTGATCCTGGTCAGTGGCCCTCTCCTGGTGCTCCTCTTTGAGCCACTGGTCTAGGAACTGCAGGTAGGCATTATGTTCTCTCATTATGTTCTCCCAGGTTCTCTTCCTCCAGTGGATCCCATTGAGTCATGCAGAGGGCATGATAGATGGAGGACTCACCATGCTCATAGCTGGCCCAGCTGTGATGAAAAGTTACAAAGGAAGTCATCTCTGGAGACACTTTGTGTGAAGCCTCGTCCTAATCTCTGAGCCATTACAGAAGGTCTCAATGCAGATGGTGATGTGCTTTGAGCAAGGCTATATGTTTGCTATATAACAGGCACTTTTTTGCAGGGCACAGACATCCTAGGGGAGCATTTCTACACCCATGGCCTGGGGACAAGCAAGCATTGGAAGGTGCCAGCCAGGCCAGGAGCCTGCAGGAGAGAGATGTGTGGCTTGGCTTCCTACTGTGTGCCTCACACACCAGGTCCTGCACTGGTGGTATCCTGCAGAAAGAGAACTTCTATCCCTGCCTGCTGGAGGGAGGGGAGTGTTTGGGGAGGTGTGTGTGAGTGGCAGAGACCACTTGCTGGAGATAGTACTACTGGGGTCCCCTCCTCTTCCTTTACCCAATAGGTTCCCATGAAGGGGATCATTTCCCTCTGCATCTCCATGCTTGACCGGGAGTGGATGCTGCTTAAGTCAAGGAAAGACCCTGTGCCATGTGCAGCACTGATTTGTGGTTCCATGACCCCAGCCTCCTTAGTGGTGTCTTGTTGTGGGAAGGTGTCCCAATACTATTATCCCAGGGAAGATAATGGAGCAGGTAATTAAGGAAATCATATGCAAACACTTGGAAGGTAATAAAGTGACAGGGTATGTCTACACTACCTAATTTGAACTAGGAGGGTAATGTAGGCATACCGCACTTGCAAATGAAGCCCGGGATTTGAATTTCCCAGGCTTCATTTGCATGAAGCCGGCCGGCGCCATTTTTAAATGCCGGCAGTTCGAACCCCGTGCCACACGGCTACACGCGGCATGGAGTAGCTAGTTCGGATTAGGTTTCCTAATCCGAACTAGCTGTACTCCTCATGCCCCTGCATGTAGATAAGGAAAGTTTTAGAACTCACCTGAAGAGCCTTTTCCAAGTTCATCTGAAGGCTGGGAGACATCCTAAGAGGGAAGACTAGCTCCAGGGTGAGGAGCAGATCCTGGCTGGCAACATAGTTGCTTGGCTGGTCGCCTCCTTCTTCATCTCCTCCATGTAACCCCTACCTTGTGGAAGCTGATGCCGGGTGTGTCCTGGCTGAACTCAACAGTGATGAGGAGGAGATGACTGGCCCCCATCCCAGGATGGCATCAAGCTGTTCATAGTAGCAGTACATGTGTGGCACTGCCCTGGGTGTGGCCTTTGTTAGCCAGGCTGGCAGCCATACACGTCGGCATTCCTCTTTCTGTGCAGAGATCCACGGAGGCCAAAGCTCTCATGTGTCCCTGGCTAGTGGCTGCCGAGGTTGCTGCAAGAGTACTGGTTTGCATGGGATGCTCAGAGGAAGTGTTGGTGTCTGCCACGGCTCCATCCTTTACTGATGTATGGCATGGGGCATGCCAAGCTGTCCACATGCCACAAGCCTTTCTCCTGCAGCCAGCTACTTTAAGCTCTGCAGGAAAAGGGGAGCAATGGAACTAGCAGATGTGGCCAGAGCAGCCACAAGTGCAGCTGTGAGAGGCCTCTGGAGGTCAATTATTTTGAATTAGCAGCATCAGAGTGTCCACACTAATTCTATTTCAAAATAACAATTTCAAAATAAGCATTATTCACTGAGGAAAGCAGGCATACAGGTTTAAAAATAATCAGTCCCTTATTTTAAAATAAGGGGCTAGGTAGTGTGGTCACTCTGTTTGTTATTTTGAAATAAGGGGGTTATTCCGAAACAACTCCCTGGTGAAGACTAGGGCTTGGATACTTAGCATCTGGCTTTTAAGCCCTTCTTTCCTACATTTTCTCTTTTGTATCTGGTCAATGCCAAGTGCACTGATGACATTGCAAGACAAGAAAATAATAATTGGGGTGAAGTCCAGGCTTGTGACAGATTTTAAAAAAAAGTTTTTAGAAATCTCTCCCCTTGAGAACATTGGTTGTAATAGCAAAATTGCCGTTAGCTTTAATGGGTCTCAGGCTTGGCCCAAAATGCATAAATATATCTGATGCTTTATCTTGCAGTTGTTCACATAGCTAAACTTCCATTGAGTTAACTTGGAAGTTTGGATGTGCAAGAAGTACAGAATAAGGCCCGCTGTATCTTGGCAATAGTTAAATGAATTTTGCTCAATGAAGATTCTCAAGGTGGCTGTTCGGAGCACTAATAGTAGTAAACTCCTCCCTTCAAACAACTGCTGGTGATAGATAGCATGTGGACTTTGGGAAGTGCAGAAGGCAAAAGGAGAATTGTGTCAGATGCCACTTCTGCTAATCTAGCCTAATGGTCGCAGCTAGGCATTGGTTTGTGCCTGAGCCAAAGGTAGAGTTAGAATTGAGATCTGGGGACAGGCCATGGTCAAACTGAGATTAGAATCCATAGAGAAACCAGAGTGCAAGCTAAGTCAAAGCTAAGCATTCAGCATCTAAAGACAAGCCAAAATGATATAAAAGCCTGAGTCCAGATACTGTCTGAATTCTACTTCAAAATCAAGTTTAGACCCAGAGATCCTAGCAATTTTTTTTCAGAATAAGCCACTAAAAGAAAAGAATATATCATGTCATACAGCCGCTGAGATCATGAAACATCTTTTCAAGAAGGGAAAGGAAAAATGAAAAGTTCATAAAGATTATAGTATTTTAACTCACCATCATCTCTGAGAAAACTGCAAGAGTAATCATTGTATTGGAGGATGATTTGAAAGAGATGAGAATAGACATTTAAATGCTAATCCATTTCATTTGCTGTGAGCGGCTGGATATTTTTGAACAAAGTCTACCCCTCACCAGTGACTGCTACAGTTAATCTTATTAAAACTAGTCAAAATAAAGTTGCATAAAATTCAAGAGCATTCTTCCCAATAGGAAAATTGCTTGAAGGAGACCTTTCTGTGCTCAGTAAATCTTTTCTTTTTCTAGTCTGCTCACAGACTTTGCATATACACTATAAAATGTTTACTGAACTCTTTCATGGACACTTTCTCACTATTCACTGCTGAAAAGGAGCAAATGTCAATGAATACAGATTAAGATGACCATCCATATAACGATTTAGAAGATCAGTGATATTACTTGTGTTTTTTCTTCTGACCTTTGCAGATTAGATCTTTGTTGGTGCATACACAGTGCTTTTATTGGTGTCTGCATGGTTTTTATGTACCCTTTCTAGCTTTGTCTTAATTATTATGACCTCGGTTTGGAAAAAGATTTATGCACATGTTAAGAACATAAGAACATAAGAACGGCCGTACTGGGTCAGACCAAAGGTCCATCTAGCCCAGTATCCTGTCTACCGACGGTGGCCAGCACCAGGTGCCCCAGAGAGGATGGACCGAAGACAATGATCAAGAGATTTGTCTCCTGCCATCCCTCTCCAGCCTCTGACAAACAGAGGCCAAGGACACCATTTTATCCCCTGGCTAATAGCCTTTTATGGACCTAACCTCCATGAATTTATCCAGCTTCTCTTTAAACTCTATTATAGTCCTAGCCTTCACAGCCTCCTCTTGCAAGGAGTTCCACAGGTTGACTACACACTGTGTGAAGAAGAACTTTCTTTTATTAGTTTTAAACCTGCTACCCATTAATTTCATTTGGTGTCCTCTAGTTCTTCTATTATGGGAACTAATAAATAACTTTTCTTTATCAGCCCTCTCCACACCACTCATGATTTTATAGACCTCTATCATATCCCCCCTCAGTCTCCTCTTTTCTAAACTGAAAAGTCCCAGTCGCTTTAACCTCTCCTCATATGGGAACCGTTCCAAATCCCTAATCATTTTAGTTGCCCTTTTCTGAACCCTTTCTAAGGCCAAAATATCTTTATGTTTATGGCTATACTTACTCACAGAAACTCTTAAAATTAAGACGATGTGGGCCAGAAGGAGCACCAACATATGAATGAATCTGTAGCCTGCTGGTTAGTGCACTCAGCCAGGACTTGGGAGACACATTATACCACTTCATTCTAGAAACTCTTTCATTATTTATCTAGCATCATCAGAAGCGGTTGATAGAGCCTGTAACAGGGCAACCCAACCCCGCACTATTCAAGGGGAGAGCAACCTGGCTTGCTGGACTAGGAAGGCCCCTCCCCTGCAGCACTGCTGGGCATGCTCCAACTGTGGGCCAGGTATCAAGGCCAGGGAGACAGCTCTGTCGGGGCGGATCTCTGGAGGGGAAGGAGATCCTGCCCAAGCACTGGAGCAGCTGCCACTGCTGCCTGAGCCATAGCCAGAGCCGCGGGCCCAGCCAACACTGCAGCTACAGCCACTGTACCAGTCACTGCCACCCCGCTGCCCATGGCTTGCAGCCACCCTAGTCACCATTGCCACACCAGCTGCTGCCATGCCAACTGCCGCCACTACACCTGATACCACTGTTGAACCAGACGCTGGACCAGATGCCGCTGCCATAACTGCCAATGCCGCTAACGCAGCAAGATCTGCATATGCAAGTGGGGCCTACACCGGCCAAGGGGACAGAGTAGGAAGCAGCCCACGGTGGGGAGCAGGAGGAGCCCCGGCGGGCCTGGTGCGTTTCGGGGAGAAGTCCCCACTGAGCCAGTGGAGGGAACCACCCGCCTCTGATAGGGCTCCGGAATGGGGCCTGATAGAGAGGGAGGGCCCAGGCCCCTCTACCCCCTTTTCCCAGCTCCCAGACTAGGAGCTGATTCTGAGGGTATGTCTACACTACCCTCCTAGTTCGAACTAGGAGGGTAATGTAGGCATACCGCACTTGCAAATGAAGCCCGGGATTTGAATTTCCCGGGCTTCATTTGCATAAGCGGGGCGCCGCCATTTTTAAAACCCTGCTGGTTCGAACCCCGTGCAGCACGGCTACACGGGGCTCGAACTAGGTAGTTCGAACTAGGCTTCCTATTCCGAACTACCGAACTACTTCAAGATGTACCGGTAGTACTTCGAGGTGTACTTCGAGGTGTACCGGTAGTACTTCGAGGTGTACCGGTAGTACTTTGAGGTGTACCGAGGTGTACTTCGAGGTGTACCGGAAATTCAAATCCCGGGCTTCATTTGCAAGTGAGGTATGCCTACATTACTCAGCTAGTTCGAACTAGCGGGGTAGTGTAGACATACCCTGAGAGACTAGACCTCTGGGCCTGTTTGCAAGAGGATAGGACTCAGGGCCTGATGGGGAATGACCCCATTGAGGAGATTGCGGGGCTAGGCACCCTGCCACAGAACCTCAAATCATAATATCCCGTACCCCATCTAAGAGATGAATGATCCCTGTTCAGATCCCTTCTCCCCTTCGAGGTGAGGAGAATCCTAGGCCTCTCACAGGCTGAGTACGATAACTCATGTGCTGAGAGCTATGATGAAGTCCTCTTTCTTCCCTCTCATTCCATATGGTATGACTCTGCCTCAGGGGAATGATCTGGTAGGCACCCTCTGATAATACCTGAGGGTATGTCTACACTACCACCTTAGTTCGAACTAGGGTGGTAATCTAGGCAACCAGAGTTGCAAATGAAGCCCAGGATTTGAATTTCCCGGGCTTAATTTGCATCTCACCGGGCGCCGCCATTTTTAAATGTCCACTAGTGCGGACTCCGTGCCGTGCGGCTACACGCGGCATGGACTATGTAGTTCGGACTAGTCTTCCTAGTCCGAACTACCGTTACTCCTACTTTCACGAGGAGTAACAGTAGTTCAGAATAGGAAGCCTAGTCTAAACTACCTAGTCCATGCCGCGTGTAGCCGTGCGGTACGGAGTCCGCACTAGCGGACATTTAAAAATGGCGGCGCCTGACGAGATGCAAATGAAGCCAGGGAAATTCAAATCCTGGGCTTCATTTGCAACTCTGGTTGCCTACATTACCACCCTAGTTCGAACTAAGGTGGTAGTGTAGACATACCCTGAGGGTATGTCTACACTATAGCACTAATTCGAACTAACTTAATTCGAATTAGTTAATTCGAACTAAACTAATTCGAACTAGTGCATCTAGACCTAAAAACTAGTTCGAATTAGCATTTTGCTAACTCGAACTAGCATGTCCACATTGAGTGGACCCTGAACCGAGGTTAAGGATTGCCGGAAGCAGTGCCGGCAGGGCATCATATGAGGACTTAGAGCGTGGAGCTTCTGTCTCAGGCTAGCCGAGGGCTGTGCTTAAATGGACCTGACCCCCACCCCAGACAGACATTTCTTAGGGTTCCCCACTTGCTTGTGTACCTCAATGAGGGACAGCTAAGCAGTCTTGGTTTGGAGTGCTCTGAGTACCCACACTCGGCACATCACAGCACTCGGACATCAGCCCGGCTGCACTTGCAGCAGGCTGCCATCCGGAGGGTGTCAATCAGGGGGCTGCAGGAGAGCTTCCACCCCGAGGAGCCCACAAAGCCACTCCAGTCCTCTCCATCGGGGGCTCTTATCCCATTCTTCCCTCACCTCCTTCCACTTACCCCTCCCTAGCCCCCCTTCCTGATGTAGAAAATAAAGGACACGTGTGGTCAAAAATAGAAACTCTCTTTATTTAACAAAACGGGGAGGGGGATTAACCTCTGGGGAGACTGGGAAAAGGAGGTAGGAGAGGGGAAGAGAGAGGGTGGGAGAGGGGAAGGGGAAACCTGGGAGGAGGGAGCTGGAAGGGGGAAGCCAGGGAAAGAAAGAGGGGAGGTATCCAACTATGGTACGCCATATCTTTAGTAGTGTGTACAGATGTGGTCTCCTTACCCCAGAAATGATGTTTTGGCCTTGGAAAAGGTTCAGAAAAGGGCAACTAAAATGATCAGGGGTTTGGAACAGGTCCCATATGAAGAAAGGCTAAAGAGACTGGGACTTTTCAGCTTAGAAAAGATGAGACAGAGGGGGGATATGATAGAGGTCTATAAAATCCTGAGTGGTGTGGAGAGGGTGCATAAATAAAAGTTCTTCATTAGGTCCCATAATGGACTAGAGGACACCAAATGAAATGAATGGGTAGCAGGCTTCAAACTAATAAAAGAAAGTTTTTCTTCACAAAGCAAATAGTCAACCTGTGGAACTCCTTGCTGCAGGAGGCTGGGAAGGCTAGAACTATAACAGAGTTTAAAGAGAAGTGAGATAAAGTCTAATGGAGGTTGGGTCCATGGAGTGGTATTAGCCAGGGGGTAGAAATGGTGTCCCTGGCCTCTGTTTGTGGAAGGCTGGAGATGGATAGCACGAGACAAATGGCTTGGTCATTGTCTTCGGTTCATCCTCTCCAGGGTACCTAGTGTTGGCCACTGTCGGCAGACAGGCTACTGGGCTAGATGGACCTTTGGTCTGACCCAGTATGATCATTCTTACATTCTTATGTTCTAAGCTCAGGATGGGGGTTTCACTGGATCACCCTGATTTTCATGCACATCTGCTCCTGGGTGGCCAGGCTGGCAGCTATCCTGCCCTAGACACCCACTTTCCTGTGCCTAGTGCGGACGTTGTTGATGAGGTCCACGATCTCCGCACTAGACCAGGCGGGCACCTGCCTCTTGCGGCCCTGGGCAGGCTCCTGGGAGCCGCCAGCCTGGTCCCAGGAAGAGGTGGAGGGCTGGGTGGCAGCAGGTGGCTGTCTCGTGCCGTGCCAGGTGCAGGGTATGCTTGCTGGGTGCTGGCAGGCTTGCACCTGGCACAGGCACCATAGACAAATCGTGCCACTTTAAGGGCTCCGGGGCCAGGAGGGGGGCAGACAAGTTTCCCTGGTGGTGCCCAGAGTGGCCACCAGGGAAAGCTGGGGAGGGCTAGCCTCTCACTAGTTCGAATTAAATGACCACACGGCCCTTAAATCGAACTACTTAATTCAAACTAGGCTTTAGTCCTCGTATAATGAGGTTTACCTAGTTCAAATTAAGCGCTCCGCTAGTTTGAATTAAGTTCGAACTAGCTGTTTGTATGTGTAGCGCCTATTAAAGTTAATTCGAACTAACGTCTGTTAGTTCGAGTTAACTTTGTAGTGTAGACATACCCTAGGAGATCAGATCTTGTGTGCAACTTAGAAGAATCCCTGTCTTCCGCTGGTTTATGAATTATTTTAGTGCAAAGATGGAATTTAAGCACCTGGGCATGTGTCAGGAGATAATGTGCATTCTTATAGGTAGATATATAAGCACCCAGGAACTTCTTTAAAAACTTAGGCACTGAATGGGCTTAGGTTCCTTACAAGATTCAACAGGAGTTATATATATCTCTGGAGCTCTATACTGTAACTGTAACTTACATTACCAACTCTTTTTGAGCATCCAGGCCTGTGAGACCTCATATGGAATACTTTGTACAATTCTGATCACCCTGTTTAAGAAAGAATCATTCAAAGTGGAACAGATGCAGGCTATTAGAATGATCAGGGGAACAGCTTGGGGATGTTTAATCTAATCAAGTGAAGGCTGCCAGGGGATGTGATTGCTTTCTGTAAATAAATCAGTGGTAAACTCTAGCGAGGGACAATAGCTTTTTAAGCTAAAGAACAACATTGTCACACGAACAAATAAATTATAAACTATCCATGAATAAATTTAGTTTAGAAACTAGAACACGGTTTCTAACCATCAGAAGAGTGGTATTTATGGAATAGTCTCACAATAGCTGTAATGGGGGACAAACAGCCCAAGGAGTTCAAAATGGAGCTTGATACATTTCTTAAATTAATTCTATGATAAGGCTGCCTGTCAGCAGAGACTGGACTTGACATCCCCAGACTTCCATTCTAGTCTCATGTCCTCTATTTTTATGCTTTTGTTTATGGATAATTTTATGAATGCGGAAATACTGAGATAATGACTATAGCCATGTACTTTGTCCTTATTGGTTTAGTAATAATTAGGTTACATCCTCTTATTTAAAAAAAATTTTCTGTAGAGATTTATTGCTTTTTAATATATATTGTCTAAATATCTGTAATAAACCAGTAACAACTTCTGTAGTCATGTGTTTTGTTTTTATTTCTATTTAGTTGAAGTGTTGGAGAAAATTAGTTTCATTTTTGTATATTGGTTTTCTGGGACATTTTTCTATCTCTGAAAGTCTGAATGCATTAATAATCCTTGACATGTACTTCCAAAACTTTGCATGTGATTAACTCTTTACCTATCCAATTAATTCCAATGATTACTGATGGGATGTAGGGTTTTTTGGATTAGGAACATGCCCCACTAGGGAGAATTAAATAGCAAAAGTCTTCCTGGTCCTAATTTCTATTCCTTGTGCATCCACATTTTCCACCAACTTCAGATGGGACTGTTGGCTCCCTATTCACATAACTGCATATTTTAGAGCAATAATTCTGTCAAGTAAACTAAAGAGATGGAATGCTATTTCTGAAGGGCTTTTGTTTGATCAAACTTTCTGCTGGAGAACCATACTTTGCTGTTTCCAGTATAAAAAGGACGAGAACTATATAGCTACTCCAGGATATTCTGCCATTATGGGAGCGGGAGTTTGGCCAAACATTAGAAAACATCATGATCTTTTGAAAATATCAAGCTCGTCTAAAATGAAATTATTAACTTGTTAGCTTCACTACTTAGAATGTTTATTGATTTTGTCCCTTATAGAAATTATCCATTTTTTCTTACAATTAGTTTTTTCCTTTAAGTTAGTTCTGCTATTATCTATCCAGCAATCCAAAAGAAGAAGGGTAGCTCAGATCACTAATTTGTGAAATGCTACTTGCTCTTGAGAATGCCCTGAATTGATGGTAATGCTATTGATGTTATTCTCTAACATAGACTTTAAGGTCAGCTGGAACCATTATGATTATCTATTCTGGCCTCCTGCTCATTGGTCACAGGCTCTCACCCATGTTCTCCAGTAATAGTCCTCAAATCTCTGGCTGAGTTACTGAAGCCCCCAAATCATGATTTAAAGACTTCAGTTTTACAAATCCACTATTTGTTCTAGTTTCTACCAGCAAGTGACCCGTGCTCCATGCTACAGAAGGCAAAGACAAACAAACAAAAACCAAAACAAAACAAAATGGCTTTTTGGCAATTCAACCTGGAGGAAAAAATTTTCCCCAACACCAAATATGACAGTTAATTGAACCCTGAGCATGTCTTTAAGATAGACCAGCAAGAAAGAATTCTCTATGGTACTTGAGAAGCTTTCCCATCTAAAACTCCCTCTTTGGCCATTGGGATTTTTGCTCTAGCTGTTGCAGGTGGGCCACATGAAATTGTAGGCAATCTTATCAGACTATCCCCTCCTTAAATTTATCAACCTCAGTCCATAAGGCAATTAAGTTTTTTGCCTACACTATTCCTGTAGAAGGCTGTTCCAGAACTTCACTTCTCTGATGGTTAGGAACGTGATTAATTTCAAGACTAGACTTTTTGATGGACAGTTTATATCCATTTGTTCTTGTGCCAACATTGTCACTTAACTTAAATAAGTCCTTTCCTTCTGTAGTGTATATCTTTCTGATATATTTATAGAGAACAATCATGTCTTCCTTCAGTCTTCATTTAGTTATGCTAAACAAGACAACGTCCTTAGGTCTTCTCTTATAAGGTAAGTTTTCTACCCTTTTGATCATCCTGGTAGCCCTTCCCCATAACTTTCTCTTCAAATTCCTCTTTCTTAAATATGGGGCACCAAACCTGCATATGATATTCCAGATGAGGTCTCACCACTGTTTTGTATAATGTGAATAACATTATACATAATAATATTTCCTATCTCTACTGATGCTTACAAAGATTGGTTGATGCATACAAAGATTGTATTAGCCTTTTTCTCATTGGCAGTTAATAGTGATCCCGTGATGAACTAATACATTCCATTCTTTCTCCTCCTCCATTGATTCCAACTGATATGTATCTGTCTTACAGCAATTTTGTTGTTGTTGTTAGTCCCTAAGTGCATTGCCTTGCACATTGCATTTTGAACTATTACATTTAATTCCATTTCTATTACTCCAGTTTTCTAGATCCTTCAAATCTTCTTGCATGATATTCTGGCCCTCCTCTTCCACTATAGCATTATTTCCCATATTTATCTCATCTTCCATTTTTGTGTCAAGATCAGGAATTAAAATGTTATTTAAGATTGGACCCAAGACTGATCCCTGGGGAAATTGATTAAAAATCTGCCTTCAGTTTGACAGTTCACCTTTCAGTCTGATCAGTTCCTTAGCTGCCTTTCAATTCTCATATTAATCCTCGTCTTTTTCAATGTATATAATAATTTCTGAGGTGGAAGTAGATCAAATGCTTTACCAAAGTAGAAGGAGATTAGATCTGCGGCATTTCCTATATACATGGAACCATTCACATTTGGTAAAATTAAGTTGTATTTTATCCCAGTTACTTTTATCTTGCTCTGTTCTTAATTACTATATCTTTCAAATTTTGGTCTAAGACCTGGTATTGTCTTGAGGTCAAACTAATGGGCATTTAGTTTTCTTGTGTGACGTAGCCAGCAGCAGTCCAGATCAATGAAGGATACCTTGTAATCTGGGGTATTTTACAATGCTTTCATTTACACTTATGTGCTAGAACAGCATTCCAGCATATAAGGCTTTCCTAGATGTGTTTGTGTAACTCTCAGTCACAGTTGGGCTCTCATGTGTGACCCCAGCACACTCATAGCTTTCAATTTCCACCCTGAAACATATGTTATACTAACAATGTATTTCACACCAGAAATATATGTCACACCACTGTTTGTGTCCTGGAGAATCCAAATATAATAAATCCAATATTCCCTTAAAATAATGCACAACAGTTCACCGCCTTACATTGAGTTTTCCAAACTCTTTAAATTAAACACCCTGGGTAAAATAAACTAATAAAACAAGTTCATTAACTCCAGAGAGTGAAATTTTAAGTGAGTACAAGAAATGAGGTGTATAAATCAGAAATGATTATAAGAAAAATAAACAAATAAACACAATTTCTAGTGCCTAACTTAACAAAATATGTTAGATTCAAAATGAAGATTTTTGTTGTTGTTGGTTGTTACATGCTTTTAGCAGTACTACTGACCAACCTTCAGACTAGGACCTCTCCCACAACGTCTGATAGCTCTCCCTTTTGTCTTTTCAGATACAAAGAGGGAGATGGACAGGGAAAAAGAGAGTCTGTTTTGGAGTACTTACTTATGTTTTTTATAGTTTTAGTCTCCCCTCCCCCTGAAAAGGATTTCCATCTGAAAACCAGAAGACAATCTGTACTGAAGGACTTTCCCTGCCAGGTTTTTTCACGTGTTCCTTCTCTTTCCCTTTTCTGCTTGATTACTCTGTTTACTGTTTAAATGCACAATAGGGTAAATACGCTTTCCTTTGTTCAGGAGAGTCTTCTGTGTAGGCAGAGCTGTGAGGTCTAAAACATGTGCTAATAACACCATTCACAAGAATTTTATAACTTCACATACAATGCAGCAACGTATCTTTTACCATCAATGAGAAAAGAAAAGAGGAATTAGCAGCAGTATTTTTAATAATGCTTTATGGTCTTTTGGATTATTTTATAGTATACTCTTTCAAAATGTCTAGAATATGAGAATTATTGGGAGTAAGTTCTGGAGCCTTGGGATGCAGTGAAAACAAGTCCAAGGATTTATTATACACAGCGCTGGTGGAGAGTCAACCAGGGGTTAAGCTGGAGCACACTAGTTAAGCAAAACATTACAATACATTACAGGGGCAGATGACAGTTTTGCGGGGCCCCGGGCAGCGTAATTCCACAGGGTCCCCCCTTTGCCACGGCGCATGCATGGGGCTTTTTGAAGTGTGGGGCCTGGGGCGGCCGCCCCGTTCGCCCTGCCCTATATCCGCCCCGATACATTAGATGGGAGGTGGGGAATGGACAGAGGGGAAGCAATTCAATAGGTTCTAGCAGCAAGACAAAATAAGCACATAAGCCAATAAACTACGAAGGTTACACACCATCTCCGCCCATCGCCAATTAAACATCTTATCAATAATACAGGTAGTTATTCCTGACAAGCTAAGTAAGCCAACATAAACAAACAGACAATTCAGTGGCAACTTTTGTCTATATAATTTATGATGCATCTACGGGAGGATGCTGCTGCCTCGAGATGGCTTGATCCTTGGTTCTGGGACCATTATCTAGGATTAAAGGAAAACAATAAAAACATATCACACTCACTAACATTAACAAAGTTGCTTTTGTACCAGATGACCTTATCTGGTGACCCTTGGAATGTGGTAGCCAGGGTGACTAGGGTCATATAACTGCCTGTGCTGTGTTCACAGGCCTGTCTCAAATTTTAGGATTGATTTACCCTACAGCAGTGGTCCCCAACCTTTTGGAGCTGCTGGGTGCCCGGGAGCAGGGCCACTCACGCGCCGGGGACCCGGGGATGGGGCCGCACATGCACCTGGGGGCAGGGCCATGCACACGCCCGGGGGCTGGGCCACCCATACACCACATCCCCGGTTCTGGCACCACCCATGTGCCACACTCCCGGGGCAGGTGCCACTCCTGTGCTGTGCGCCCAGGGGCGGGGCTGCCCATATGCTGAACGCCCGGGGCTGGAACAGCCCATGTGCTGCATGCCCGAAGCTGGCGCTGCTCCTGTGCCACTCACCCAGGAGCTGGTAGCGCCCATGCACCATGCACCTGGGGCCAGCGCTGCTCCTGTGCCGTGTGCCCAGGGATGGGGACGCCCATATGCCATGCTCCCGGGGCCGGCACAGCCCATGCTCTGTGCGCCTGGGAGCGGGACTGCCCATGTGCTGCATGCCCGGGGCTGGTGCCGCCCCTGTGCCATGAGCCCGGGGGCGGGGCCAGCCCCGATTTAGTGGATGCACAGAAATGGCCCGGCGGGCGCCATGGCAGCCACGAGCACTGCGTTGGGGACCACTGCCCTACAGGATGATAGGACAAACAGTTTCTAGAAATATAGAAATTTTGATCTCCTGTGAAATAGGTGAGAAGCCTCTCCATCTTCTTTTGTAATAGACATAATGGATGGATGGATCACTTCCTGCAACTGTCCCAGTATTTAATATTTTTTCCTGCATTTCCTCGAAATCTGACAAAATAAATAAAAGTATATAGTATTTTTAAAAATCTAGAAAGTTCTAAAATGTTTAGAACATCATTAGAAGGTTTTAAGTAAATATATGCCATCACATTTTTGCAATGCTTCCATCCTTATTGTGAAGAACTATTATCCCCACAGTTCTCATAAATTTGTGTGGTTAGTTTATGTGCAGCATTGCATTAATCATTACAATCCCAACTAAACTTTTTGTTTATCATTTCCAGTATGTTTCAAAATACTTCTATTTAGTGGTAATGAAATAACAAAAGATTTAATATAGAACCAGAGGTGGCCTTTATGTGTAGACCAGGTTTTAAGCAACCTGGCTACGTCTACACTGGCCCCTTTTCCGGAAGGGGCATGTAAATTTCACTAGTCGTCGTAGGGAAATCCGCGGGGGATTTAAATATCCCCCGCGGCATTTAAATAAAAATGTCCGCTGCTTTTTTCCGGCTTTTAAAAAAGCCGGAAAAGAGCATCTAGACTGGCCCCGATCCTCCGGAAAAAGTGCCCTTTTCCGGAGGCTCTTATTCCTACTTCAAAGGGCACTTTTTCCGGAGGATCGGGGCCAGTCTAGACGCTCTTTTCCGGCTTTTTTAAAAGCCGGAAAAAAGCAGCGGACATTTTTATTTAAATGCCGCGGGGGATATTTAAATCCCCCGCGGATTTCCCTACGACGACTAGTGAAATTTACATGCCCCTTCCGGAAAAGGGACCAGTGTAGACGTAGCCCCCATGTTTTCTCATAGAAAGGATACTCTAAAAGTTCCTTTTATGGCTCCTATTTTCTGCCTAAACCGACATGCTAGAGGATTGCATCCCTGTCACCAAAATGCAACACCTTCCATAACCCTAAGTTTCCCTTATCATTACTGTCAATGTACCTTTTTGTCTCAGTAATTGTAGAATTATATAGTACCATTCCTAATCCTTTACTAATTATTTAACAGATGTTGTACTGTTTTTGCAGGTGGAGAGATGAGTCTTGATATTATACTATTTATGTTTTAATTCTATTTGTTTATAACACTACAGAATGCTGTGAATTTCCATTAAATCTGCCATGGTAACTCTTCATGGGAAGATTATTATTTGCAATTAGCCAGGTAATTAGTTTAACCAAACTTGGGATATCAATTGTTCATGAATTTCTTTATAAGACAAAAATTACAGAGCTATAGCTATTGCCTGCTCTATCAATTTAATCTATTCAAAAATATGCACTACAAACTGAACATCTAAACTGAATTTTATTAGTGTCTTTACCTTTTTAAATAACCCAAGAAAAGGCTACACACTGACATTTGCTGACTACTATAATTTCTTTAGTCATTTTTTCTCCAGTTATATTGTCATTATTGTTTGTTTTATAACTGTGAGCAAAAAGTAAACAGATTCTCTTAGCTCAAGAAATATAAATGTGCTTCTCCCCTCTCTTCTTAATAAGGTGACTGGGAGTGGGAGCAATTCTTTTGGGCAATTCACATGGGATTTTTCTAGCAGTAATGATGACAGATTCAAACATCATAAAGATTTAAACAAAAATGGTAAAACAAAACAAAATTCTTGATAAAATATCTAGTAATGTGGAAGATGCTTAACAATTATGACAATATCTTCCAATAAGAACATTAAAACGGTCATAATGGATCAGACCAAAGGTCCATCTAGCCCAGTATCCTTTCTGATGACAGTGACCAATACCAGGTGCCTCAAAGGGAGGAAACACAACAGGTAATCCTCAAGTGATCCTTCTCCTGTCACCCATTTCCAGGCAGAGGCTAGGGACACCATTCCTACCCATCCTGGCTGATAGCCATTGATGGACCTAACCTCCATGAATCTATCTAGCTCTTTTTTGAACCCTGTTAAAGTCCTCGTCTTCACCATATCCTCTTGCAAGTAGTTCCACAGGTTGACGGTGCACTGAGTGAAGAACAACTTCCTTTTGTTTGTTTTAAACCTTCTTCTTCTTCTTAAACCCTTGTACCCCAAGTGGAGCATAGGTCATCTACAAGTCTCCTCCAATTCAGTCTGTCTTGAGACAAAACTTCTAGCTGACTCCAGGAGTACCCCAGTTGCTGTCCTTCAATCTCAGTAGATCTTCTCCATGTTGTCTGAGGTCTTCCTCTTTTGCGTTTTCCTAGCGGGTTCCATGTGACAGCTTGACAGACTATGCTGGATAATGGTTTTCTGAGAGGGTGGCCTAGACATCCCCACTTTCTTCTCTTGATTTGAACATCAAGTGGTTCTTGTCCTGCTCTATTCCAAATCTCCTCGTTTGTGACAAAGTTTTGCCATTGGATGTGAAGGATGTACTTCAGGCATCTGTTTAGGAATGTCTGTAGCTTGTGATTTGAAGACTTTTTAGTATGCCAGGTCTCACATTCATACAAGAGCATACTCTTCACATTTGCATTGAAGATTTGCAGTTTCGTCTTCGCAGATATTATTTGTGAACTCCATATGGAATGGAGAGTCTTGAAAGCAGCTGTTGCTTTTCCTATCCTAGCATTGATATCCTTGTCTGTTCCTCTGTCTCTGCCCATAATACTTCCCAAGTAGATGAACTGCTCCACATCTTCCAAGTCATTCCCTCCCAGTGTGACGCTGTTGTTGTTGGACTGGTTGATCCTCATTGTCTTGATCTTTCCCTTGTTAATGCTCTGTCAAATCATTGAGGCAGATTTTTCTAGAGTTGCAAATTTTTCTTCCATGTTTTCATGTTTGTGTGAAAGGAGGGTGACATTGTCAGCAAAATCAATGTTCTTTAGCTGTTTGAAAAGTGTCCATTGAATGAGCAGGAAAATTGATGGCCATCTATTGTCCAGCTCATAATCCAGTCTATTGTGATTGAAAACAGGAAAGGTGACAATAGGCACTTGTGTGGCAAAGTTACAGAAACATCTACAAAGAAACCCACAAAAGTGACCAAGTCTGGATTGAGATTCAACATGGAGTAGCTGAAGGATTTAGGGACAAGAGTCTGTTTCCAAGTGGAGCTGACTGACAGATATGCACGTCTGACAAACCCTATCCCAGAAGATACTACTATGGAGTGAATTTGGGAATACACCAAAACAGCCTGGAAAGCGACCTATTATAAAACACTGGGAAAGAGGACAAGGCATCACAAAGAATGGATCACAGCAGAAACTCTGAGAAAAGTGAAGGAACAAAAGGATAGAAAAGCAGCAATCAACAATAGTAAAACAAGAGCAGCCAAGGCAGAAGCTCAGAGAGTGTATTCAGAAGCCAACAGAGAAGTTAAAAAGGCTGTAAAACAGCACAAGAAGAACTTTGTGGAATACCTTGCACAGGTGGAACAAGCTGCAGGATGGAGAAACTTGAAAAAGCTGTGTTAAACTTGCTGCCTATTCATTTCATTTGTTGACCCCTCATTCTTATATTATGTGAACAACTAAATAACTTTTCCTTATTCACTTTTTCATACCAGTCATGATTTTATAGACCTCTATCATATCCCCCCTTAGTCTCCTCTTTTCTAAGATGAAAAGTCCAAGTTTTTTTAACCTCTCTTCATACAAGATCCGTTCCCAACCCCTAATCATTTTTGTTGCCCATTTCTGAATCTTTTCCAATGCCAATATATCTTTATTTGAGATGAGGCAACCACATCTGTATGCAGAATTCAAGATGTGGGTTTTATATAGAGGCAATAAGATATTCTCTGTCTTATTCTCTATCCTTTTAAAAAAATGAAGAGAAAAAATAATTTAACCAATATACCCAATATGGAGACATCTTACAAACTGTTTATTAACAAATATACAAATGAGAGCTTGAAACATATAGTCTCACATCTAAGAAAGGCACTCAAGAACATGCTTATGTTTAAGCATGTAATTCATACAGGTTGATTCGATGGGCCCTAAAAACATACTTAAAATTTGTCACGTACTTAAGTGCTTTCCTGAATTAGAATTATAGTTCTTATAGTGAATAATTGATACACCTGATAGCTGGAATTAACACTATCCTTTGATTCAATTATGATTTATATTATCCTAAGGCCATAAAATGATCACTTGGTACAACTGGCTATCATGCTAAACAGCTGATGGTCAATAATAAGAGTCATAGACCATAAACTTTTGGTCATTGTACCAACTTTCTTGCCATATTTAATCAGGAAGTTACACTATGGGTATGTCTACACTAGCCCCTTAGTTCTAACTAGGGAGGCTAATGTAGGCATTCGAAGTTGCAAATCAAGCCTGGGATTTAAATATCCCGTGCTTGATTTGCATCTTCCTGCCTGGTCGCCATTTTTGAAATTTACAAGTCCGGACTAACTGCCCTCATCTACACGCGGCAGTGACCCAGTAATTCAAAATAAAACCCTAGTTCGAACTACCTGTTAAACCTCATTGCAGGAGGAATAACAGGTAGTTTGAACTAGGGCTTTATTTCCAACTACTGGGTCCTTGCCACATGTAGACGCGGGCAGTTAGTCCAGACTTGTACATTTCAAAAATGGCGACTGGACTGGAAGATGCAAATCAAGTGTGGGATATTTAAATCCTGGGCTTGATTTGCAACTTCAAATGCCTATATTAGCCTCCCTAGTTTGAACTAGGGGGCTAGTGTAGATATACCCTATGAGGGCATGTCTACACAGCAGGGCTAAAGCTGAAATAAGCAACACAATTTGAGCTACGTCAATTGCGTAGTTTAAATCAAAATAGCTTATTTTGGCTTTTGGTGCTGTCTATGTAACTCACGCACCCAGTATGGTTTACTGTCCCATGCAGGGGCACCTAGACCACAGCAGCAGATAAGAACAAGAGACCTCTACAATATGTACTGTGAGCCAGCTGCCTTTTAGAACAAAGGGTGGAGGTACATATACTAAGCTCCAGAGGTCCCAGGTTCAAATCTGCCTGATGACTGTTATATCTACACACCAGGAAATCTAAGGAAGAGCACTGTCCTTTCACTTCCATTACTCCTTGTAAAATGAGAGTTAAAAAAGTCAGAGTAAGAAGTCCTTCAGCTTGACATTATGTTGAAATAACTGATTATAGTTTTTCTGAAATAACATTGTTATGTAGACATACCCTTATAGGTCTAGATTTATTCCTGTCTGCAGATAATAATTATTTTTCAAATAGGAGACACCTTTCTCTAAATGTGAACCAAATAGCTTTAATGTGCCATCTGTTGGAACTGTAGAAGGGAAGGAAATGTAGTAACACAGAAGTTACTGGAATACATTAGAGGTCATAATGGTGACATTGAGGACATAATTGGAAGGCAATGGGACTGGACACATATAACTGAGAAGTAGTGCTCATCAAAAATTTCCCTGTGGAACAATGTTTTCATTAAATACAAAAAATTCTGAGGCAGCATGTTAATGCCATTGAAACTTTTGATGGAAACCAAGCCTATGATTTAGTCATTTCAACAGTAGCAGACAAGAATTAAGCCTTCAATTCTAATGTAACTTAGTAAGAAAAGAGCAGCCATACTAGGTCAAAACAAAGGTCCATTTAGTCCAATATCCTGTCTTACAACAATGGCCAATGTCAGGTGACCCAGAGGGAATGAACACATCAAGTAATCATCAAGTGATCCATCTTCTGTCACCCATTTCTATCTTCTGGCAAAAGCTAGAGACACTATCCCTGCCCATCTTGGCTAATAGCCTTTGATGGGCCTCTCCTCCGTGAATTTATGTAGGAATTTTTTTGGAACACTGTTAAAATGTTGGCCTTCACAACATCCCATGGGAAAGTGTGTGTTGTGTGAAAAAATACCATTTTTCTTTCACCATTTAAATCTTCAGTCTATTAATTTAATTTGGTGTCCTCTAGTTCTTGTGTTATGAGGAGTAAATATCAATTCCTTATTAACTTTCTCCACACCAATCATGATTTTATAGATCTCTATCATATTCCCCATTAGCCATCTCTTTTCCAAGCTGAAAGTTTAAGTTTTATAAATTTGCCTCACGTGGCAGCCATTCCAAATTCCTAAAAAATATATTGCCCTTTTCTGAATCATTTCCAATTTCACTATCACTTTTTCTTTTTCTGATGAAGTGACCTGTCTACAAACAGCATTCAAGATGTGGGCATACAATGGATTTATATGGAGACAGTATGATATATTCTGTCTCATTATCTTTTCTTTTCCTAAGGATTCTCAACATTTTGTTAACTTTTTTTTTTTTAATTTCAGCTACACAGTAAGTGGATGTTTTCAGAGAATTATACATAAAGGCTACGTCTAGACTGGCCCCTAATTTCAGAAAAGTCACGCAAAGCAGGTAAGTCAGAATAGGGAAATCCGCAGGGGATTTAAATATCCCCTGCGGGATTTAAATAAACATGTCCGCCGCTTTTTTTCTGGCTTGGGGAAAAGCCAGAAAAAAGCGTCTAGACTGGCGCGATCCTCAGGAATAAAGCCCTTTTCCGGAGGATCTCTTATTCCTGCTTTCAAGCCTGCCTGTGCGGCTTTGCTCGGGTCTCCCTGGTCTGCTGGGGAGGAGGGGGTGCAGCTAGTGCGGCCCCCCCCCCCAGCAGACCAGGCTTTTGTTGCGGGATGCCTCGGTTAGAGCAGCTGGGGTGCTGCCGGGTTGGTCCTGTGGGAACCTACTGGGCAGCGCCCCAGCTGTTCTGTCCCAGGCTCCAGATTCAGCAGCTGTTGAAACTGATCAGGCTGATTCCAGGAAGCCGGGGACAGAGCAACTCTGCCTCCGGCTTCCTGTAGTCAGCCCCTGGTCAGTTTCAGTGGCAGCAGCTGAATCTGGAGCCAGTTCCGACTTACATACAAATTCCACTTAAGAACAAACCTATAGTCCCTATCTTGTACGTAACCCGGGGACTGCCTGTAGTTGATATCTCCCATTATCATTGAGGTTTTAATGTTTATAGCCTCTCTAATCTCACTGAGCATTTCTCTATCACTATCACCATCCTGGTCAAGTGGTCATTAATATAGCCCTAACACTATAGTCTTATTACTAAAGCATAGAATTACTATCCATAGAGATTCTATGGTACAATTTTGTTAATTTAAAGTTTTTACTTCATTGTGTGCTTTCTGTTACATACAGTGCCACTCCTCTACTGGCACAAACTGGTCTATACTTTTAATACCATGGTATTATTGTCTCTCCTTGATTAACCTCATGCCATCAAGTTTTTGTGATGCCTATTATAGTAATACCCTCATGCACATGACACTCTAATTCATAAATCTTATTATTTAAACTTTAAGCATGTGTATATAAGCAGTTAAAATGTATCACCTCTTGGCTGTCTGCCATTACATGCTGTAATTGAATTGGACTCTTTTTCATTGGACTATTTTTTACCAGAACCTACCCATATTTTGTTACTGTCAATCCTCTTCTCCATTAATATACCCTCTCCTAAGGGATGTCTGTGATAGAAGCACATGCTTCTCCACTTCTGCCAGATTTTCCCCAGCCCTTCGTTTAAAACCTGTTCTTTAACTTTTAGCTTAAGTTCCATTGATCTGGTTTCATTTTAGTTTCGGTGGAGCCCATCTTTTCTGAATAGGCTCCCCATTTCCCAAAAGTTTCTCAAGAGATCCACAACCTTCACACCAGGGAGTCAAATCACCACATCTCCTATTCATCACAAACCCAGACATCTATGGTTCTCATTGTAACCCAGAGGCACTATGACCACTGACAAGGGAGAGTGTTGTCTGCTCTACAACCTCAGATGAGAGGCATTTGGCTTTTAACTCATGCAGTAAAGACTCATGGCTTTAGTCCCAAGAGTCCCAGGTTCAATCCCTCCTGCAAATGACCAGGGTTTTACACATTGGGGCTTGTCAGAGATGAACACAATGGGAGATTGACACGAGCAAATGTTCCCATTGGCTTCCCTTACTCCTTGTGAGGAGCATGAGCTAGATGGGGACAATATCTGGGTTTGATTTAGTACGTCATCACTAGACCTGCTAAACTGAACCCTGAAAGATTGATGGAGGCAGCGTTAATCTCCCCCATAGTGTAGATGTGCCCTGAGGTATCAGTTACTGATAAGTTGTTCTGCACACTACACAATCAGCAATCCCACGCCAAATTGAGTTTTATTTAAACACAAATATGCAGAGGAAAACATGGATGAGAAAGCTAGAACCAGAACATCAAAATGGTTTTGATATAAGGAAAACAAGTAAGAGGGCGAGGAAGTGGCTGAAGTGAGGATGGTAAAAGAGCACAGCAGAAGTCTAGATCTTGGGGTTGGGATGTTTGGGTGGCAGGTACATTAGACAGTAGCTGTAGGATAATATCCAACTTTCCTTCTCACAAAGAAGTGAAAGAGGAAGAGGTTATGGAGTTGCTCATACTTTCCAAAATGGACAGAGGAGCCAAAAAGATCTTCTTGACCTTAGATAGTAGCCAGGAAGCCATAGTACAGTGGGATAAACTGAAGGGGGATTTGGCAAAGGTAATGCTTTTCTGGTGTAAGAGGCCCTGTTGGATTTTTGATGGCCTCCAGCCTTTCTATAGTTGTCCCATGTCTCCTCCTCCTTCTATGTAGTAGTCCGAGTTCCACTACAATGTCCTATTGAAACTTACCAGAATTCAGTGGAAAAAAGTGATTGTTTTTTAGACAGCCAGTTCAGAGAATATGCTTTCCTATGAGGTGTCTCATTTTTTTCTGATTCCAGCTGGACCTGAAAGGTATTTTACATCCTGAGTGATTCTAGCAATTCTACTTTCAGTTCCTACCAAATTCAAATCAGACAGAAACATACAAAATGTAAAAAATAATGAGTTTGCAAAAGTTAACTGAAACAAAATGTGTGTATAATAAGAGACATCTTATGTTACTTCTTATGTTATCAAAACCACTTCACATATACCATACAATTCAACAATTTCTACATTTTTTTTGTTTTAAATAATTGTTTCTTGAGTGTTGTGGTTTTCAAAGGACTATATATGGGTAACTATAACAGGCAAAATAGATTATTTTGTTTACTTGGTTAATTAGTCTATACTTTTCATCTCCAAAAAAACACCATGGAGAAATAGTCCAGGTGAGTCTGATTATGGAAATTTAACCTGGATTAACTCAACACCGGCAAAGTACATTGTAATGTTCTAACAAGTTTGAACATTAAAAAATATGATTGAGCAACTGGAAAATCATTTTTATGAGGACTAGGTTTTCTATAAACGAGAAAGTTGAGCACACTGATTTAAGTTTAGGAATGGTTGATTTCTGATAACAATATACAGACTTATTTGAACAAAATACTTTCCAAGTATAAAGCTTCATTCTTCATACTGCCACAGATAAGTCAAAAAGCATTTCCATTATCATGTTCCAGATCTTGTGAAACAAATATCAGATTCCCCAAATCATTACAAAAATACTTCTAACTTTATTTACAGCTGTGGCAATAGGCAGCTAATTCAGAACAGATTCAATTATTAATAGCTTCAAGGGGTAGCCGAGTTAGTCTGTATAGAATAAACTTAAAAAACAACAAATAGTCTGGTAGCACTTTAAAAACTAATAAAACATGTAGATGGAATCAGGAGCTTTCATGGGCACAGCCCACTTCTTCAGAGGACCAGAGTCTTGGATATCCAGAACTAAAATAAATAGTGGAGAAGGGAGACAGAGGAGGGGGAAAGAAGGAAGGAAATGGAAAGGGGAGGGGAACAAGAAGAGGTAGTGGGTATAAAAAATATCAAGGGGAAAGCCAAGCTGGAATGTAACAGGAAAAACAAAACAAAACAAGAAAAAAACAGGATCTATATAGAGCATTCCTAAAACTGAAATACCGACCTGGAGAAGTGAAAAAACAGATTGACAGAACTAAAAAAGTACCCAGATATTTATAGACTATTTATTTTTCCTGTTTTGTTAGTCTTTAACTAACCAGACTTTTTGTTGTTTTTTAAGTTTATTAATTATCAATAACCTTTATAAAGATTCAGAAAACAGTGGTTACCATAGGCCTCTTTACTGTTGTATCTTTTATATGTTAATGTTAACATATTATTATTGTTTATTTATTTATTTATTTATTTATTATTATTATTATTTACTAATTCAAGGAATGCCACTCTGATATGTATTACTTGCAATAGGTCTACTAGTGACTATAGTACTGATAAGTCAAAAGAGATTACTTACATCAGTACAGCCTTCATGAAACAAAATGTTAAAATCAAATAAAATAAAATAAAATAAATTGCATTTTGATGGATTTTAAAATTAATCGTATCTTTATCCATAAATAAATTAGTTATATGTGATAACTGTTATTTGTAAATTATATTAATGCTAAAATTAATTGCTCCCTCTCTGCTTTGATGAATGGGATTAATCAAGTGAATTTGAGTGCTTTCTCAGACTTGACCAGTAAAAATACTGTAAAATCCCCAAAGATATGTGGAGTTAAATTAATAGAGCAATATTTCCATTTGGATTTAATGCTGTAAATAAATATGGTGTGAAGAATTTCTTCCACCACATATTGTTTGTATTTTGTACTTATTTATTATTTGCAGATATTCTAATGTAAAGTAATAATGAATGAAAAGGAGAGCACAATCCCCTAGGGATGCGATTCATAATGGGGCCTAAGTCTAACAATCTAGTCCCCACTGCAATCACAAAACCCCTGCTAGGCTGCTGCCTAAGCATGCAGGGACCTGAAGTCCCTAGGCATCTATGCTAAAGTCCCCAAGGTGTCTAACTTTCTGCCGGTGGGTATACATACAGCAGCCTAAAATACTTTTACCTAACTCTTGACACTGAAGCTGAGCAAATAATAGACTTTTGTTCTATTCAGTAGCCAAGCTGAAAAATCTAAAGAAAAAAAAATCACTCTGGATCAAACAAACATTTCTTTTCAACCTGAAACAATTCCTATTCATTTTTTTAATCATTTTATTGTACTTAGCTCTCAAGGGTTGGGGGTTTTGTTGTTGTTGTTGCCATTTTCTTGTGTTTATTTACTGGAACATATCTAGTAAATTTATAGACAAATATC
Organism: Pelodiscus sinensis; assembly: GCF_049634645.1. NCBI lineage: Eukaryota > Metazoa > Chordata > Testudines > Trionychidae > Pelodiscus > Pelodiscus sinensis. Next base: position 96,822,710 of record NC_134715.1, on the reverse strand, counting down.
AAAATGTTGCATTTTCACTGATTTGAAATTTATTTTCATTTTTCAGCTGAAACTATTGACTGAATTTAACCTATATTTGCAAATAGTTTTGTGGGACACAATTCTGTTTTTGTTTTTGTTTTTTTTTTTTTTGAAAAAGGAAAGATTTATATAATACAAATGTTTATGATCTTTCAAAAACTCATTGTAGAATTTTGGTACATCATGGATCTTAGAGAGAGAGCAATTTTTATTTTTATTTTTTTGATTGCCTTAGATAACATTATTACCTTATGCTTTTGTAATCTACACACCTTTTGGGAGTGGATCACTGTCTTATGTAGTGGCACTTGGAGGGAGAGAGAGAGAGAGAAAATAGTTTGCTTTCTGGCCTTAGCTAAGAGCCAGCTGCTTTTTAGTTCAAACTGTAGAGGCTCATGCACTAAGCTCCAGATGTCCCATATTTGGTTCTCCCTTTGTGGCACTACAGCTTGTCTACATGGAATCTGCTGAATAGCAGTGTGTCAAAGAACATTATGGATGGCAACTTGTGGTAGTAAGGTCCAAAGAGATAATTAGGACACAGCAAGATAATGCATTGTATATGCACACTCTGAATTACTGAACTCTAAGGGCATGTCTACACAGCAGTGTTATTTCAGAATGTCATTTATTCTGAAATAACATAATGTGTGTCTACACAGCAAGCCTATTATTTCAAAATAAAGGGCTTCTTACTCCGACTTCTGTAAACCTCATTATATGAGAAGTAGGGAGAAGAGGGCTTTATTTTGCAAGTGCTATGTAGACAGCGCTAAAAGTCAAAATAAGCTATTTCAACTTAAGCTACACAATTAACATAGCTCAAGTTATGTAGCTTACACTAAGACTATGAATGAATAAGAAAAATAAAGTTAAAGACATTCTGTAAATATTGATATAAGAGTACCTTGTGATGTAAGAAGCAATCTGTAAGATGTTTAAGGGTGATTCAGGTGATGGAATTGTTATTACTCATTACCTGGTTACTATTTGGTAACAGATTCAGAGTGGATCTGGTTACTATTTTGTAGAGAAAGATGTTTTAAGATTAAAAAGGGATGAGGGTCAAAATGAAATGTTTTGTTTTACAAATATTTTGGAACTGAAGTGTTTTCTGGGGGAACAGCTCTGAAATGTTTGGTACTTTTTAATTTTTCATTTCACAATAGTGGGAAAATATTGTGACTCTGAAAGATACAATAAAGGACTGACAACCTGGGAGCAGGGAAGTATAGTGGTTTCCAACCCTCTTTGCACTCCCCCAGTCCTCAAGTGCTCCTCGCTTGTAGCATCATTTAGACAGCCCTGAAGTATGTGTCCTAGCAGCTCTTCCCCTGCCTGAAGGTTGCTGTAGGCTCACACTCAGCATGTCCCATCCACCCACCACAAGAAGGACCCTAGAAATAGCTTTATTGCTGTATTCCTTAGTTCCAGTGCCGAAATAATCCTCCCACAAACAGAAATGGGTTATTTCAGATCCTCATTATACCCCTCTACTTTTTATTCTACTTTCTTACCTTCTCTTTGCCACTAAAAAATGTGAAGGGGAGAACACATATTAGTGCTGAATGCCTAACACATTAAAGTTTCAATGTCCAAAGTGCAATACTTAGAAGAGAACATAATTTTACATGTTACATTTTGAAATGATTTCAGAGATTAAATGATATTTTTACTTAGAAATGTACCATTTTCTCTCACTTTTTATTTTTTCCTCTACCTCTAAATAAGAACACATAACACAAGGTAAGACTTTGACTCTTTTCTGCTTGGTGGGGGCAGGACTAAAAGAGGAAAAGAGAGAAAATAGTTTAAAGATGAGAGTTGTACCTTGTCTCTGGCAACTTATTCACCAGGAACCACTGAACAGAGCAAATCATGGTTATGTTAGAGTAGGAAGAATGCAGGGCACTATAGTGGAAATTCAGAGATCTGGCATCCATTCCTGGTACTTCCCTGGAGACTTAACCTAGTCTGTTTCTCAGTTTCCCATTTGTAAATACCTCACAGTGGTCTTGTAAGGATAAAGTCAGTTGACTATTATTGTTCAGGTATCCTGATCATATGGTGTCTGAGAATAGAAGCTGCTGTTTTCTAAGCTATTTGCAGCTTTCTTAAGGTCAGCAAATTCATATCTGGTTAGAAAGAATTTCTGCAATTGAGCCTGGAAGTTATGACTGCGTAATTTACCATGGTCAAATTTGACAGGCATTCACATGTGACTTTTTGTCAGCAATAAGTAGAAAATGGACATTTTTGGGATCTCAGGCTATTTTGCCTTTTTCCTTTTTATCTTGGGGAAGACAGAAATGAAAAGATCAGATGAGTGAAACTATAGAAAATGGCATGGGAAAGTATTTGAGAATACGCAATCTTTTTTGCTGGATACTGAAACTTGTTTATTGACTCATTATGAATTGATGCAGAAAAAGCAGAAGAAGAATATGAAATATTGATGATAATTTCAAAAATTAAGAATCTAGATCTAACTGAAGGAGGCAATATTTGAAACATGTGGACCAGATGCTCGGCTGGTGTAAATTGACAAAGTACCTTTAAAGACACGGGAGATGCACTGATTTCAGCCTGTAAGATTATAAAGGATCAACAGCATTTACATGCAGCTACATATATATGCAGTGCACTTTTTAACAAAATATACCAAATTTTCTTTTAAATGTCTAAATATGTCTGAATACAAAGAGACATCTGACACAAATATGGTGAATCTGTCACAGTGCAGGAACTTCTAATAGAAGCAAAGTTTTATGCAGGCTACCCTTCTAAGCAAGTATTTACTTGGCACCCATATCTGAGTAGAACAGTCTAACCAACTTGCTAGCAGGCAGAATGCCATTCTAACAGATGGTTGAGAGAACAGAAAGCCAAGAGACCATGAATGAACATCAAATGTGTTTTCTGAGGGCATGAGTCCCAGTTATGAATGCCCAAACATCTGTCTTGTCCTAAGGTTATGCACCTATGGTTGAGGGGATGTGCCATCACTAATCCATCTCATTGCTAGAGTAACTTTCAAGAAAACTTTTTTTTGCAGTTATGCATTCTCAGACCCTTTTATTTTTCACAGCAATGAATCTAAAAAATTCATCAGAAGGAGATCACACAGCCCTAATCTGTGCATTTCTGCTAAACAGTTTGGTAGGCCACAGAGAATGGTTGCATAACTTTTATGAATAACAGCAGTAATCAAGTGTGAGTATTATATTACAGTTTAAGAATATCATTATTGCTCAGAAAAGTAAGATATGGCACTATATTTTAGTTAATACTAAACAGTTTTGTCTTTACAACACAATTCTGTTTATTCAAGGTTACTCGAGGGCTGTGTCTACATTGGCATCCCTTTCTGGAAAAGGGATGCTAATGAGACAAATCGCAATTGCAAATCCGCGGAGGATTTAAATATCCCCCGCGGCATTTGCATTTACATGGCTGCCGCTTTTTTCCGGCTTGGGGATAAGTAGGGCATTAGGGCTTTCAAGTAAGAATAAGAGATCCTCCGGAAAAGGGCTTATTTTCCGGAGAATCACGTCTAGACTGGCGCTTTTCTCCGGCTTATCCCCAAGCCGGAAAAAAGCGGCAGCCACGTAAATGCAAATGCCGCAGGGGATATTTAAATCCCCCGCGGATTTGCAATTGCGATGTGTCTCATTAGCATCCCTTTTCCAGAAAGGGATGCCAATGTAGACACAGCCATGGTATTTTGGGTGTTACAACATTATTAATTTAATACAAATGCTTTAAAGTCACTTTAATTTTAAAATATTTTAATGTATGGAATATGACTGAGTAATGGAACATGTGATGATTATTAGGCCTAGTCCTGAAAGTTTATGCTCATAGAAAAAGTCCCGAAAATGATTTCACAGTTAACATGCTCAGGGATCTTCTGGTAATCCTGGGGACCATAAGTCATAGCAGATATCAGGGGGCCTTGTTCAGGGAAGCATTTTTATATCGTTTTTGTCATATTCAGGCTCAGTGAGCTAATATCCACATCCTGTAGGAACTCCACAGGAAGGGCTTTGCAACTGAAGGATAGACACTGGCAGGGACAAGCACTGATCCCAAACTTACAAAAATCAAAGACTGCTAAAAGAGGCTGGGGTGAATCCATTATTTTATGGATGGATGGTGAGCCAGAGGTCTGCCCCATTGAGGCTTTAAGGCCAGACATAGGGTTATGATTGGGGTCGGATGGATCCCTCTTTATGGATGGTGATGTAATTCCCAGCCTTTCTAGTTCCAGAATGCAGAATGGCTGGGCAGTATGAACCCAATCCTCTCAGCCCTGGAGTGCAGGCTTGTTAGGTAGCATGACCCCATCCTCCCATCTCCCAACCCCAAGGTGAAGGTAAGGTAAGTCAGTAGCCTGGGGAGATCTGGAAGCAGGAAGGGAACAGAGGGTGGAGTGTGGATGGGCCACACCTGGCTATATGTGGAGGCTTATCTTCCTCCTGCCTCCGATACTCACCGCCCACGGGACTTAGCATTAATTTGTTATAATTTCTTCCCAGATGTGGAAAGAGGCCACGCAGATGGTGGTGTGGATTTGTGGGCACATTATTCCAAGCAGGTACTCAAGTAGCCTAAGGATTGTCTGTGAGTGTCTACTGGTGTTTCAATCCTGAACTAGCATGGAAAGAGGGACATGTATGGAACCAATTGATGCCACTGCTGTATACCAAAATAACTTTTCACTAGTAACCAAATATTATTGTGGAAAATAATCTGGGAATGTGTAAAGAGGTGACCTTATTGCTCAGAATTAAGAGGGATTTGAGGCTGAATCTGGTCTGTTTTTCAGGAGTAAAAATTGTGTGGACAGACATGCTCTGATACAGGGTCTGGCTGGAAATTGTGAAGACCTCCAAGGAGGAGAAGGCCAGGAACAGGTAGCCAAAATTCCTTGGGGCCACAAGGAGTTGGTAATTTTGCATATAGGCATAGGCAGCATATGGGGCAGATTTGGGTGCCGACACATTTTTGGCCAATATAAATGATGGCATTAGGAAATGTCTGGAAACCTGATGTCGTTGCAGGGAGGAAGACAAGTTTATTTCTGGTAACTCCTCATGGTGGATCTCCAATGCAAGAACTTCATCGTGAAGTGATACAACAATCAGATAAATGGTTTAAAAGGGATAAATGAATTATAAAGGCTGTATTTGTTAAAGAAGAAAAAGGGGGGGCTCAGGCCTCCCATGACTGGAAGGGCAGGGAAGCAATTACCCTTTCTTACAGCCCACCATAGGTGACTTGTAGAAGCACTTAGGAGCTTCATCGGACCCTGTACTCCTCCGAAAATTTTAATTTAAATGGGTGGGCATCCCTGCCCCTTACCTGTTCATCTTCCTCTGGGTAGCCTGCCCTGCACCACCTCCCTTCACAGGCCGCAGTCTCCTGTGCAGTCCACCCTGGTTTGAGTGAGGGCTGGTAAGGGCCCATAAATGGGTGGAAAAAAGGCTGTGTGTGTGTGTGAAGCAGGCAGACATCTAATAATAAAGTTGTATTCTGATTTAAATTGCATCAAGTGCCCACCGTCCTTCTTTTGGGTAGCAATTTTCTTCACATGAGTAAGGTTGCAACATTATGGCCACTGTGCTTAAAAATTAAAAAAAAATCTGTTTTTTATCTGTTTTTTCCTTAAAATTCCCTGTTAATTGTAGTTTAGTTTTAGAGTTTCAACAAGAATGAAAATTGAAATTTACGTTATTTAATAGAACATTTTGATCTCTTGGTGTTTCTTTTTTATGTCAGCAGAATCACTCAATGGAATAACAGCCTGGAATGCATAAAATAACAGTCTTGAGCAATATTAATTATTATAGGTGAAAACAGAGCCCATTTTCCCATTGGCAAGTGGTAGGGCATGACTTTAGGTAAAATGCAGAAAGTCTGTTTGAATATAATATCACCTCTCTTCTCTCTCTTCCATATTCATCCTTTCCAAGCATTAATTCCTTAGTCTTACTTCAGGAGATTTGTTCATGCTAGAATTGTTGGCATTTTTTGCATGTGGGTTTCAAGAAACAATCTGAAATGTTATCCAATTAGCTGCACTATAATGAAGCTTTCAGAATTTAAACACAATGATCCCTGCCATGTGACTTTATTCTCCCTTTTTTTCAGAGCAACTACTAAGAAATCTAAGCTATCATCTCATATAAATCATAGAATTCAAAATGAAATCCATTTTATTTAATTTCAATATTTAGGAAGGAATGTGTTTAAATTAGATTGAAAGCAGTCAATTTTTGTTCATTGCAATTTTTTTCAGTGCTTTAGATTTGAGTAATAAGCAATCAGCATATAAGTAACCTTACTCTTGTTCTGAAGTCTTCACAAATATGTAAGGTTAATTATAAATAATTAAATAACATTTAATATATTCCCTTGAATAAAATGCACACCTCTTAAACTATACAATTATTTGTGCTTTAGCAGAGACAATATTCTAGAATTGTCACTTTCCTAAGCAGAGTTTGTACTCTATTTATAGTTTACAACAGCATTTACAAAGGGCCAGCTGCTGTTATTTTTAATTACCTTTACTCTCTCACCAGTAAGGTGAATGGCACCACTTCTAAAACATTGAATTCTGTAAAGATGGAACAATTTAGACATAATATCTTAGGGCACATCTTCACTCACTACAGTGGAGATTGAAGTTCCAGCATTTGATTTAGCAGGTCTACTATAGACTCGTAAATTGAATACTGAGGTCAGTCGTGAGGAGTAAGGGAAGTCAATGGGAGCGTTTACTCTCATTGGCATCCCACAGTGGGATGGTGCCAAACTTGATTTAAGTTAAGAATCCAACTACATATTTATGAAGCTGGAATTTTGTACCTTAAGCCAACCTTCAAGGCCTAGTGTAGGTAGCCCTGACCTTAGGAGCATGGGCCCAAGAAAGGTGCTGGGAGAAGAGGTAGAAATATTTCTGAAAACTGTGCTCATTAAAGTAAAGACATTTAGGGTGGCACAACTGGGCAATGGTCAGTTCCAGCCAAGTCATGCATAGTTCAGGACTCAGTCTGGGTATGTCTACACTTGCAGCCTAATTAAGAACATAAGAATATAAGAACGGCTGTACTGGATCAGGTCCATCTAGCCCAGTATCCTGTCTACCGACAGTGTCCAGCACCAGGTGCCCCAGAGAGGGTGGACCGAAGGCAATGATCAAGCGATTTGTCTCCTGCCATCCCTCTCCAGCCTCTGACAGACAGAGGCCAAGGACACCATTTTATCCCCTGGCTAATAGCCTTTTATGGACCTAACCTCCATGAAATTATCTATAATTCAAACTAAGTCTGCAATTGTAGGCATTCAGAATTGCAAATCAAGCCCGGGATTTAAATACCCTGCGCTTGATTTGCATCTTCCCGGACGGGCGCCATTTTTAAAATTTACAAGCCCAAAGTAACTTCCCGCGTCTACACGCGGCAGTGAAACGGGCGTTCGAAATAAAGCCCTAGTTTGAACTATCTGTTATTCCTCCTGCAATGAGGTTTAACACATAGTTCAAACTAGGGCTTTATTTCAAACGCCCGTTTCACTGCCGCGTGTAGACACGGGCAGTTACTTCAGGCTTGTAAATTTCAAAAATGGCGACTGGCCAGGAAGATGCAAATCAAGCATGGGATATTTAAATCCTGGGCTTGATTTGCAATTCCAAATGCCTACATTTGCAGCCCTAGTTCAAATTAGGCTGCAAGTGTAAACATACCCTCTGAAAGGATTTCCCAGGTGACATAAAAATAATCTAGTCCTTTTTTTTTTGCACCATTTTCTGTACTGGTGATCCTCCATGTAACTTAGAGCAACTAAGAATAGCTTGATTGATCCTCTGGAAACTGCTGAACTTGCAGTTATGTCTTGCCCACAGCCATGCCTGCAGACTATATAGGAATTCCCCTTTTGTCTGGAGATGTGGTCTAGTGTCTTTTATAAACATGCAAGTGTTGAGAGATGATATAAGGTTCCAGGGGAAAGAATGGGATTATGAGTAGCACCACTATCAGCAGCAGTAGAAAGAATTATGAGAATAATTATTAATTTACGTATGCAAATTACTTTTGATGAAACAAGCATTTTTGTTTAACTATCCAGGGAAAAATAGCGAGTTCAGCTGAATTGCAATGAACTTATAATTATCTTACTTAATGCTTGTGCTTATGCTTATGCTAAAATGCTTTCCACATTGCTTGTACAATGTTTTAAGTTTAAGCCAACTAAGAGTGTGATTAAATGCAAGGCCTTATAGACACTGAAGTTTCACATCTGTTTTTTCTCAAAGGTGTACATGGAATTGAAGTCATTTTTTACATTAACATTTTCATTCCATGTGCACTTCTCTGTTGCTATTAATAGGCATAATTGTGCTCAGGGCCCCCAGAATAAATTCTCTGACTATATTTTTGCCTTATATGTTCTTAGCATTTATTTTCAATGCAGTGATATCATTTTCTGGCTACTGTTATTAATGTTATTTATATTACAGGAGCATCTACAAGCCCCAACTAATATTGGGACCCCAAATTATGTGGTACTGTACAAACACATAGCAAAAGACAATTCCTGCTCAGAAGAACCTACAGATAAATAAACAAATTACAGAAGGGAAGTATTAGTACCCACTTTTTGGTACTGCAAACTGAGATATGGAGAGATTAATTAGCTTGGTCACAATCACTTGAGCCCTAGTCTAATGCCATAATCACAAATCCATCATTCCTTCTGTACACTAGGAATCATGAACTTCATTATGGCTAACTTTTATAGCCATTTAAAAACTGAGTCCTGAGTACACATACTGAACATTTTAGTTTGCTTGAGCTGTATGCTTTCACACAGGTGAAACATACACTGCTAGCAAGTGCTCACATTTGCAATCTCTCATCCTGAAACTTTTCTAGCCCATTAGTCCTGTGATCCTATTGCTTTCCTTGAAAGGCTTCATTGGGTATGAATTCATCAGATTATGTTCAATTTTACTTTTCTGGGGTGTTAGGCTTTATCTCTCAAAAGATAGAGAAGCTTATAGAGTGTAGGAAATGTGACTTGGTGAAAGAGCACCCAGAGTCTGCTGTGTGATAATAGTACTATTTTTGGGAGGCGAGAGTGAGGATATATCGTCTGGACCACAATCATGTATTAGGGCTCCTTTACGCATTGCAAACACATAGCTAAACAATACAGGTTTTTCTACACTACAAACTTAAGTTGTCCTGTGTTAGACTGACTCACAGTCACCTCAGTAATTACTTCAGTGCCCAATGTCTTCACCACCTTCCTTCAGCTTGTGGTGTGTGTCCTTACGAGCATTTCCACTGACTGAAGAAGGGTCATGTGAGGGGCTGAGAGCCAAGGCTCTACATAGGCTTCTTTATGGGAACTAATGAAGAACTTTTCTGTATGCACCCTCTCCACCCCACTCATGCTTTTAGAGACCTCTATCCTGTCCCCCCTCCATCTCCTCTTTTCTAAGCTGAAAAGTCCCAGTTTCTTTAGCCTCTCTTCATATGGGACCTGTTCCCAACCCCTGATCATTTTAGTTGCCCTCCCCTTTCCCAGACTCTCTCTTCCCCTCTCCAACCTCCTTTTCCCAGTCTCCCCCAGTTTTGTTCAATAAAGACAGATTCCATTTTGGAAGACACGTTATCTTTATTTTGTACATCAAGAAGAGGGGCTAGGGAAGGGTAAGTGGAAGGAGGTGAGGGAGGAGTGGGGCACGAGCCCCCGATGGGGAGGACTGGGCTGGCTCTGTGGGCTTCTGGGGGTGGAAGCTCTCCTGCAGCCCCCCCAATTGCCTCCTCTCCCCAGATGGCAGCCTGCGGCAAGTGCAGCTGGGCTGATGGCCGAGTGGTGTGATATGTCCAGTGTGGGTAGTCCGGGCAATCCAAGCCAGGACTGCTTTGCAAGCGGGGCACCCCTGAGAACTGTCTCTCCGGGGTGGGGGTCGGGACCCTTTAAGCACAGCCCTCGGCTAGCCTGAGACAGCATCTCCACGGTCTAAGTCCTCCTCTGATGCCCTGCCGGCACTGCTTCCGGTCATCCTTAAGCCCGGTTCAGGGTCCACTTAATGTGGACATGCTAGTTCGAATTAGCAAAATGCTAATTCGAACTAGTTTTTTAGTCTGGATCCGTTAGTTCGAATTAGCTTAGTTTGAATTAACTAATTCGAACTAAGTTAGTTCGAATTAACCTTGTAGTGTAGACATACCCACAGAGTGCAAACTGTGGATGGAGGCATCAGTTTTGTGAGCTAATCCCAGAGCAATGAGGAGGAGGCATGAGACCGGTATTGAGTGAAGCATCCAATAATATTGTCTGTTAGGATACAGATATTCAGGCCAATCTGTAAAGGCCACTATGTTAAGAATTTGAGAATATTTATCACTTAACTAGTTATAGAGATATAAAAACAAAGAATCAAAATCATAGTCTATCTATATATCGTCTGGGGCCTTGTTCTTAAGCTAAAGCCTTTGGCTATGTAGCAGAGGCAGCCATAAACTGGGAACTGTATGATTACATCTTCATATATCCGAAACCAGTCATACTGAAATCAGGCAAATTTGGACTCTCAGAAAGGTGATCCAATGTATTGCTTCCAGATAAAGGGAAGAGCCTACAAGATTTAAAAAATGTAGATTAATACCTTTCTCTCTGGCAAAGACCCACTTGACAATAGTTAGCATTGTAAATACCACATTTCTTCATTGTTTTGTCATTATGGTCACCACCTCTCCATTGTTTATCTGTATGGTCTCTAAGGTTATGTCTACACTTGCTCCCTAGTTCGAACTAGGGATGCAAATGTTACTCCTTATTTTTTGAGGAGTAATGTTAGTTCGGACCAAGGGGTTTGATTCGAATGAACGTGACCCGGAATGCACTTCCTGGTTCGAATCAGCTGACGAGCGGAATAGCGCGCTGGCGAGATTATGCTAATGAAGCGCAGGATAGTTATTTTCCTGCTTCATTAGCCATTTTGGTTGGCTACCTTTACATCCCTAGTTCGAACTAGGGAGCAAGTGTAGACATACCCTAACTTGTTCTTTGATTGTTTCTGTCTTCTGTATGATTCATTTTGTGGGGTGCAAACCAATAAAGGTGGTGGGATATAATTGATTAGACAAACATATTACAATATGTTTGGAAACAGGAAGTAAGGGGGAAAAGAAAACTGGATTCATGCACAGTGGAAGTTGACCACAATAAATATCACATCATCTGAATCTTTAGACATTAGGTATTTCTATTCTCTGTTCAGGCGAGAAGGATTTGGGAAGTGGGAGGGAGAAGGGATAAGCCCTCTAATTCTGGGTTTTCTATTTCTCTGGCTTTGCCATGACTGACATCATGGGAACTTTGTTTTAATTTGGTCAAAATTGATTACATTAAATTAAATTAAAAAGTATGTCTGAGAATCTTGTTTCATATACTGTAATGTGCTATCAATTACATTAGTATAATTCAAATACAGATGGGCTACGTCTACACTGGCCCCTTTTCTGGAAGGGGCATGTAAATGTCATGAGTCGTAGTAGGGAAATGCGCGGGGGATTTAAATATCCCCCGCGGCATTTAAATAAAAATGTCCGCCGCTTTTTTCCGGCTTTTAAAAAAGCCGGAAAAGAGCGTCTACACTGGCCCTGATCCGTAGGAATAAGAGCCTCCGGAAAAAGGCACTTTTTCCGGAGGATCGGGGCCAGTGTAGACGCTCTTTTCCGGCTTTTTTAAAAGCCGGAAAAAAGCGGCGGACATTTTTATTTAAATGCCGTGGGGGATATTTAAATCCCCCGCGCATTTCCCTACTACGATAGGTGAAATTAACATGCCCCTTCCAGAAAAGGGGCCAGTGTAGACGAGCCCATGATGTTCTGAAGAATTCTCAGTGCAATGTTCATCAATCAGTCAGCTAAAAAGTTAAAGTGTGTTTTCTTAGGAAGAAAATATGACAACTTTAGGTCAGGCCTGAGATGATTTTTTCTAACTAGGGAAATATAACAGTGCCATGAGCTCTAAATGCTTGACAGATCAGTGAGTCCAAGCTTTCAAAAAAGTTTAATAGCTATAGGGACTAAGACACAAATAACCACAGGGGCAATATATTGATGTATCCCCCTCCAAGGAGCTCTGATCAGCTCCTTTACTGTCAATTTAAAAATATTTTTTCAGCTACAATAAACAAGATATTTTGCTTTGGGTTCATATAACACTCAGCTGAATTAAGATTGTCTAAACTAAACTCTAGCAAGCAATGGAGATGGGCAAAATGGTTACTATAGAAATTCATACCTTTCTCTAACTATGTATCAGAATCAATATAACACTTTTTAGATGCTTGAAGTTGACTAAGAAACTCTTTCTCCTCTCACTCTCCATAGGTAAACAGATGAATTTCTACCCATTTCCTTAGGTTCACTCACTCTTAGCACTTAGTAACTCTGATTAAGAATATATCATTTTGAAAGCAATTTATTGAAACCATGCATACAGACAATGCAAGAATTATTTAAAATGCGTATGTAAGTTATCTACTAGATAGTGCAAATCACATATTTAGACATGCAGCATTTACATTTGTGCCTTACAACAGTGTAGTCAGACAGGAACCCTCCCCCCCTTGCAACATTCATCTTGCTTGCTCCTCTTAGGTGCCTGGAGCACACAGGGCACACAAAGCAATAAAATCAGCATAGTCTTTGATGCCTTTACAGAAGGCCCAGATATGATGGCTGCTGTGACCCTGGATGGCTGTAAACAGAGATGCGCCAATTGTTGACCTCGAGGCTGCGAGAACTGCCTTGGCTAGCACCTATATTGATACGAACTCACAGCCGTCCATGGAGGGAGGAATCTCCTGCCCAGTAAAGAATGTCCAGTACTCTCAATTTAGTTATCTCTCTTGCAAGTGTAAATTAACTTGAAACTCCCTTGTAAGAACTGGCGTCACAAAGACGGACCAACACAATTTGGCGTCTTAGATAAGAATGAGGATACGGGCCCCTATGGGTATAAAGATGGGTACAGCAGCACACTTACTCTGAGCATCAATCTACAATCTATCTGCTCGTTGGATTATGTGATTGGCCTCCCGAGTTTCCACGGGAACGCCCACCTCGTATTTGTCTTTCCTAGGAATTGAGGGACCGGTGCTGGCCTGATATGCTGGAGTCGAGAGGCACAGAAGGGGGTAAAAATTATACCTGGATGTGTCCTTTGTCTTAAGTGTACACATAGACTTAGAGCTCTTTAAAGATTAAGCTGTCACTTGGTACCATTATTTCTATTTTCTATCTTTATTTTCTTTGTAACCATTTTTTAAGATCTATATTTGCTAGCAGTTAAGAAATAGAGCAATAACCATTGTAACCAAATGATTTATAAGCTTCTTTAATAAACCTGTAACTGTTTAAGCTTTAACCTGACTCCTTCAATTGCTGTAACAGAACCAAGCACAATTTAAAAGAACTCCAGACGGTCAGAAGGGACAGATACAGGCAGAGCTGGGCATTTGGATTGTGTCACTTCCAAAGGTCAGATCCGTTGTGGCATCTCTCAGCCTTCCATAGCTGCCCGCTGCGAAGGGATCATGTATCCTAGCAGTCAAAGTCCGAGGTGTAATAAGCTCTCCCTGTAAACTCTGGGGCGTCTGTCAGCCAATGGTCAGGGCAGTGTGTGCTTGTGTGTGTTACACCCGAGTCTTCAACTGCTGGGACACAAGGTCCCGTCTCAGCGGGCAGCCTAGGGAAGGCTGATGGGCGCCCCAAGAAGTTTAACGTCCATGTCTTTGACCGCTAGGACCAGGTCCCTTCACGGTGGGCAGCCAACAGGCTGACAGACATCCCCAATTCTGTTTACAGCCATCCAGGGTCACAGCAGCCAGCATATCCGGGCCTTCTGTCAAGGCATCAAAGACTATGCTGATTTTATTGCTTTGTGTGCCCTGTATGCTCCAGGCACCTAAGAGGGGCAAGCAAGATGAATGTTGCAAGGGGGGGGGGGATTCCTGTCTGGCTACAAACAGGTAGGTTGAGGCCTCTTTCAAGTGTCTCAGCTACTGAAATGTAACAGGGAAATACTCTGACCCTAAAATATAGGCTAATTAGAATACAGATTATTCTATTATATTTGCCATCAGAGAATTACTGAAATCAGTTGAGGATGACACCATGGAAAATCATGTCAGAAACACCAGTCTGTTGACTTTGTATCTGCTGTAAGTACTATTGTAGTGGAAGCATCTGTAAAGGATTGATTACTCCATTACATGTTGATCCGCTGTCCGGCATAATGTTTTTAAAATGTATTCTGGGAAGGATAACATGTTTTTTTTTCTTCTTACAGCTGTAGTGTCTGAAAAAAGAAACAAAACAGTCATAGCACTGGTGTATTTATTTTGTATATTAAAATTTTCATACCCAAGGAGTTCCAAAGGAACTTTATAAAATGACAACACATAAAAATTATTAAAATCAATGACGGTTAGGCAAATGTGTTATCAACTCTGTTCAGCTTCAATGTATACCTTGCCATACTGAAAAAGTGTTTGAGTTGAGTGTTAACCAAGTTGAAGTATGATGTTAATATTTGAATTATGGTGATTTAGAGAGAAGATTGATCCTAGCTCTTGGTTAGAATGCACAGAGAAAGTAATCAGGATCTAAGACATAAAGTGTTTTATATATCAAAATTGAATTGCACTTAGAAATTGACTAGAAAGGAGTGCATTCTGTATATCACAGGTGTAAAATCCTCCATGGGAGATACAGCTGTAACCAGTAAATTTAGTCTGGTAAAGTTATTAACAGAACATTCAATCACAGGTAGAAATGGGAGAATGCTAAACAAAATCAGACACATTTGTTTAAACACAAGCAAAAATTTTACTTCATCATTACTTTTCTTGCTAGTTTTCTAAAATTATTCATACGAGCAAATATTTAATCAGGGAAAATGAAAATTTTGCAAATAAGGTGGGGAAATATTTTGAGTATTCATATGGAATCATTTGACAGACATCTTAAAAGTTCTTTGTGGATTTGGAGAAAACCACTCAGGAATAGAAATAATAATATATGAATCGGGCTATGAATCACACTAAGAATAGCTAATTATTGAAATTTACAGTTATGGAATATAGTCAAGAGTAGTCTTTATGGTGAAATACATTTACATAATGTATATTCCTCAAATAATTTGAAAAAAAAAACATTAAAATTGAAACATGTTCATGGATAATTGCAAATAGAAAATGGATTAAAAAAACAGTCCAATATTTTTGGTTGCCACTTTTCTAATAGCAAGACTCCCTATGCTGCACTAATAATGTAGATCACTACTGAGTAGGAGACATCTGCAGAGTGAGGTTTGTCTACACAGCAAAATTATTTCGAAATAACAGCCATTATTTCGAAATAACTTTACCAGCGTCTACACAGCCAAACTGCTATTTTGAAATTATATCGAAATAGTGGAGGGATTATTTCAAAATTGGTAAACCTCATTCCACGAGGAATAGCACCAATTTTGAAATTGCTATTTCGAAATAAGCATTGTGTAGAAGCTTATTTCGAAATAGGGGGCCTCCAACCCTTCCCAGGGTGCCATGGTGACCGCTCTGGGCACAACCAAGAAAACTCCTCTTCCCCTCCCCTTCCCAGAGCCCTTAAAGAGGTAGATTCTGGCCACAGTGCCTGTGCCAGCTCTAAGCCTGCCAGTTCAGAGCCAGCAGTCACTGCACCTGACTCAGTGGCCCCAGCATGAGCCAAGCAGCCAGTGCCAGCCAGACCTCCACCTCTCCCCAGGACCAGTCTGCTAGCTCCCAGTCAGGGGCAGACCCAGACTCCTGCCCCTATTTTGATGCCGTGGACTGCATCTTGGGGGACAGGACAGTCCATGCCCTCTAGGTGGTCATCGACCCTGGGGCAGAGCTTGCTGCCTCCTGCTGCTCCAGCCCCTGCTTCCTCCCCAGCTTCCGCTCCTCCTTCCACACCTTCTCCCCCTCCTGCTTCTTCCTCCCCACCCTCCTCACACCCTCGGGGACGCCAAGGCCCCTGCACCCATGGTGTTGGGAGACAATTGGGCTGGCAAGATCCCTAACCCTGAGCTTCTCCTCCCCCTTCTTCCCCTCTCCCACCCTCCCTGCTCCCCTCTCCCACCTTCTTTCACCAATCTCACCTTAGTTTAATTCCCTCTCCACCCCAGTTTTGTTCAATAAAGAGGCTTTGTTGTAATGAACATATGAGTATTTTATTGTACAGCAGGAAGGGGGGGGGGGTACATGGGAGTAAGTGGAAGGACATGAGGGAGGAATGAGGCACAAGTCCCCAGTTGGACACATCAGGGAGACTGTTACTACCTGCAGAATGTGGTGCCAGGCTCACAGGAACACATCCAGGAAAAGCACCAGAGTGCCTAGGGGCATCTCTGGCTCCATGCTGCAGATTGCTGTAGTGTTCTGAGTGAGGGCAACTAGAGCACGCAGAGAAAAAAATGTTTTGCTGTCCCTCAGCGAGCTAGGCAAGCAAGCAGGGAAACCTTAGAACTGGCTGTCTGGAGGGTCCCTTTAAGCACAGGTCTCGAAATGCAATTTTTGTCTAGATGAGTTATTTTGAAATAAGCTATTTCAAAATAACGCTGTAATGTAGACATACCCTGAATGGATTTTTCAGTTATCTTGCTCATTTAGCATCTGATGCAGCATGTCTGCATGCCTAACTTTAGAGGAATTACTCACGTGCTTCAATTTAGGCATGTACTTAAATAAGTTGCTGAATCTGAGCCTGAATTCTTAGCCATTCTCCCTGAACTGTTAACAAGTGGTTTTGGCATGCACTTTTGAGGGTGTTTTTGTCCAAAAGAATGTGGATGGAGACATTCAATCATTTTCCTTAGGTAACTCAAAGCAGCTTTTTGGGACAATGATTATCTCTTTCTTCTCTTTATGCCTAGCACAATTGGAGTTCTAATCCATGGCTGGAGCATCTAGATGCTGATAACATAAATAATAATGTTAACAATAATTATTACTTAAAGGCATGGGCTGTAAATAATAACTATAACTGCATTTAGTGACACAGCTATGTGATATGTTGCCATAAGCGGCAATAAATAAACAAAAACAATAATAGGCAAAAACAGAAGGAACAAATTAACACCTGAATACTCCTTATTACTGAAGTCTCTTCAAACTTAGAAATGGTTTGGAAGGTAATATGAATATTGTTACATGGCCATCCTACCCACTTTGGGTATTTTTCATTGTTTTAATAGTCCGTATTTCTGGAAGGAATGACAGACTTTTTTTTATGATGGATTTCTAGATTTACATCCTCTGGTTGTAAAGGATGCATAGATAGAAAGCAAAAAAAATATGTTTAATGTTAGATGAAGGTGGGGAGACAAAAGAAAGAGAGAGAGAGAGAGAGAGAGAGAGAAAGCGAGAGAAAGGACCTTGTTGGAATCAATGTAGGATATTTGGGTATGTAGCCTGGGCAGTACCAAGTGGTGGCATGAGGTAGGCATGCCAGCTGCATTATATGGTTCGGATGGCTGTGTGCTTAGCACATCTAGTTCATACCACAGCTCATCAATGTCCATGCTTTGGCATCTAGTATTTTTAATGTGGTAGCTTGATGGAAGAAACCATGATGTATAATATATATAACATAATATATAACATACATTATTATATAATATAACTATCTGAAATTTGAATTTTGTCCAATGATGCTCTTAGCTATATTCATTCCACTTTCATAATTTTTCATTCTCTAGACAATCTGGGAAGTTTGAGAGACTGATAATATATGGAGTTCTTTTCATTAATATTGCTAGCTTATCAAGAAATACATTGACTGCCTTCTTGACATCAGAGCTAATAACTGGCCTAACCAATGCTGTAGTAATGTTTGTGTGTACTAACATATCCAGAGAGAAAGACTGAAGGTCTAAAAATTAACCTACCTGTCATCAGACTAACAATACCAGGGATGACACTCAAACAGAAAAAAAATAAATGTGATTAGTGTGGGGAAAAGTAATCAACTGCAGATCACTAAATAAAAAACTTTGCTATCTAAATTAAAAGTGTTCCTCTGGGAATATATTGAATAATGAACATGTTGGAAAAAATTAAATGCTTCTAAAATACTTACAAAATTCTGTGTGATGGAAAGTAACCATCTGGAACTATTTGTTTTAGTAACAAAAGTCATGGCACCTGGCTCCGCTAAGCTTCAGTTCAAATCATTCCCCAGTTGCAGACAGCTGCAGGGTCAAATATTGATGTTGCTTCTATTAGAAATAATTAGGGTCTCTTTACATGGAATGTTAAAAGCTGAGTTAATGTTATTTGAATGTTCTTGTATATACACAATGCAATTCATTGAAACTCACTAATTCTGCATTTATTGCAAATTCTTGAATCCTCTTTCAAAGCAACCTGTGTTTGATGTGAGTTAGTTTTGTCTAATGCACAGTAACTTGTCATGCATTTGAACACAGTCCTCCATCTGCTATCGACATTGCTTGGCAGGCAACAGTTACTGAGCTATCTGATTACCTGTGAGCCATACACTGCTTTGGGGTCAATTGGACCAGATGTCTCCTTCCCCGCTTAAAAACTGGCATGGGGAAAGAAATGGCCCATTTGTGCCTAGATATGTGTATATCAGTATTCTTCCAGAAGCCTTACAACATGCTTCCAGCACCTTGTTGGAGCTGTGTGTATTGCTCTTGGGAAATAAGTGTCAGTACATCAAGTTTTTGTGGCCAGCCACCAGAATAAAGATCTTTTTTATGGACATTCTTAAGCAGTTGTCCATGAGGAGTTACAACTGGGATATCATCCAATGTCAACTAATTTCAGAAGAATGTCAAACATTTCAGGAGAATGTACATTAAAGGCAAAAATACAAGAAAAAGATCAGAGAGAGACAAGGTGGCTAAGGATGTCCTTTATTTGACCAAGTTTCATTAGTGAAAGAGAAAGGCTGTTGAACTATACAGAGCTTTTTGGAGTGGAGGAGACTCTGGGTAAAGTACTCAGTGTCACAGCAAAATACAGAGAGATAATTTAGCATAAGTTGCTAGCACATATTCTAAGGGACATATTTGAGGTGAAGTGGCCCATTAAGACCCTTGACATCATAGGATAAAAAGGAGGTAGGCTGGGTTTCAGATTGTTGTCATAAGCCATAAATCTGGTGCCATTGTTAAAACCATGCTTTCTGGTATCTTTCAAATTTAAGAAAAGGCCTGGAAGTGGAAATGTAACATCTCTATTTCTTTTTAATAAGCTGGACCGGATTTTGAGGACATAGTCATAATTCAAAATGATCTGGATAAAATTGAAGAAATGGTCTGAGGTAAACAGGATGAAGTTTAATAAGGACAAATGCAAAGTGCTCCACTTAGGAAGGAATAATCAGTTTCACACATACAGAATGGGAAGCGACTGTCTAGGAAGGAGTATGGCAGAAAGAGATCTAGGGGTCATAGTGGACTACAAGCTAAATATGAATCAACAGTGTGACTCTGTTGCAAAAAAAGCAAACATGATTGTAGGATGCATTAACAGGTGTGTTGTGAGCAAGACACAAGAAGTTGTTCTTCCACTCTGCTCTACGCTGATTAGGCCTCAGTTGAGTATTGTGTCCAGTTCTGGGCATCACATTTCAAGAAAGATATGGAGAAATCTGAGAAGGTCCAGAGATGAGCAACAAGAATGATTAAAGTTCTGGAAAACATGACCTATGAAGGAAGACTGAAAGAATTGTGCTTGTTTAGTTTAGAAAAGAGAAGATTGAGAGGGTACATGATAGCAGTTTATGGGTATCTAAAAGGGTGTCACAAGGAGGAGAGAGAAAAATTGTTCTTCCTGGCCTCTGAGGATAGAACAAGAAGCAATGGGCTTAAACTGCAGCAAGGGAGGTTTAGGTTGGACATTAAGAAAAAGTTCCTAACTGTCAGGGTGGTTAAACACTGGAATAAATTGTCTTGGGAGGTTGTGCAATCTCCATCTCTGGAGATATTTAAAAGTAGTTTAGATAAGTGTTTATCAGGGATGATCTAGACGGTGCTTAGTCCTGCCTTGAGGGCAGGGGACTGGACTCGATGACCTCTGGAGGTCCCTTCCAGTCCTAGTATTCTATGATTCTATGATTGATCAATTACACCACTACCAAACTCAAGATATGTATAGATCCTACTGCCCAATCTGTTTCTGACCCCCACTAATCTCCTGCCCTAAGAACAAGCAGACGGATTCATAGGAGGAGGCACAATGAAGACACAGACACTGAAGAGATGTCCTTAGATCTCTTTAGGACCCAAGACCTGCACCTGGAACCAAAGCCAGGTGCCACTCAGAAAACCTCAGCGTGTAATTATCTATCTTTACATTTTAGCATTCCTTTTATTAATTTCTTTATTATGCCACACTGCTAGCTTTTGTTCTAGGTACTGCATGGACTCAGACATTTTTGGTAGATGCGTGTTATAAGACTTCCCAAACTTCCAGCCTTCACTTGCCTCCTTTAACCTATTCTGTCCATTCAATCCTTCAACCCAGGTACTCATTTTCAAAATGTTAGCTTCTCCAACCAGGCAATTGGCTTCTGCATTATGTTAAACCCTGAATGTCACTAATTTTAAAACCACACCATAGCAGGCACACGCCCATTTACCTGTATTCCTTTCCTTTCATTTGCCTGTCTTGTCCACTGTCGCTCTCCCACAATCACACACAGCAGTTCAAAATAACAGCTGGCAGCATGAACCATAATCTTTTCCCCACCCCTTATCCCAAGACACATTTGAATAAAATGCTCATTTGAGGAAAATGCTGAGATAGTATGTACAGAAGAAGTTTTTATATGGTAAAGTTATTTTGCTAGAAGACTCTAATTTAGAGATGCTAACTGGTAACGGATAGCATTATGAACATATGAGATGTGCTCTAAAGACAGGGGCTTGGAGTACTGCATAGCTGTGTGCAGCAGTTCACCGGAGATGTTCTCCAGCTTCTTTTGTTAATGTTTTATTCCTTTCTCATTTACTAGTTTGTTATGTAATGAACCCCAATATGCTGCCAGAAGTGCTGAATCCAGTCATTTTGAACGGCAGTCATTTTGAAATTAAGTCCTGTGTTTGCAATTTAAAGCAATGACAAAGGAAGGCATCAGAAAAGTATTTTGGTCGCCAGGCATAGAGCTTTTCTATGTATTTAGTGAGTGCCATAGTAGTTCAACTAGCTTAAGAAAGGGTGAAAATCTTTAAAAAAAATTGAAACCTCCATCTAGTCTACAGTTGTTAGACAACTTTGCAGAGAACTAAAAAACTTTCAGACAGATATTGGAATTGTATTTTAGCAGCCATCAGGTAGAGGAGAAAATGATAAAGTGAAATCGTCAATCTTTTTATGTGTTGTTGGGGAGGAAGCACTGGATATTTATAATAACTATAAGTTTGAAGAAGGTGAAAACATGGATTTGAGTGAAATATTAACTAACCTTGAGAACAAGGTATGGCAAAAAGAAATGTAATCTTTGAGAAACACTCATTTTTATATGCATGCAAAAACTGATGACACCATAGAAGAATATGTCCCAGAAGTAAGTAAATTCAGTCAAACCTGTGACTTCAATGAGCTCTGTGGTCAGAAATAAAATCACTTTTGGCACTGAAGCTCTTGTACTATGAGAGAGACTGTGCTGTGAAGGAGATTTAACATTAGAAAAAGCGCTCTAAATGTGCAGGGCAGCAGAAACTGTGAAAGCAGAAGCCAAAGAGCTGAATTCACCAGATAGGATTACCCTTGTAATAAGTACAAAATAGAATAGCCAGAATAGGTAATATTGAAGAACCACTTGCTATGAAAACTGCTGCTAGGAGAAAGACTGGGTACAGAAGATCATGTGGAATGACAGCATGTCCCCAAACAATGTGTTGGCAGTGAGGTTCATGTGGGAAAATAATAATTTTCCAAAATGATGCAGATCCTGAATATAGAAAACTCAAGTGCATTCAGTTAAAGATAATCTGGTTGAGGAGATTTTCATAGATGTACTGGGATTTACCAAACCTGATTAGAGGCATTGGATATATTTTATGAGAATAAATAAAACAGTTATTCCACTGAAATTAGACACGCGAGCTCAGGTTAATATTCTGTCTACACAACATTATGGAAGATTAAAAATAAGACCAAAACTGAGATCACCAAAAATAAAAGTACCTGGTTATTCTGGAACAAATATACCAATGGAAGGAAGGTACATTGCTAGCATCAAATGTAGAAATGCCATATATAGGCTCCCATTCACTGTAGTGCTAAACAATGTCACAACAATTTCAGGCCTGGGTGCATGTGAAAAACTCAATGTGGTGAAATGGATACTCTTGTTCCACTATCATACTGAACCTGGCTTTGAGGGACTCTTTGGGGATTGTCATGACCTGTTTCTACGGTTAGGTTGCTTGCAAGGTGAACGTACAATCTATATAAACAAGCAGGGTTCCTATACATATCCATCCACATAGAAAGGTGTCACTTGCACTGCATGCTGATATCAAGTCAAAGGTTGCCAGGATAGAAGCAATGCAAATAATATAAAATCTTGACGAACCAACAGAATGGATGAGTTCTCTAATAACTCTGGAGAAAAGTAACATCCAGCTACGCATATGCTTAGATCCCAGACACCTCAACATGGCTGTAAGAAGAGATTATGGCTTAGTTTGCAAAATGCTCACTCTTTCAGTAAATTAGATGCATTCTCAGGGTTTTGGCAGATAAAATTTACTGAAGAAAGGTCAAACCTATGCACGCCTAATACCCCATTTGGAAGGTATTATTCTTCGGCATGACTAACACCAGAAGTGTGGCACAAAACCATACCTAGCATCTATGAATATATTAATGACGCTGACATCTCAGTGACTGATATCATTCTCTGGGTCTCAACAGAAAAAGAGCATGATCACAGAATTCAGGAAGTCCTAGATGTAATTAGAGCTGCAAACCTCAGAGTAAATAGGGAGAAATCTGTTCAAGAGTCACCGTCACAGAAATGTCTTTAGTTGGTCACATTATTTGTAATGAAGGAGGAAAACCTGTTCAGAGGAAGATTTTAGCCCTTGAAATGAAGCTGCATCTCCAATCAAAAAAAGATGTACAATGGCTCCTGGGAATACTTAATTATGTTGGAAAAAAATAATATCTAATCTATGTACCAAAGCAGCTATTTGGGAAAATTTCTAAAGAATTAAAATGAACAGAAGGAATCACTGAGGGTATGTCTATACTAGAAAGTTAGTTCGAACTAACGGACGTTAGTTCGAACTAACTTTCCTAGGCGCTACACTAGCGCTCCGTTAGTTCGAACTTAATTCGAACTAACGGAGCGCTTAGTTCGAACTAGGTAAACTTCATTTTACGAGGACTAACGCCTAGTTCGAACTAGCTAGTTCGAACTAAGGGCTGTGTAGCCCTTTAGTTCGAACTAGTGGGAGGCTAAGGCTTCCCAGGTTTCCCTGGTGGCCACTCTGGCCAACACCAGGGAAACTCTATTGCCCCCCTCCCGGCCCCGGAGCCCTTAAAGGGCCACGGGCTGGCTACTCACTTTGTGCCAGTTGCAAGGCTGCAAGCACCCGTGCCTGCACAGCCTGCACCTGCCACACAATGAGCCAGCCATCCGAGGGCTCCCAGCCCTCCACTGCTCCCCACGACCAGCCTGGCGGCTCCCGGGAGCCTGCCCGGGGGCGCAAAAGGCGGGTGCCCGCCTGGTCAAGTGCGGAGATCGTGGACCTCATCGAGGTTTGGGGGGAAGCCTCAAATGTCCACGATCTCCGCACTAGCCACCGGAACGCGGCCGTCTACGGACGCATGGCTGCCAGCCTGGCCGCCAGGGGCCACCAGCGCAGCCGGGAGCAGGTGCGCTGCAAGATTAAAGACTTGCGGCAGTCCTACTCCCGGGCCTGCCTGCCAGGGGCTGACCGGAGGCCTGCCCCCACTTCCATGTCCTGGACCGCATCCTGGGGCCTCATGCCATCCCTGCCCCCCGGGACGTGATTGACCCCGGGGCAGAGGGACCGCTCCTGGACACCGAGGAGGAGGAAGAGGGCTCTGAGAGCCAGGAGCCTGCCGCCAGCCTTCCCAGGACCCGGGACCCCCGAGGCACCCCACAGAGCCGCTCGCCTGCATCATCAGAGGCCGGGGAGGCGTCCACCTGTGAGTACCCTCGTGTTCCCCTTATTTGTACGGGGGGCTGGGGCGAGAGGGAGCCCCGGGACCGTGCGCCTGGGCCTTGCCCACCACGGAGCAGCAGCTGGAGATCCTGCAGGGGCCCTGGCCTTGCAGAGGGGAGCTGGGTTTCACACACCTGGGCCCCTGGGGTAATTGACCGCTGGTCTTCTTGCACCACAGCTGCAGCACCGGGGCCTGCAGGGCGCACCACACCGCCTGCAGCAGCCGCCCGTGCCCGGGCAAGCAGGACAGCCAGGAACCAGGAGGACTACCAGAGGCGGCATCTCCGGTTCCTGGACCGACAGCTCCGTCTCCAGGACCACTGGGTCCAGGAGGACCTCAGGCTGCGCCAGAGGAGTCTGGAGGCCCTGGAGGAGCAGGGCCGTGCCCTGCGAGGCCACCTCCAGAGCCTGCTGGACCGCTTTCCATTTCCTCCTCCCCCTGCTCCCCCTCTTGCTCCCCCTCTTACTCCCCCTGCTCCCCCTCTTGCTCCCCCTCTTGCTCCCCCTGCCCCCCCTGCTCCCCCTCCTCCTCCTGCTTCCGCTCCTGCTTCCGCTCCTGCTTCCTCCACACCCCCTGTCCCCTCTGCCCCCCCCTCCACAACCATTCCCCACCGACGCCCCCGGACCCGCAGTGTGGCGAGACGGGAGAGGCACCCAGACTCCCACCCCTGAGCTTTCCTTTCCCTTCCTCCCTTCCCTCCCCTCCCCTTCCAGCTCCCTTGTCCCAGGTTTCCCCCTCCCTTCTCCCACCTTCATTCCTCCCTCCCCCACCCCAGTTCTCTGAAATAAATAGACGTTTTTGTTTGAAAAACAGGTGTCTTTATTGTACAGTAGATAGGGAGGGGAAAGGGGAAGGGGGGGGTAGGGTGGAAGAAGGCCCCGGTGGGGCATGCAGGGAGAGGTCAGTCCTCCTCCTCCTCCACCTGGAAGCTCTCCCGCAGGGCTTCCCGGATCTGGATGGCCCCCCGCTGGGCTTCCCGGACGGCGGCGGTGCGGGGCTGACCGTAGTGTCCAGCCATGCGGTCAGCCTCAGCCATCCAGGCTGGCAAGAAAGCCTCCCCCTTCCGCTCACACAAATTGTGGAGCACACAACATGCCGCCACCACGGGAGGGATGTTGTGCTCGGCCAGGTCCAGACGGGTGAGGAGGCATCGAAAGCGGGCTTTCAGTCGCCCGAAGGCCCCCTCCACCACGATGCGGGCCCTGCTCAGCCTGTTATTGAAGGCCTGGCGGGAGGGATTGAGGTGCCCCGTGTAGGGCTTCATGAGCCAGGGCTGCAGTGGGTAGGCGGCATCCCCCACCAGGCAGACGGGCATGTCCACGTCCCCGACCCTGATGTGGCGGTTGGGGAAGAAGGTCCCGTCCTGCAGCCACTGGCACACGGAGGAGTTCCGGTACACCCGTGCGTCGTGTGCTTTGCCGGACCAGCCCACATTGATGTCCGTGAACTGTCCCCGGTGGTCACACACGGCCTGCAGGATGACGGAGAAGTACCCCTTTCTGTTGACGTACCGGGACGCCTGGTGTTCCGGGGCACGGATGGGGATGTGCGTCCCGTCGATGGCCCCCCCGCAGTTGGGGAAGCCGAGGACGCCGAATCCCCGGATGACGGCATCCGGGTCGGCGAGGCGGACCACCCTGCGGAGCAGCACCCGGTTGATGGCCTTGACCACCTGCGGAGAGAGACACAGCAAAGCGTCAATCAGTGGGGCACCTGGGTGGCTGGGAGCGTGCGTGCCCTGGCTGTGCCCCGCGCCCCACTCCCGGAAGCAACCCCCCTGGCGGCGTGTAGTACGGCCGGGACAGCCCGACCCCTCCGGTGCGGGGCGCTTTCGCCTCCTCCCGCCCCCCCTTTTGTCCCTGGGGCGGCCCATCCCCTCCTCGCAGCCCCCCTCCCCCCCGGCTCAGTGGCCAACGAGCGCCGTACCTGCATGAGCACTGCTCCGACAGTGGATCTCCCCACGCCGAACTGGTTCCCGACGGATCGGTAGCTGTCCGGCGTGGAGAGCTTCCAGAGGGCGATGGCCACCCGCTTCTGGAGGGGGATGGCGGGCCTCATGCGAGTGTCCCTTCTTTGCAGGGCAGGGGCAAGCCACTCGCAGAGCTCCAGGAAGGTGTCCCTCCTCATCATAAAGTTCTGGGTCCACTGTCGGTCGTCCCAGCGCTCCAGGACGATGCGGTCCCACCAGTCGCTGCTGGTGTCCAGATGCCAGATGCGGCGGGGCACGCCGGTGCCGGGGCGCCGCCGCGGCTCCTCCACGGCCCCCAGGGCCGACAGGCAGGGGGCTGACATTCCCCAGGTGGTGCCAGGCAGCCTCGAGCCATTGGTGGCAGGCTTGCAGCAGCAAGTCCAGAACGTGCACCAGAAGGTGCAGGGCGAGCCGTGGCTCCATGTTGCCACCTGCGGCAGTCCCCCCCGAAGGGAAGCACCGACACAGACGGGCACAGAGACCAACGCTTTGCTGTCCCTCGGCGAGGTTGGCAAGCAAGCAGGAAAAGCTGAGAACCGGCTGTCCAGGGGGGGGTCCCTTTAAGCACGAGCCTCAGATAGCCTCAGACAGCAGCCACACAAAGCAACTGCTGACCTGATGCCCTGCCAGAACCGGTTTCAGCTGCCCTTAAATGCCCCCCTGCGTCCAATCAGTGTGGACGCGCTAGTTCGAACTAGCAAAACGCTAGTTCGAACTAGTTTTTAGTTCTAGATGCGCTAGTTCGAACTAGCTTAGTTCGAACTAGCGCTGTAGTGTAGACGTACCCAGAGAGATTTAAAACAACTACTGATACAAAATCTAGTATTGAAGATCTATGCAAAAGACAGGCCTAAAATTTTTTTAGTAGATACTTCACAGTCTGGATGCAATGCTTTTATAGAAGAATAGACATTGTTGGCAATCAGTGACATATGCAACCAACTCACTTAGGGTATGTGTACACAGCAAAGTTATTTAGAAATAACAGCTGTTATTTTGAAATAACTTTCTTAGAATCTACACAAGCCAACTGCTATTTCGAAATTAATTTGAAATAGCAGAGGGCTTATTTTGAAATTGGTAAACCTCATTCCACAAGGAATAGCACCAATTTTGAAACTGCTATTTCGAAATAAGCACTGTGTAGATGCTTATTTTGAAATAGGGGGGCCTGCAGCCCTTCCCAGGGTGCTCTGCTGGCCACGCTGGCTACAAGGTAACTTCTGACCTGATGACCTGCCGGAACCAATTCTTAAATGCGATTCAGTGTCCAATCAGTGTGAACGTGCTATTTCAAAATAGCAAAAAGCTATTTTGAAATGCATTTTGTGTGTAGACGCATTATTTCAAGATAAGTTATTTTAAAATAACTATTTCAAAAATTAGATATTTCAAATAACGCTGTAGTGTAGACATACTCTTACTGAGGTAGAAACCAGATATGCATAGATTTAGAAGGAGCTTTTATGAATATTTTTTGCCTTTGAAAAATGCAATCACTATATTTATGGACAGTGGAGGTTGAAATGGACCACACTCTCCTGATAGTATTATTTAGAAAATCACTGAATGACCACCCCATATGGATATTATTTGATTGTGACCTACATGCTTGGTAAATCTACTTTCCAGAACAGTAGCTCCCATGAAACCAAAGAAGACTTTACAAATAGAGGTTGAAGCCTGTGTAGATTTGATTATAAGGTAAATTCTCTTGGGTAACAGGAAACTACATAATTAAGAGAGGGAAAAGAGAAAAATGAATTGTTGTGAACCTTAAAGAATTGATAATGAAAGGGTAGCCTGAAGAAATAGAAGTTCCTGTCCAAGTATTAGATACTATTGCAACTGAAGACACTGTTGGCTCGTCTAGACTATGTGGCAGATTCAAAAGAGGATATGTAAATTCCATGGAATTTGAATATCTTCTTTTGATCTCAATTTTGAAAGTAGAACTTTTGAAAGTGAAAGTAATTGAGACACAGCTTTTTCGGCAACCCCCTTTTTCAAAAAGCCACTTAACTTCATTTTTTTGAGGAAGAGTGGCTTTTCGAAAAAGGGGGGTTGCAAAAAAAGCAACATTCCAACTACTTTCACTTTCGAAAGCACTGCTTTCAAAAATAAGATCTGAAGAAGATATGCAAATTCTGCAGGAATTTGCATATCCTGTTCTGAATCTTCCACATAGTCTAGGCATAGCCTGTGAAAGATGGGTGAGACAGACCCATAGTCTCCTATAGACAACCACCTAACCTCAAGATGATTCTTACCAACCATCACAGGACATACCACACTAATACCAACCCTGGTACCTTCCCTTGCAACAAACCCCGTTGCCAGCTTTGTCCACATATTCATTCTGCTGATACCATTATTGGACCTAACCAAGTGAGTTATAAGATCAAGAACACATATTCCTGCGCATCCAGAAATATAATCTATGCTATCATGTGCCGAAAGTGTCCGTCTGCTATGTACATTGGACAAACGTCTCAGACACTTCGCCAAAGGATTAATGCCCACAAAACAGATATCAGACAAGATCACAAAGAGAAAACAGTTTCTTGTCATTTCAACCAGAAAGGACACAGTCTTAATGACCTGCTAACCTGCATCCTACTTCAGAAGACATTCAAATCTGCACTTGAAAGGGAATCCTCTGAACTGGCATTCATGCTAAAATTCGACACCCTCCGCACCGGACTTAATAAAGACCCCAACTATTTTACACATTACAAAGATAGCTTCCCCAATTATCACCTCTAATACTATTAACTCACAGACATTTCCCCTTCCCCACCTCTAATATCATTAACTCACTGGCATTCACCTTCCTTCCCCCCCTCCCCCGCCACATCCCCCTTCTGTTCTGTAATGTGATTTGTCCTTTTCATGTGTGTTCATTTTTTTAAATTGTATCCTTTGGTATATATGGTTGTGACTGTTTTCTTCCATTATTTGATCTGAGGAAGTGGGTCTGGCTAAAGCAGTCACACAAAGATTTGCTGGGCAGGATAAATGTATTTAATAGCCTAATATGAGAGTTAATTGTCTTTAATTGGTCATCAACAGCTGATGAGTATTACACAGGAATCCACCACATATGTTCAAGGCAAGTACAAATTGTCCCCATTTATAACATCACATCAGCCCAAGACACCTCTGCCTACTGGAAATTGCTATCATACAGGGAGCACACTGTGTTTTCTCAAGGGAAAGAGGCAGATAAGTGTCCTTGTATTATTGGGGCCAGGTCCACCCAGCTTTAGGGAGCATCTGAAAAGTGAGAGCTTAAGTCATATTTTGCAAAGTTCTACAGATGTCACCAGACATGCTACCAATGTAATTCCCTACTCTTTTATTTTTCAACAGATGTGCATAACTTGCATGAAAGAGTTTTAAAAGAACTGGCTGGATTGAATTTGCTGGGTTGTTAATATTGATTTTCAATAAAATTTAGAACACCAAAGAAAATCCATAAACTGAAAGAAAGCTAATATGCCAATATTTCAAAAGGATAATGTGACGATATGGTTAATTACAGGCCAGTCTGTCTGACAATGATCCCTAGCAAGATAACGGGGGGATAATTAGAAACACATAAAGAATGAAAGGAGGGTAATGTAATTAATGCAAATGAACATGGCCTTATGGAAAATAATGCCTGTCCGACTAACTTGATATCTTTTTTTAATGAGTTTACAAAAAGTAATAATGTTAACATAATATACATAGACCTCGGGAAGGCATTTGACTTTGTACCTCATGATATTTTGATTGAAAAATTTAGAAAGAGACAAGATTAACATGGCACACGTTACATGGGTTATAAATTGGGGAATTATTAAAATGGGGGATTATCATCACACTGATATGTTTCTAATGGGATTCTGCAGGGAACAGTTCTTGGCCCTGCTCTATTAACATTTTTATTAATTACCTGGAATAAAATTTAAAATAATTGAAAAAAAAATGTGAAGATAACACAGAAATGTGGGGAGTGGTAAAATGAGGATTGCTCGATTGTTTTTCTGAAAGATATGATCTAGGAATTATTTCTGGGGATGTTACAGGAGGTCAGACCAGATCATCAAATGTTCTTCTATGACCCTGGAATTTATCATTCTATGCCAGTTTTCTAATTTTTTAGCATTATCTTATCAGCTGGGCAATAAATGAATAGAAAATACTTAAAATTAAGGTATGTTTGCTATGCTAATACCTTGCTGCTCAAACTCTCTAAATTGTTGGACACTTTGAGGATGAGCACTGAATAACAAAATGAAAATACCTCTGAATGAATCTAAAACCAATCCTCCTTTGGGATTTATCTTTGAGATTTCTTAATAAACTAGGATTTTCAGGCTATTTTATTTATTTTGTCAATCAAAGTTACATTTCAAAGCAGAAATAGCCTTCTGCACATTTTACAGAATTTTTACTTTGTGACCTTGTAAATCAGACATTCTTAAAAGTATCTACAGATAAGAGAAGACTATTCTTGAAATACACAGGTGATGTACTTCTTAAAGAAAACAGTACAGTATAATGCAGAGGATAATATATTTACTTGATCTACTAAAAAATAATAGTAAGTAGTATTAGTATTAGTATTATTTTCATTAATAATAATAGTACTGTAATAAGTTATGAAAACCAGTAACCGCTATTTTGGCTACAGATGTATGACTTGATTCTTCAAAATCAGATTACTTGGATAGACTTTTAAACCACTGCAGTGTTGCTGTGACTTAAAGGGTATTCTGCCTGGTTGCAAAAATCCTTTTGTATAGCTCAAAATTCATGATGATGGCCAGAATCTGGACACAGAAAATGCAACTCAAAAGTTTGATCAATGAGAAAAATACCAGAGGGCTTTTTGTTAGTAAAGTTCTATTTTAAAAATTTGTTTTTTGCTGATTCTAAACAAATATAAACCTCCTTTCCAACTACCATCCATCAACATGGAGAAGAAGTGCTTATTTTACAATTATAAAGTATGCTGATTTGCTCATGCATTGAAGTAGGCTGAAATAATTTGGTCTAAATTCAGTTGTTGGGTTTAGTATGCAGGTGCTAGATGGTGTTGTTGGCCTATGATATACAAGAGGTCAATCTACATAATTTAATGGTCCCTTCTGGCTTTATACTCTATGGCTATGGCTATGCTGCAGAACTTTTCTGAGATACCACAGATATCCTGGAAAGCTATGCCACATCCAAGGAATACATCCAGTTTTTCGGAACAGTTTCCAAAATAAAAAAGGATGCCTTCTTTCAGCATCCCTATATTCCTCATTGTATGAAGAATAAGGAATGTTCTGACAGAGGAATTTTTTCTGAAATTTGGTCCCGTGTAGATTGGCCAAATTTTAGAAAAACCTCTTCTGAAGAAAACACAGAAAAAGAGGCTCAAATTGCGGTTGGCAATTTCCATATCTTTTTCCAATATAATTCTGCAGTCTAGACATTGGCCATGACTTTACCTCTATGCACTTTCTATGTTTAAAATAATATCAGTGTCTGTAATATTATAGGAAAATGAAAGCTTTTTTCTCTCACTGAAAGATACAAGGTCAGCTTTTTGGACAATGATCAATATATACTCAAGAAAGTAAGATTCTCTCTCTAGCCCCTCCCCCAAGCTCCCTCACCCCAAAGACATTCATAATTATAGATTGTTATTACCCACCGACATGCTAGTTCAGCTATGTTAGTAGGTATATGAAGGATAGAGGTGAAAGCAATGATTTACGTGGTCCATTGCCTCCACGTCTCTCCCCACCTCTCACTTGCTCCAGTTAATGTCTGGGTGGGTAAAAGATCTTACCTCTCTTTGCACACCTAAGTACCTGTGCAACCCATCTTACAACATTGTCTTACATTTTCTCTGGAGGGAGTTTCAAGCAGGTGTTAAGGTGAGAGTCCTGAGATTAGAAGCAAAACATTTGAAGATATTTGGAGTGTTCAAACTATACTGAAATGCAGAACATATAGGCTATGTCTAGACTGCAAGCCTCTTTCGAAAGAGGCTCTTTCGAAAGATACTTTCGAAAGAGCCTCTTTTGAAAGAGAGCGTCTAGACTGCACGTTGAACTTTCGAAAAAGCGGCTTGCTTTTTCGAAAGAAAGCATCCAGTGAGTCTGGATGCTCTCTTTTGAAGAAGCCCTATTTACATTGAAGAACGCCTTCTTTCGAAAGAGGAACTTTCGAAAGAAGGCGTTCTTCCTCGTGAAATGAGGTTTACCGCCATCGAAAGAAAAGCCGCGTTCTTTCGATTTAATTTCGAAAGAACGCGGCTTGAGTCTGGACACAGGGGAAGTTTTTTCGGAAAAAGGCTACTTTTCCCGAAAAAAACCCTGAGTCTGGACACAGCCCTAGTGAACATATGTTCATCAAATCTGTATGTCTCACTTCTAATGTACATATTTCAAACTTCTGAGCAGCTCAAAAAGTTTCTATTAAAGCAAAAAACAAAAAACCCAATACAAATGAGGTCCCATTTAGTCCAATCTCTTGCATCAGGTCAGAATAATTTCAATAGACCAGATCTTGAAACTAGTGTAAATCAGCAAGACTCCATTGACTCTAAAGGATTTGGTTCAGTATTTCTGAGGCATCTCATAATAATGAACAGAAGCACTAATCATAACGTTCCATCATCCTATATATGGCTAACTGGAAGATTTAGCTTAGTCACCACCATTCTTCAAGTACACAATGAGGGAGCTTAGAGGATGGTTGAAAACTCTGAGTTCCAAACTCAGTTTCAAGTGGCGAAACTATGATAGAGGCAGAATGTTTCAGAAAGACTAGTTACATTGAGATAAATTGGCATGTCCACACCTCTTTTAGGGCAAATGTTGTTCTCTCTACTATGACCACTAAAAGCAATATTATATAGAAACCAAAGCTATTCCTCCATACACGATGTGGGAGAGAATTTGGAGATCCTAGACCTAATCCAACTTCTACTAAACTCAAAGGAAAAACTACCTTTGATATACTTAGCAGTTGGAATCGGTTCCCTCTGCATCCCCTGTGAAATATAGAGTTCATGTTTGGGAGTGGGGGATTTATATACTGCCATGAAATGCAGATTTCGGGGCAGGACTGCTGTATGCTCTAGCCATTTACCTAAACACATACACACTCACAGGAGACAAAAAAGGTACATTGACTCTACTGTTCCTGATGCTTAAGTAGCAGAAATGGAATGGGCCGTTTGTCAAGAATTGAGTGTATGGGGATTAATTCCTTTAAAGATCCATGAGAACTCTTCAGTACACAGTCTAGCATCACTGACTGTTTGCTAGAAACAGGTTATGGGCTTTAGGCATTGTTTATCCTGGAGATTAGCTGGAATGTCAGCTATCAGTAGCCATCAAATAGCCTTTGAAAACCCCAAATGCAAACAAAGAAATATCAAAAGCAACCAATATCACCATAACAACAGCAGCAGCAACCAAAAGCTATTTGCAGGGAACAGCTCTTGGGACAGCATGCCTGACCCAGGCTGTGCCTTGTTGTTCAAAGAATATGTTTATACTGAGCATTATAAATTTTTATGACTACAAAGGCTGCTTTTAAAATGTTATGGTACATCAAAGCAAGAGCATTTATAGAAAGATGATGTATAATGTTTATTTTGTGGTTTTTTCTTGCTATTGCATTGTTACTATTTCTGATTAGGTTCCATAATCATCCAGTATTTAAATTGGAACTATTCACTGAACTGTCCAATGAATGAATCATTGTCATTTGAGATGTGTGTACATGTATGTGTGTTTGTGGAGGGGATTTGCTTTTCCCAATAACCTAATTAAAGTTCCAATGCAAGGTATTAAGCGCTTAAAGAGAGCCTTTGGGATATTTCTGTATGGTATGTTATAACATTAAGCTTTTTTGAGCCTTATGTGAGAATGCTGAAGTGAGGTGAGTTAGATCTTCTGGTACTTGTGTGATACACTATTTTTGTAAGATTATCATTTAAGAAGATTTTTTTTATTCCTTGTATCAATACAAAAACTACTAAATTATGAGTAAAAAGAAAGAAAACACAATTCTGTAACAGATTCTCGCCCAAAGACAGCCCTTGATCATTAAGAAAGAATGGGTGTCAACTTTATGTTATTGAGGAGAAACAAGAAAACTTGCTGTTACTGCAAATCAGGGAGACAGAAGGCATAAAATAGGTCTGAAAATAGTCTTTTATGAAAAAGGAGTTGATTCACAACATGGTTGCCCCAGACATGTTTTTTTCATAACTTTGTTGAAACAAATTACATTTATCTACCCTTTCTGAAATGTTAGTCTAAGTCTGATTCACAGAATGTAAGGTTTTAAAGCAGGGATTGTCCCTTACTATATGCAGCATGAAATAGCATAATGGGCCTCCCAATCTCCTTAGGGATGTAGGAGCAACTTTAATAGAAATTATTAATATTAACAGTAATGAAAGCCAAAGACTCAAGATTCCACAGCTGAGCTCCCCAGCCACAAGTACATTTCTGCATATGTTTGCAGTGTTCTTGGGCACTGTTCTCTGGAACACGAATAAGTTCAAGAACCAATTTTAACAAAGCACCTCTTACCTACCAACTGCAGATTGCTTTCCCTTAACATGCAAGTATTTATAAGTATTTATAAGAGGTGTTACAACTACACAATGATTTTTATCAGATTTACAGGAAGTCTTTGTGTCAAGAAAAGGAGAAAAAAGAAATGCACTGAAAGAAGAATGATGAGGAAGAGGTAGGAATGGTATCCCGATTTCAGAGAGTGGAGGGAGCACGCTGGAATTTTATGCAAAATAGTCAACATGAAATTACAATAAAACATAATTTGTCCATTTCCAATGTACAGGATTTGGAGAAAGTTTGTTTTTAATTCTTGACAATTTTTTATTATTATTGAAACAGGACACAATGCAGAACATTTTTGCTCTAAAAAATATTTTGGAGCTAGAGTGGTTACATGGCAGAAGTCACATAATATTTCTTTTGATTTCTTGATCTGCTGAGTCTAATTACCTTTAAAACAAATGGGTGGACCAATAACATGATCCCTATTGTATTGGGTCAGTTTTGGAGTGGTAGATTTCAGAGACAATAAGAAACATTTAGATACCATGATATAGATACTGTACAAAAACCTAAAGATGAGAGAAATTAGGGTTACTAAGTCTTTCCTTTTACTCTAGTGGGCTTCAAATAAATCCCTCAGTGTTTAAGCATATTTGCATGAATAAATAGAAATTAAGGGTTTGTTTCCTGCTCTGCTCTGACACTAGAATTCCACTGAAATCAGATCAATAATACTGGCATTATACAGTTGTAATGGAGTGGAGGATCAGATCTCATGGCATTATGTGGAGTACTTGGATCTGGACTTTTCTTATGACAATATTCTCCTAATTTCCTTTGGTTGAATTTAAAAAAATGTCATATTGATAAATTTGCAGGCTAGGGTTTTCATTTATCATGGACATTAATGGCTCTGATTCAGGAATGTGAAAAAGGTGGATGTTTTTATTGTAATTGATATTTTTGTGTTTTCAAATGCGAACAGATTGTTCTTCAAATACATTCTAATATTCTGTATGAGCTTTTACATAGTGTGTCACTTTTAGAAAAAAACAAAATCTAGGAATTTCAGTCCCTCGGTTCTAACGGAATCAGTGACTCTCAGGCTTTGTCTACACTACAGTTTTTTGTGGCAGACAGTATGCTGATGATGGACTCATTAACATGAGTCATGATGTCATTAGAATATTTTCTGCCGATGTGTTTTGCGCAAGGGGTTTTTGCACAAAAAGAAGCAGTGCAGCTGCTTCCATGTTATGCAAAAGGGTGGCAATCAGGTACATTCTTGATTATTTTTACTGCCCTGAGTATTTTTCATTGATGTGCTGCCATGTCCTCTCTTAACATTGGGGATTCTGACTAATCCACTCCAAATGATATACACAGGTTTTGTATTATATCAGTTAGTTTACCCTGGTCTACATTAGGGAGTTATGTTGAAATAACTCCCCTTACTTTGAAATAACAAGCGGAATATCCACACTATCAAGCCTGTTATTTCAAAATAAGGGGCTGGTTATTTCAAAATAATAACTCCTGCCTTTCACAAGGAATAACATTGATCTCAAAATAATTATTTTGGAAATAGTGGTAGTGTGTATAGTCCACTCCTGCTATTTTGAAATAACTATTCCCCAGAGTCATTCAAATTAATTACTCCCCAGTGCTTCCTGAGGCTCTAATTGGAGGGAATGTGCCCACATTATGGGAGCCTGGTTCTGTCTGATTATGAGGCTTCCCTGTAGTGTGGTCACACTATTTCAAAATAGTTATTTCAGGAGTTATATCAAAATAAATGATTTCAAAATAATTTCCTAGTGTAGACGTGCCCTTTTAGGGCACATCTACACTGTACACTTATTTCAAAATAAGCAATTTTGGAATAAAAAATCCAAAATAGCTTATTTCAGAATATTGCATCTACACTACAAAGGCCCATTGAAATAGCACTGAGTTATTTCAAAATAGCGCATCCGCACTTAGTGGAGCCTCAATCTCATGTAAAGCCCCCAGAAAGAACTTTGGGCAGGGCATCTGATCAGCAGTCACTTCCTGGAGTTGATGCCTGAGTCTAGCAAACATTGATGCTTAAAGGGACCCTCCCTCTACAATCATGTTTCAGGCTCTTCACCTTTGCCTACCTCCTTGAGGGACAGCAAACTTTTCTCACATTGTGCTCTGGTTGCCCCTGCTGACACCACAGGACTCCAGCAATGGAGTCGGACCTCTGGAAAGCAGTCACCAGCTCTTGGACCTGCTGCTGCACTCCCTGATGCAGTTACTGCAGGCTTCCCTCATGCTTCTGCAGGAACAGGACCTTCACCTCCTCACCTCTCCCTCATGCAGCACAACTCCTCCCATCCTCCCCTGTACACCATGCACCACCGCTTCTGGCGACAGGACACAGGTTCTGACTGGTGAGACCAAATTCTTATGCAGTGGTGGGATGACCAGCAGTGGTTCCAGAACTTCTGCGTGGTCAAGGTATCCTGTGTACCGCTTGATCAGCCATGGGAGCAAAGGGTAGATACATCTCCCACGATATACATAGGCATGTCCACTTCCCCAACCCTGATGGTACGATGGGGAAAAAAATGCTGGAATGCATTGTCTGGAAGGAGCTGGAGTTGCGGAATAAGAAGGGTGCTGTCTAGATGCACCCATAATGTGCTAGGTTCTTCAAAAGTACAATATGAGGTATGGTACCTGTCCTAAGAAACTTGCATTCTAACTAGAGCGCCTCCAGGAAAAATAAGCAGAAATTGCAAGAGTAACTAAGGGCAGACTCTATTCTTACCATCAGTCAAGTCTTATTTAACATGGGGACTTACACTGCAACTTTATTCACTGAGTTCATCACAGTTGCAGAATTCTGCCCTCAACACATGCATAGTACTGTGGATAATGTAAATTCATGTTAATAGAATTCATGCACATTGATAAGGCAATAGTTCCCCAACTGCTCTCTTCCTTGAGTTTTGTATAATCCTGAGAAAAATACATTAATAACTTATTTTACTTAATATGAACATTGCAGGTCTTGACAAAGGTCTGCAACCCAACTCTGTAAAATCAAGGTCAGGCATAGATAACAGATATAATGAATAAATACAAATACAAGTTAAAAGAACCCTACACTTTGTTCACCCAGAACTATCTTCTTAAAGTCATTCTTACCGGCAGGCAAGTTGTGCAATGTACTTTTGTACAGCACTAGCAGAAATATCCATCATTGGCCAGGTCCTTCTGGGCAGCGAACTGGCGGTGTGGAGGTGTATGCAGGAGTCAGGGCAGGAACTTGGGGATGTCAGCGGGGAGGGGAGAGTAAGGAGTGCAAGAAGCGGGGGGAATGAGGATGTGAGAGTGAGGATTGTGGAACAAGGATGGTCTCAAGACAGGAGATCCCATCCAGCACTGGCCTTTTCTCTTATAATGGGCTGCCGCTAGGTGCTCCAAAAGCACAATATCAGGCATAGTCCCTGTCCCAAGGAACTTACATTCTAACTATGGTGTCTCCAGGAAAAATGGACAGAAATTACAAGGGAAACTAAGGACAGAATCTATTCTTATCTTCAGTCAAGTTTTATTTAACATGGGGACTTATCGCTTCATCACACAGGCATTTTCTCTTCCCACAGCTCCCCTCAGCTGTTGGGGGCATCCCAAGCTCCTCCTGGCTGCCAGGGATGTTTTCTTTTCCACCAGCTCTCCCCCCATAGCTGTCTGGGATCTTTTATCGCCTTCCTTCTGGCACTTTGGCCAAAGGCCAGGAACTGGGATGAGGGGCTACTTACCAGTTTACTGGCAGGCAAGATGTCAGAGTCCCACCACTAGCCCTCTTTAGTGGTGAGGCTGACACTCTGCAGAATTGTTCTCCCCTTTGGGCTCACTGTCTCCAGTGGCCACTCTCATATCACATCCTTCCGAACATCAGCCCCTCCCTTTGCACATTACAGAATACAGTCCTTTCTCCAGAGCTTCCTGTTGTCCTGGCACAACCAAACCCTGATCTTGCTTTAAGTTAGGAGAAGAGGAAGCTGAATACCAAATTTGGTGGCCTTACTTCTTACTGTTTAGGAGGAGTTCTTGAATAAACTCATAGGCAGACACGTATACAGGCACACACTATAACATATGAAGAGATTAAGATTATAGAAGTGCCTCTTGGTTGAATACATTTCATACCTCTTCAAATAAATTTGTTTTAAAATGTTAACTTTAAACATGTCCATATATTTGTATTCTGTTTAACATTTTTGTAAACCACCTCAAATATTTTAAATAGAGAGGCGGGGTAAAAATATTTAAATAAATAAATAAAATAAATAAACTTCCTCCCCCCTCCGCCACCTCTCGATTAGTACGGGAACATTGCTAGTTGTTCCCCTTTGTCAGGGAGGAAGGAGAAAGTGCACATTTTGCTGGATTCCTCACTCTGGCTGGGGAGCACAAGGGCAAATGAACCTTGATTTTTCCCAGCTGGAGGACATGCACCCCTCACCCAGATGTTTTTACTGGAGCCACAGCAGCCTTGGACAAGATACTTCTCACCTGGTCTCAAGCTTCTACAGTAAGAGGGGACTGGCACAGTCCTCTCTTCCTGGGCTTGTCTGCATACTGAACCCCTCATACCCACCAAATAGGCCAGTAAATGCTGTGTTTGGTGTAATATAATAATAGGTTAAATACAAGACTAGATAAGTCTCTAGTAAATATTATTCAAGTGCATCTCAAAATGTCAGATTTGCCTGTGATTCATACCCCTCTTCCTAGTTTGTCAGCTCATAGAAAAAAAACAATTCTTAAAACTTATTATGCAGTATTAGCACCTCACTTAAAAAAGTTTTTTCTTTGTACATCTGTATTTGTTAAACTCTTGAGCTATACCATCTTCTGTGAAAGTCTCCTTTGTGTCATGTTAAACTGCTCTATTCTATCTGACTAAAATAAAGCAGAATTAGAATTACAATAAAGCATATTATAGAAAGCACCATTCTGAAATTATCTTCTTATGAAATATTTAGAAATGTGAACCTGGTTATTGAAGAAAGTGGATGATTATAGAATATCATTAATGGTATTGTATGATCTGCTTATATTAAGGGTATGACTGTGGAAGAAAATCCAATTCATGAGTAAGCAAATCCAAATGGAAGTATGTACAATGTTGGTCTGATTGTTTTAATGGCTGATAGTGAGAAAGATTTGTTCCATATGGTTGGTTCCTACAATAGGGAACTAACAAACTATGCCTCAAAATGAGTAAAGAAAAGACTATGGGTGACTTGCAGAGTCAAGACAAATAATATCAGCACCAGCACCTACATCAGCCTTCTGTGTTTAAGTACCATGCAGAATGATTAGCAGCAAAAATACTAACAGAGAATTATAGGTAAAGCTGCTGAGTACTAAAAGAAGTCTTATGAAAGGTATGTAAATTGATTTATGATAAATGGATCCCAAGACTAATTAAAGGACCACTATATAAAACCATAGTAAGACCAGCTTGTCAATACACATGAGACACATGGGTAAACACTGAAAACTGCTTGAGAAGGACTTGAAGAAACTGAAGTTACATATTGGAGAGCAGAAAAAGGCATGACATTACTTGCCCACCTGTGGAATTATGTCATCAGGGTAAAACAAAAGTCTGTGAGCATCTACAAGAGAAGAGGTTGAGATGGCATGGGATGAAGGGAATTTTGTTAGGGAGGTGTGTTAGGCTATCAGCAGGGGCGGATATAGGTCAGGGCAAACGGGGCGGCCGCCCCGGGCCCCGCGCTTCAGAAAGCCCCGCGCATGCGCGGTAGCGCCGATGCGCATGCGCATGGCGTCACTGCGCATGCGCCGTGGCAAAGGGGGGGTCCCGCGGAATTATGCTGCCAGGGGCTCCGCAAAACTGTCATCTGCCCCTGGCTATCAGAGGCAACTGACAGCAACCATATCAGAGGCAACTGACGGCAAAATTCACAGACTGAGACTAAGAGGACAGCCAAGAAAATGGTGGATAGACTTTGAACAGATAGATGGAGTAGATATAAAGCAAGCATTGGACGACCAGCAAACCTGGAAAAGACTGATCCAATGACCCCTGACCCAAGCTAGCTCAGCAAAGGGGAAGCAGAAGAATTGTGGAACACTTACTAATGCAAATCTATTGATTTCAATATGGCTACTTTCAGAGTAAGTATTCACTAATCTGGGCATTCCATGATTATGCCCTGTGAT
Organism: Pelodiscus sinensis; assembly: GCF_049634645.1. NCBI lineage: Eukaryota > Metazoa > Chordata > Testudines > Trionychidae > Pelodiscus > Pelodiscus sinensis. Next base: position 96,781,618 of record NC_134715.1, on the reverse strand, counting down.
ACTAAGGACTAGTTCATACCTGTTACGCAAACTCAATAGTCAGTGAGAGCAAAAGGAAGAGGCATTCTATACCAAATAGGTAGGTGGTCTTCAAGTCAATATTTCCTTTGGTTCAGGGACAGTGCAAGGTGCAGCCCGGTTCCCTATGAATACCAGTCCTTCTCTATGTGATGGTTTGTTGAGCAGGGCATGACCCAATTTCTTCCCTATTTATTTTGGGACACCACAAGATAGTAGGGGAAAAGCAGTTCTTGTAGTCCTCAAAGCAAAGGGGCTGCAGATCCCCTTGCTTCTTACATAGGCCATTGAAAGGGAAGAGACAAGGATTTTTGTGACTCTCTCCTCAGTGGCCTTTCTACACACAGTCACTTCACATTTAAGGTCAGGAGGAATCTGCCTCCAAACTTTGAAATGTAAACTTTTCTCATTTTCCAGCACAGGTGTGTAACTGAGTGTTTGGGAGAGAGGATAAGGTGCATAAACTAAGGCAGTAATGGAGGAAAAACAGGCCAGCAAAAAGTTATATTTAATAGAAAATGTCCATAAGAGTCACATTATTACTCAGTAAGAAACATGTGTATTTTGGAAGTTCTATTCCTTATATTTACTGTTGTTTTTGTTACTTTCTTTTTCTCACTTTTTCCAGGGGTTAAGGCCCTATATTTGTCTCCCAGTAATTATCAGTTGTCAAGATGAGTAATATCATGGGATGTCATTTCTAAGCACTAGCCCTGAAAAATCAACCTGAGATATCAGAGTCAGTCTGGGCTCTCTCTTACTTATATATCACTAATAAATGTTCTGTAAACTAAATTATACCCTTAGTAATACCTGTGCAAAGCTATTATCTTCACTGAGTTTGCCCAAATATAAATAGAAAATAGGTAATCCTACTGACACAGAAGAGGACCAGAATCCTGCTTTTAGCAGTTTTAATAAGATTTTTAAAAGTTACAACTGACCCCTGAAATCTGTAGAAATACCTCTGAATGTCCACAATAAGTAGATCTGTTCAGTAAGAGGGTTTAATTGTGATACAGTAAAACTCCAACAGTCCGGCACCCAATTGTCCGGCACTCCAGACAGTCTTGCATCAAAATGGCAAGTGCTCCTGATGGAACCGGGACGGAACCCGGAACATTCAGGTCAGCTGCTCTCACGTGGGTTACAGCAGGGAGGGGAGGTGTTTGGATCTGGGGAAGGAAAGGGGAGGGGAGGGGAGAGGGATTGGGTTACGCATAGCATCCTAGCCATCTCATTGAAAAGCCAGACACTTAGCGCACATGCCCCAGTGCCTGGAGGGAGATGCGTGGCTGTACCAGCAGCTCCTGAACCCGAGCATAAGGTTGGGGAAGGGAGTGGGATCAAGGTACAGCAGGAGGAGAGGTGTTTGGTTCCAGGGAAGGGAAAGGGAAGGGGAATTGGGTTACGCATGGCATCCCAGCCAGCTCATGGAAAATCCGGCCACTCCTCACACGTACCCCAGTGCGTGGAGGGAGACGCACAGCTGTACCAGTATCTCCTGGACCCAAGCATAAGGTTGTGGAGGGAGGGAGGGGGATTGGGTTGGGAGTATGCAGTACCTCTTGATACTCCGGCATATCCGATAATCAGGCACCAACTAGGTCCCAAAGATACCGGATTATCGGAAGTCTATTATAGTAATTTTTTCAGAGTAGAACTTCACAGTAAGATGAATATATTACTTCCATTACATACCATCATGTGTAGGCTTTGGCTGAATGCCAAGTGCCATAATTCATTGCCAGACTAGAAAGACTGGAAGAGAATTTCCAGATTCCACTTAAAAAAATTAAAGGAACTTCTTCCTTTTCTGACAGTCTTGGTTTTGAGGATCCATAACTGCCTGGAATAGCAGACATGTGTAATATGTTCTGGGTCTGGCTCTGATCTTATTTATATCAGTGAAATCCTGGAGTAACTCTATGAGGGTATGTCTACACTAGCCCCTTAGTTCAAACTAGGGAGGCTGATGTAGGCATTCGAAGTTGCAAATGAATATCCCTGGCTTTATTTGCATCTTCCTATCCGGGCGCCATTTTTAAATCCCCTTAGTCCGAACTAACTGCCTGAGGCTACACGTGGCAGTCAAACGTGAACTCGAACTAAGTCCTTAGTTCGAGTTAACTGTTACACCTCATTCCACAAGGATTTAGTTTGAGTTAACGTTTGACTGCCACGTGTAGCTGCGGGCAGTTAGTTCGGACTAAGGGGATTTAAAAATGGCGCCTGGATGGGAAGATGCAAATAAAGCCAGGGATATTTAAATCCCAGGCTTCATTTGCAACTTTGAATGCCTACATCAGCCTCCCTAGTTCGAACTGGGGGCTAGTGTAGACATACCCTCATAGAGTTACTCCAGGATTTCACTGATATAAATAAGATCAGAGCCAGACCCAGAACATATTACACATGTCTGTTATTTCAAAACAATGCTGCTGTATAGACATGCCCTTGGAGATAAAGATAGATTTGCATAGGTTAAAATCAGAGATAAATTATGTTTTCAAATCTGCAGTTTCAAAAGATGATATAGAACCTTTGTAAGTGGAGCAAAGATACTTTGGGTGTGGGGGATGAACACGTTGAGATCAGAATGTAGCTTTAGGAAACTAGCTGTTGTGATTGAGGGAGAGGAAATAAAGTTCCTGCAAATGCCTACTAGTGAAATGGTTAATATTCACCATCTCTGAGTTCCTGAGTTCAGCCAAAAGAATTAATCAAATATCCGTGAAGCATATGAGAGACATTTGAAGTGCCAATCAAGGTGCTGTTTACTGATCCACCCACTCTGTTAAAGTCCTGCTGTCTGGAACATATTGGGAGGTTTTTCATTTGCCTGAGCTGACAGATACAGATTGTGACAAGCCTCATATGGGGACTCCAGCCTGGAGGAATAGCGCTGAAGAGAACTGAAGAATGAGGAATTAATGGTGGAAAATGTCACAAATTACCAGCCTACTCACTGACAATTTCTTCTTTTTTGCTCATAGTTTTAGATTATTTGTATATAGCATTTCTATATATTCATACAGACACAGAAGAGAATATATGTGTACAATCTCCATATATAACACACACATACATACACATAAACACACATTCTTATACTTTCTTCATGTCAATGTAACTAAACTGGTTTAAGTGGTTACTCTCAATTTCCATGCTGTAAGTGAGAAGGGAGTCAGCTGCCTAGAAATAAATTGAAGTGATGAAATGTATGCTTTCAGGAAAGGTTCCAGGATCACACAGAATTGTCTTTATGTTAAGATATGCAATATAAATATAACAGTTTTAGAATAAATACACATTTTTTCTGAAGATACCTTTTCAAATAGTCCAAACTCTGAAGTTGTCCTTCAGCTTGCTGTGATTATTTTCACTGTACTCTAAAACTGGGTCAGATCCTAAGGTGAGATGACTTACCTCAGCTGAGAATTTGTCCCCATGTTTTCTTTCAATACTTTTTCCTCTCCTCCACCCCCCCAAAAAAAACAATTAATGAGTAAATATGAAGAATTTTGTCATGACTTTAATAGAATATTAATGCAACCCTTTGAGAGTACCTGTATCTGCCAAAGTAGCTAATAGAATGAGTCCCATTTTAATTCAAAACTTTTACTTTTTATAGAAACTTGAATTCTTATTTAAATTAAGCTTCCCATGAAATCTCATTGCATATTTGCTGAAACAAAGACTGCAGGAGTCCATATGTGTTTTGCAGTTAAACAAAACTATTGGATAGAATTTTTCAGCAGAAAATAATTAATATTTAAATTGAGTAGATTCAGACATTTTCAATATAGTTGAGATAAAGCATGACAACTCAGGGTTCACCAGTTATACTACATTATGTATGTTAGCCTTTTTTTCCCCAAACAAAATCAAACCAAACCAGAGCAGTATATTTCATTCTAATCATACACATACATTGCAGCATAACTTTAGCCCTGACCTTCAAGCATACATGAAAATTATTTACACGTCTTTTTCACAGGAGACAGGCTGCCTAACCAGAGTGTCGCTAGCAAAATAATAATAAATAGGCTTCTTTGGGTGTGTGGCAGAATAGAGTCTACAAAAAATGAAAACGTATAGTATTTTTTAAATCAAAACATGTTTTGACTTCGTAAGGACAGAGTTTGTGTTAATTAGACATTTGCCAAATGCAGAATTATCTGCTGCCTGTCAAAAAACACCTGCCATGATCTTTTCTTTTCTTTTTTTCTGACTGTGGTAGGTGTTAGAAACAAGGAGTTGATGGAAATAGCAGAGAACTGAAAGCTACAATCTGCTACCTGCAGATCCTCAGTACATCAGCTATCTCCTCTGCGTATAGATGAGCATGTACCTTGTTCTGGAGATATTTCCCAAGGAGGCACCAACCTCACTGCTGCAGATAAAACATTTGCAGTTATATCACATGAGCATACTTTTGACACTCATTACCACTGCTGGCTTTTGAAGACTGTAAGCCTGAATTCAGGTGGCAATATTCACCGCTTCCTTTTTTCTTTTCAATGCATTCCACACTATGGTAGAAATCTGATTTCAGTGCTGATTTGGTTTAACTGTTATTATTGAGAGCTAGTAGAGGAAATTGCAGAAAGGCTAATGCCCCTACCAGAAAGCAGTTTTTAAATAATAAATGGAGAGTAGTATTCAAGTAGCTGGAGTATAAGTCTACACCTGTGTAGTTTTACGTTCCATCCCTGGTTTTGCTATAAAGGCCTTTCTTCATAACAGTGTTGCACCAGTTTAACTTCAATCAGTTGTTAAATATCCTCTCAGCTTTCTATTCCCACATGTACAAGGATCCTTTTCCCTGTGTAATTTATCTTTGGATTTGCTTCCAACCACTGCCATACAAACCCGTACAATTCATTTCATGAAGCAATTATGAATCAAATCTGGAAGCATCTGCATGGTATATTTAAGATCCTCAATTGAAATATGCTAAATAAATTCAAAATATTTTTGTATATAGGTAAATTAATTTACATTTACATATTGGAGACACTATAGTAGACCATTTGGAAGTATTTTTATAGAAAATGAGAATACTTTAGTTTCCCTTAATGATAACCCTTTGGGCCTGCACTGCTCATATATGATATTTTAGACAATAGGACAGATCTGTCAATTCAGCTGTCATTCTAGATCCTCACATCCATGTTTAAATCTTTCTGCTTTTTCCTTCAGAACATCTGTATATTCTGACCTTTGCTTTCAGTCCATTCAGGAAAACTCTCACCTAATCCTTTTTCATCTCACATTTTTGATTACTTCAACTGACTGCTCTCCCCTGCCTGAGTGCCCTCACAAGGCCAGCAACCAGGTCTCACCTATAGTAAGTGCCTACTGGCCACACCCTGTATCTGGCACCCTCTCCTGCACCCCTGCTCTCTCTTGCAACCAAACTCCCTCCAAATCCCTTTACTCCCTCCATTAATATAGTAGAAAAGTAAGGTCCAGGCAGAGACAGGTACATCCTGGAGGTGAATGCCTGGCTGCAAAGATGGGGTCGAAGGAGGGCTTTGGCTTTCTTGACCATGGGATGGTGTTCCAAGAAGAACTACTAAGCAGGGATGGGATTCACCTTTTGAGGAAAAGGGAAGAGAGTATTTGGATAAAGACAGGCAAACCTAGTGAGGAGGGCTTTAAACTAGGTTCAATGGGGGCAGGTGATCAAAGTCTACAGACAAGTGAAAAACATAGTGACCTGGGAGTTGGGTCAAAAATGGGAAGGAGCATGGGTTATAATAGCAGAGAGCCAAGAGAGAATTGAGAGAGGGCTAAGGCACAACTGGGAGTGGGGGGAATCAAATCAGTGTCTTAGATGCTTTTATACAAATTCAATGAGTATGGGAAATAAACAGGAAGAACTTGAAGTGATAATAAATAAACACAACTATGACATAGATAGTATCACAGAGACTTGGTGGAATAATACTCATGATTGTAATGTTGGTATAGAAGAGTACAGCTTGCTCAGGAAGGATAGGCAGGGAAAAAGGGTAGAGTTATTGCCTTATGTATTTAAAGTGTATACATTAAGGCTTTGTCTACACTGCAGGGTTTTTGAACAAGAAGCTTTTTGTGGAAGAGAACTGGAAAATAATGGAGCAAGTAATTAAGGAATTCATTTGCAAACAACTGGAAGATAATAAGGTGATAGCTAACAGCCAGCATGAATTTATAAAGAACAAATCATGTCAAATCAATCTGATAGCTTTCTTTGATAGGATAACAAATATTGAGGATAAGGGAGAAATGGTGTGTTTAGTATACTAGGGAAATACAACATAGATGGACCTACTGTAAGGTGGGTGCATAACTAGCTGGATAATGATGCTCAGAGAGTAGTTCTTAATGACTCAGAGTCATACTGGAAGGGAATAACAAGTGGAGTTCCACAGGGGTTTGTTTTGGGACCAGATCTGTTAAATATCTTCATCAATTATTTAGATAATGACATAGACTGTATGATTATTAAGTTTGCAGACAATACAAAACTGGAAGGGGGCACAAGTGATTTTGAGGATAGGGTCATAATTCAAAATGATCTGGATAAACTGTAGAAATGATCGGAGGTAAATAGGATGAAGTTTAATAAGGACAAAAGCAAAGTACTGCTCTTAGGAAGGAACAATCCATTTCACACATACAAAATGGGAAACGACTGTCTAGGAAGGAGTACTGCAGAAAGAGATCTAGGGGTCATAGTGGACCACAAGCTGAATATGAGTCAACAGTGGGACACTGTTGCAAAAAAATCAGTTATGATTCTGATATGCATTAACTGGAGAGTTGTGAGCAAGACAAAAGAAGTTATTCTTCTGCTCTACACTGCACTGATTAGGCTTCAGTTGGAGTATTGTGTCCAGTTCTGGGCACCACATTTCAAGAAAGATGTGGAGAAATTGGAGAAGGTCCAGAGAAGAGCAACAAAAATGTTTAAAGGTCTAGAAAACATGACCTATGAGGGCTTGTTTAGTTTAGATGAGAGAAGACTGAGAGGGGACATGATAGCAGTTTTCAAGTATCTAAAAGGGTGCTACAAGGTGGAGGGAGAAAAAATTATTCTTCTTGGCCTCTGATGATAGGACAAGAAGCAAAGGGCTTAAACTGCAGCAAGGGAGGTTTAGTTTGGACATTAGGAAAAACATCCTAAGTGTCAGGATGGTTAAACACTGGAATAAGTTGCCTAGGGTAGTTGTGGGATCCCCATCACTGGAGATATTTAAGAGCATGTTGGTTAGACATCCATCAGGGATTATCTAAAGGGTGCTTCCTCCTGCAGTGAGGCCAGGTGACTGAGCTTGATGATCTCTCAAGGTCCCTTCCAGTTCCTACATTTTATGATTCTATGATTTTATGGTTTGTTAGCACCTATTAAATTCTTGGAGTGGCTCCCCTTACAAAAATTATTGTCCAGCCTTGAGTTAGTTGATATTAAGATGTCATCTCTTGTCTCTACTACTCTAGCTACATCAACCTTCATTGTTAATTTGATAAATTTTGAACAAGCATATTTATACTTTCTTTCATATTACTCCACAAGCTTTTGAGGAATTCCCCATACACATCCATGAGTCACCTCATTGTGGTCCTTTAAATGCCTTCGTAATGGGGTATACTGCTGAACTTTTAAGAGTGGAGGAGTCATATGACTTCATTCCAGGGAGTTGGAATGAATGAAAACCCAGGAAATAGCCAAGCAGTGGAAGAGAAGAAAGAATCCCAGGAAATTAGGAAATAACAGAGTGATCATCTACAAAGCAAGCCCATTATTTCAAAATAATTTTAAAATAACAGGCTTCTGTAACCCTCAATTCGTGAGCAGCAAGGGAAATTGGAGGAAGAGTGTTCTTCCTTCAACTTCCTGCAGTGTGGATGCACAAAAAGCCAAGTTAAGCTACTTCTTCTTCAGCTATGCAATGAACATAGCTGAAGTTGCTTATCTTAATTCAACTTTGTCCTGTAGTGTAGACATACCTTAAGTGTCCACTGCATTACACCCTCTCCTCTACAGCAAAGCCCATAACATTCAACACTGGGCAGGTAACTGGTGAACTATAATGGCAGCTTTCCATGGTGACTTGTTTTGTCTCAGTTTCCTTGTGCTCCTGTGGTTTTTTGTCTTATTTTTCGATTTTAAGCTTTTCAGTGTGGTGACCATCTTTTATGTATTTGTACGGTGTCTTCCACAACAGGCCAATAGTGCATGACTGAGACTCCTGCATGTTGCTATTCTATTTCTACTACAATAACATTGTCTCATTAATGTCAAAGAAGCTAAGCTAATTCTCACAAGATGAGGATCTGGCCCTATTGTGTTTTACATTATTTGTTAGACAGAAGAGAAAATACACAAATACATTACAAGAAATGCGTTTATTGGGTTTTCACCTCACGCTATAAACTATTCTTTGGACATTATGTAGAGTAAGATATTTCACTTACAATTCGCCCCACATTCATTTGCAACTCAAAGTAAAGGCTTTTTATGTTTGTAATTGGTTTTCATGGAAAATATGCAAATGTATGGTTCACAATGAAACCTGAGAAAACACTAGTTTAGCATTTAGGACTCAAGAGAAGTAACAGAATTACCTATCACTGTGAAACTGAGATCAAAATGTTTCCTATGCTTTATAAATATGAACTATAAACATTTACATTTTCTAGTAGGATGCCCTCTAATTGTGTAAACTAGAATGAACTATTTTTGTCTGCCTTTCAACTGTATTTAGAACTCATGGGGCTTTGCAGAGTAATCCCCAGTATCACAGACTTAATCCTTCTCTCATTGACCTCATCCTCCACAGAGAGAGGAGCTACTTGCAAGTTAGATAAAAAGCTTGACCTGAAGATAATGGGACAAATTTTGTTGTCATTCACACTGGCATGTATACAGAGTTACTCACTGAACTCAGAGGAATAGCATTCATGGAAATGTTCACAAAAGATGGCCCTTGAAATGCAGAAAACACTGAGATATGCTGTTAATACTAATTCTTTCAGAGTAGAAACTCCTGGCAAAGGTAGAAATGTAGCACTTAGAAATATGTACTCACAGCAGGGACAGTTCAATGGGATACATTAGGCACACGTATAAACTTTTGAAGGCTCAGGGTCACAGAGTGTAATGGAAACCACAGAACTCCAATCTGGACACTCAAAATAGATAAAATGTTCTGTTCATCTCTCTAATTTTTTTCCAGTGTTTTCATTGTGGCTACATTGTCTAAGACTTTTCCTCCCCTTTTCTTTTTTAACTAGTGCTCCAGCGAGATCATGCTAATGAAGCACGGGATATTGAAATCCTTCATTAGCAATTTTGAATGCCTGCATTTGCATCCCTAGTTCGAACTAGGTGCAAGTATAGACATATCCTGTCATACTGTTTAATTATTAATAGAAAATACTATAGCAAGTGAAACAATGAAGTAACACTGCTGTTACTCTTTTGACTAATGTTGATCACTAATTTGGCTCCTGAAGTGTCTGAGTATCACTGCTCTAAAGAGGCAAACTTGATAACTCTGAATAATGAAGAAGGGAGGAGAGAAAAGTGTGTGTCTGTTTTTCTTCCTACTTACCTCTAACCTCCCTTATCTGCTATAAAAAAATGTAATAGTATGTCAATGGATGAAGGCAGATTTTTATTTTCATTGTACTGGACTTCTCTTCAGTGTGGAACACAGATAGTCATATAAGATACTGCTGTCCCCGCTGAAAGAGATGCATGACTCCATGTGGCTATATTAACACTGTTTTTGTCTACAATTAAATCCTATACTTGCAGAGTTCTATAAGAATCTATTATCTGGGGTCTATTCAAGATGTATCTGCAACCATTAGGATAATTGGTGAGATATCATGGACTGAATATTTACAACCACAGCTACTTAGTTCACTCTTCAGCTTTGTGTTTCTGGTTTCCTCATCTATGCTAAATTCTCATGTATCTCTGAGTCCATGAGTAATGCATTCTACCACCTATGCTGGCTGGGACTTCACCCCTCCTGTAGAATGATGAATTATACACAACTTTATTAACTCCCAGCTGGATTATAGCAATGCAATCTACCAGAGAATACAGCTGTCAGCTTTCTGAACACTCAAATTAGTCAAAAAGAGCAACATGCATCTTCCACGACACAAAGTACCATGAGCAAACCAGACCTGCCCTGCACTCACAACACTGAGCTCCTATAGTATATCATGTTATATTAAAAGTTTCACTCCTAATCTTCAATGTGCTAGGCCTAGGATTCCCAAAAAGTCACCTATAATTCCAAGACAAGGATTGCTCTGAGCAGCTCTGCTCATGGGGCACCATACAGCTTTCTACAACAGGGGGTAAAGATTGCCCTCTGGATGACAGTTTTCTCGAGGGCTACTCAAAGAGAGTATAGCTAACTCCCTGTATAATCTAACAAATTTCATAAACAAGTTCTCATCACCAGTGTACTTTTTTTTTACCTTGTGTTCAATAACAAAAACAAATAACACAGTATATGTTAAACATTTCTCATGCAATTTTCTCCCCTGGACAGGAAAAGAAAGAAGAATGAACATATGACAGATATCAGAGGGGTAGCCATGTTAGTCTGAATCTGCAAAAGCGGCGAGGAGTCCTGTGGCACCTGATGAAGTGGGTCTTTGCCCACGAAAGCTTATGCTCCTACACTTCAGTTAGTCTATAAGGTGCCACAGAACACCTCGCCGCTTTTGCATATGACAGATGTTGGTCAATTGCTTAATGCACTATTAGAATGTGCTCTTATACTATATTGATAGGCAGTGTGTGAGAATATAAATTGAACAGTAGCAGAGCAGAGCTTATGTTCCACTGAAGTTAAAGTGGTAAGCAGTTTCGGTTTAAAGGATTATTATATTGGTGCTCTAAAATTTGCATTATTACATAGATTTTCTTCAAATGTATTGTGCCATTTGAGTGCGTTTGTAGTTCACATTTAAACAAGGGGTTCCTGAGAGACACCACTATCCTCCCCAATATCAGCATTTTACAACACATCAGGTTGCTTTACCTTTTTATCATGTATGGGTATCTCAGCATGACTCTGTCTCCCAAATGATCTCTGTCTCTCAACATTTATCTCGGCTAGTGCATAGCACCCACAACCCCTTTGGGGAAACAATACTGAAAATATTATGGAAGAGATTGGATCTCTAGAATAGTATGTTCCAAAGACTAAAATGCATGTGTGTAGCAGGTTTGTACACAGCTTGTTACAACAATTTGGTGGCTGGAGGCGACATGCTGTAACTATTGATCCTGATCTACATGAATCAGAGGGGTAGCCATGTTATCCTGTAACTTTTAAAACAACTTTTAAAACTAATTAGTAGTCCTGCAGCACCTTAGAAACTAACAAATATGTATATTTGTAGACTCTGTAATTATAGCTGTAGTTGGCTTGTGAAATTCCTTTGTAAAAGAATGGCTACTTTAAAGTCTATTAATGAGTGCCTGGGCAGGTTAAAATATTTCCCTGCAGGTTCCTGTGTGTTACCATTTTGAATATCTGATTTCTGTCCATTAATCCTTTGTCGTAGAGACTGTCCAGTTTGGCCAATATACATGGCAGAGAAACATTGCTGGCACTTGATGGCATATATCATGTTAGAGGATTTGCAGTTGTATGAGCCTCTGATGTGGTGGCTTATGTGGTTAGGTCCTGTGATGGTGTCACTAATATACATGTGTTGACATAGTTGGCAAGGTTGTTTATTACAGGGGTAGGTTCTTGGATAAGTGTGTCTGAGGTGTGATGTGTGGCTGCCGGAAGGCACCGTAAGGTTGAACCCTATGTATCAAAAATCTAAGAATGGCCTCTAGGCATAATTGCTATTATCTGCTTCTGACAAGGTTTTTTGTTTTTCTTTCATTTGTTTTTGTGTTTTACTTTTGGGAAATGAGCAATGCTAATTTGTTCAGCTAATTTGTTTTGTCTAACTATTTTCTGAAAGATAATAAATTACACATGCTGTAAACAGAAATGTGAAAATGATTGCTGGGCATGTTGCTACTTTTCCACCTGGAGGATTATTATAGCAGAATGCAAGCACTGACTAATCAATTAGCACTGGTTAAGTAGAGTGAAGGTGAAGTATAGTTAGAAAAATGTATTCATGTTTTCTGAATAATGGGCTTGAATGTTCATAAGATCAAGGCATTCATGATATACAGTCTTACCATCTACATGTTTTGTTAGTCTTTAAGGTGCTACTAGACTATTCATTTTTTTAAAGTTTTTCCTGTTACAGATGAACTTGGCTACCCCTCTGAAGCCTTGCTAATGTGAGATGGCTATTTCAATTTTAGTTTCTTATAAATGCTTAGTGACTGAGCTCAAGAACATGGGAGTCAGAACAATGAGGTAAATGTGGGTAGTTGGGAGTAGAGCTGGAAGTGTGGACTTGGAAAAATGCAGGAAAGAGAGGTTAGGTTGCGTAGAAAAGAAAGAGGTAAGTGGGATCCAAGGGTGTAATGATGGAAGGGTATTATGGGGAGGGAAATCAATATTAGGGGAGAGGGGACTCAGGTCATTTGAGAGGACAAGTTGTCCAGGCTGAAAACAGGCAATAATAGAGCAATACTTGGTTTGCACTAAACCATGGAGAAAATAGGTTATTCCCTTTGAAAAGACACTTTTAAAAACTATAACAAGACCCAGAATGATAAGGGGAAAATAAAGGTTTTTGCAAACCACAAATATTTTGAGGTTCTCTCAAACCAGTATCTGTAAGTCATTATAACTTGTCCCAGAACCTATAACTAATAATTTAATGTTCTTTTAAAAAGGTAAACGTATGGTTCCTTGGCTTTCGTGATATTTGAAGGAATACAAGGAATACACTCATCAAGGTTTTAGTTTCATTTAATCTTCCCTTATGTATATAATGTCATATGTTCCTTTCTGGTGATGTTGATTAGTAATTAAAGAAGTCTGAACTAACACTCACATACCCATAGGGATGCAAATGTATGACTGCACATTAGTTTAGGCAAAGGTTTGAGTTTGTAATTTATTTATGAACTAATGAATTAATTCATGAGAATCTGGAGTTAGTTAGGGGATTAGAGCTTCTAACTATATAATTTTTACTTGGGAAATGTATAGTTTAGTAGATTTAGCCAGCTGTTGATTAAAACACTCAGTCTGAAAACAGATTGGTTTGCTTGTTTGCACTCATGCTCCTCTGAGCCAAATGTGAGGTATTGCCATCAGCCTGTCATAATGTATTCGTTTGTGAGGATTTATACAGCCCATGGAAAATGTTCTCAAATTTACCCCAAGTAAACTTTCTTTTTTCCTCTTCAGGTGAGCTGGGTTTTTTTCTTATATTTGTTTGATTAATAGTTGAAAAAGAAAACACAGGTAACAGAATTGTTGAAATATATATCGTGTATTTTTATTGTATGCAATTTTTTTCACAACAAAAATGCTATAGATTAAAAAAGTGAGCCTCCCCAGTTGTCAAATGTCTTGGGGGGTTTTTTCACTCACAAGGGTGCAAGAAATGCATAAATGTCATTCTGCAAAAACATGGGGCATCCCGTTAGAAAATCACAACAAAACCATTGCCAGTGGAAGGGGAGTAGATGCTGAAGTCCCAGGTTCAATAAAACAGCAAATTTTACCTTCAGATCAAGATTGCCTTTTAAAGCACAAGTAAATTAAAACACAATGAAAAAAAGACAATATTGGAGCTCCTCCATTTTTTTTTGTTTTGTTTTCTGAGAGTGGCAAACAAAGAGGTTGGTAAGAACTCGCTACACTGATCACACAATAAAAATTAACTAGGAGAAAGCAGGTGGTGAGAGAAATGCTTTAGCCAGGAAAACACTTTTGAAAAAAAAGATTTCAGAAAAAAGTTAAATATTTCTAAATTTGGAAGCATGTTTCTAGAAAGGAGATCTTTCATTCACAGAGATGAAAGTGTCTGGAAAAAAGATAATACAAGTTTCACTGAGAAAAAGAAATTAAGTTGCAAATATTAATTGAAATAAGGGGGCTGCTCCTTCTCCCCATGAAATAACTGAGAAAACTTTCTCTGACTTCAGTAGAAATAGAATAAGATCAATTAGAAAAAGGTCAATATGAATAAATTATTGGGTGGAAGGTGATGTAAGGGAGAAAGACTTTTGAAGAAATTCTTGAAATGGGAACAAAATACTATGATTACCCTAACTTAAAGCAAAACTAGATTTGGGTTGTGCCAGGACAATGGAATGTGCATAGAATCTGATTGTTTTGCATCCAGCATAAAGGGAGCGGTGTGATAGCAGGGACAGTTATACTGAGGAATGACCTCAGGGGTCAGTAAGCACCCCAGACCCAGGGAACACCTGCTGGGTTGCAGCGTGGCCCTCACGCTGCAACCCAAGGGAAATGCCAGGGGGTGGCCTGTGCAGCTCCCCCAGACCACGGCTAGGCCTGGGGAAAAGCCAGAGGGCGGGCCTCATGGCTCTCTCCCCACAGACTGGCCCTGGGGAAAAGTTGGTGGGCATCCTTCCTCACCCCCCCTTCTCAGGGCCTGCTCAAGAGAGAAACTCTTTTCCCTGCTCTGACTGGCCCTGTAGAGAAGCTGGTGGGTGGCCTGAGCGACCGCTTCCCCCTGGGCAGGCCCCAGGACAAAGCCGGTGGGAGAGCTGAATACCCATCCCCCCACCCCAGGCCGTCCCCAGGGAGAAGCCAGGAGGCAGGCAGCATGGCATTCACTGCCCCAGACCAGCCTTTGACCTAAGTAATGATGGGTAAATCTTATAGTATAGTTATATGAATGAAAGTTGCATACTGTTTTGATATTGTGTAGGTCTAAATGTTGGACCTACATTGTATAAAAAAATGGTTCACCTACTAAAAAGGATTAAAAACAGGTTTCATTAAGAAGAAACTATAAAGTCTGAAGGGTATATTGGTGGTTGTTGTTATGTGTGTGGCCTTTTGCTGCTCCCTCTGTGACTGCTTGCATTTTCATACATGAGAGAGAAATATGTTTCCCACCTTGTTGATGATGTTCTTGCATAGATTATACTTTGACATAAGCCATTAGGGGCAATGTGCACACAATGAACACAATTTATATTCCAGAACAAAATAATTTTGTGTGTATCTGTAACAAAGAACAGTTCACAAACTGTTTGCAAATTAATTCTGTCTTGTTAATGAAACATATTTTTAAATAAGAGAGGGAAACCACTAGCTTATCTTAATAGAATTTGTTCATAAAAGTATTATCAGTTCTACTGATTTTATTCCATATCTATGAGTGTCCATCAGGGAACAATCTGACATATAAAGTTTATAGGGGAACACTCAAAACTTTATGTTTCTAATTATTTGGGCAGTAAACCTTGGAAGGGTTATGTGCTGCTTTTTTCATTTCATTTTCTGCTGGCAGAAAAACAAATCCAAAGAGCTAAAAAATTGCAGAAAGGGACTTACTGGAAAACACAGAATTTGCTAGCTTATGAATGATTATCTGGCTATACTGAAAGAAGGATAAGAGGCATTTGGCATGTGCTTAATCAAGGCTCAACTTTATGAGTACGTATCTGTCAGTACCCAGCAGCTAAAAGTGCACAGTGCAAGTAACCCTATATTTATTTTGTAGTTACTCTTAGGGCTTTTACCAGTTTTCCCTCTTTTTCCATCTAAGAAATAACAGCAGATTTATTGCTGGGACATCTGTTTTTCCACACAGGTTTCTATCGCAAATCCATTACCAGGACCTTACAGTTCACCTCCCTTGTAGGAGGGTTAAGACGAACTAAGATGGAATGGAGGAGGGGTTGGCTGTCTGCCATAGCAATCGCACAAGTCCCTGACCACATCCAATCTGTTCTTTTAATGAACAGCTCTTTTAAGTCCTTTTCCAAGACATTTATCCATCACTTTATACCTTTCCTACGGAGTACCTGCACTGGACATCCATCACAAGAAGGCAACTGCCATTTTCTGGACTGCTTCCCTACTCCCCCAACCCAATTGGGATCCCAGACATCTCTTAGTACCCCTTTTTTATGTTTGCTAAAACAAATGGGCTCCAAAGCTTTACTGGGAAACTCCATCCTTTCTGAACAATTTGGATGACAATATTGCTGAGTCTTTTATGACCACAAGAGATTTGGCCACCCCCACCACTTCCATTAGAATCTGTCAAGCCTTGTCTACCCAGGTGGTGCTCCATGGCTCCTGACCAGACCCTGCATGAATGGCTGTCTGACAACACAGATCAGCACTAGTTCCCTCTTTTTGTTATGGGCAGTAACTCTTTTATATACTCTCCAAATAGTGTTCTCCAGTGTGTGACACATGAAGTCAGTGACTGCTGATGGGACCCTCAGTGTGCAGCCATGGCATGAGTTGGTCCAATAGCATGCCTCTCCTTCCATGCCTACATAGGCTCACCCATCACTGGGCCCTGATTGCCACCCTCTAAGGCCACTAGGCTGTCTCCCTAGGTGTATAAAAAAAGCAATCCTAATGCCACAGAGTCACACTACATCTCCATGGCACATATGCCAACATCACCATGACATGAACATAGTACTTGTGCCCCAAGACACAACCCATAAACATGCCTGATCTTATTGGTGAGTACACCTTTCCAAAACCTTAATCCAATGCCATGTGCATTTTTGCACCCCTACTTTTAGCATTGTGTTCATCTCTTGTAATCAGTTGGGACAAACATCTATGCTCCTAGTGATCCCATATATGTTTTGCATTCACATGGAGCAGTGACATGCTGAAGTACTGTATAAGGGAGCCTTCAGATTCAGGGTTGTCCCTTTTAAACCCTGTATTCCTAGGATATAAGTCAGCAATCACACTGACCCATTTGGCAGCAGTTTACATCTCTCTCACCCACAAAGCCATAAAGCACCGCTCCCTTCATTATGCTGGCCCTCCAAACACACACCATACCTCCCCAGCCCTCCCCTTCCCCATTTAAAGGTGCAGGGTGGTGAAAATTTTCTTTAAAATAACTTTTTATAGGACTCTGGAATTTGGAAGCTGGAATAAAAAAGAGGATGCCTGTAAATGTTTGCTTATAATCTTTGTTACCCTTTCTATAGCATCATGCAGTGTTTTCTGTCAAGATATATAATGAAATTAAATGAAAAGAAGAATATTTTAAAGAAGTTCGTTAAAAGTAAAAAATAGCATTAAATATGTACATTCTTCAAAATCTTCCTGACAAATACAAATCTGATATGTATTTCCAGAAAACAATTTTATGAGCCATACATTTATAGAAATGTATAATATCCACACTTCTTATTTGTGAAAAAGGTGAGGGTCAAATTGTCTACTGTTCACAAGAAGCATGTATTCATTTGCCACATTTTCCTAATCAATTAACTGAAAAATCTGCTACTAGAAACAAAGAAAGTCAACAAATTTGTAATAGAGATCTGAAGGTTTTACCCCAAAGTACCTGGTATTAAAAAAAAGAGGAAAAGGGATTTGTTACTGCATTTGATGATGTAGCATTAGCTTTAATAATGCTTGGTTATTTGAAAATGGCAGAATTTGATTCACAGTTTGCTCAAGTATGAAAGCACATTTTGAATCATAAGGCCTCCTTCTGTGGTGGAATTCTATGCTAGAAATCTTTACTGTCTTTTGCCTGATATTTTCATACATATTATTACCATAAAATAGGAATACTACATATTGAGCAATTACTGCTAAATACTAAAGGCTGGAATCTCAATTATAAATATGAGATAAATATGCAGAGCACCTTTGAAGTGAAAGGACTTATGTTGCTTTAATTTAGCTGAGGATCTGGTTCAAGCCTTCTGCTTCATAATTTTGAAAGCTCACATAAGAAAAGGTCTTGCACAGCTCTGACAATAAGACCTGACAAGTGGAACAGTTCAAGGATACCAAAATTACCCTGAAACTTTCAAATGCAACCAGTCTGGATGTAATCCATGTAACAAATTTTGACAAAGAACCCCCATGTACAAGTTAATATGAGAAGTGCTTCTTCATTATCACTGCACAGACCTACAGTGGTGCCTGTTATTTGTAAATAAACTCAACATGATACATTTTGTTCCCATTTTAACTGGTGAGCACAATGTGGGCCTTTATCCATATAGGAAATCTGTTTGCCTATGTAGAACAATGGAATATAAAGGGGAAAAAAGACAATTACAAAGCTATGTAATTCTATCAAAAAGTACTAAGCATACATTATTGTCACCTAATTCATATATTTAATTCTTAAAAATATATTATTGGGAAACAAGCTAAGAAAAGCTTTTCAAACTCAGCTCATCATAAAATTTTCTAGGGAGGTCAAGTACTTAAAAGAAATTCATCTGCAGTAAAATGGGACCCAAATCTCCTCAACAGGGACAAATTATACAGCATGTCCATGATTTGTTGTTTGGAAATGATTAACAAGGGTGGCATGCTGCTTACCTTGGACTATAATACCAAAAATGTCAATTCTGTATTGACATGCTCAGGCAAAATGATTAAAAATCCTCCAGGGCACTTCAAATATGCACTGCTTCTGGGCACAATTCCCAGCAAAAATACAAGTAGCTCCTTTCACACATTCACTCAGAGTCTAATTTTCAGAAGTACCAAATCTTAATTTGAATGCCACAGGACTGGCAAAGACCCAGAAGCTCTTAAAATAACAAACAATTGTTTCTCTCTTCAAGCCATTACCTGCATTACAGGTTGCAAAGTCACACAAATGGTTTTGCATCCCATTAAAGCATATCTGATTCTGTACCTCCCCATTATTTCACATAGCTCTTTAGTTCTGTGGATTACTCCAAGCTAAGAAATCTTTAGGAGGCAGGAACCACCTTTGAACCTGTCCTTGTATAGTGCCTAGCACAATGTGAATATGATCCTAAGTTCTACTGTTGTACAAATAATTAGTAATAATTAATGCATAGCTCAGGTAACCTATAAAATCCTTTAGACTGAGGCACCAGAACATTTTCAAAAAAGTGTAACTGATATGTCCAGTCATTCTTATACTCTAGTAATTCCTCACAGTGTGGCAGAAAAACTTTTTTTACAAGCTGTCAGGAATCATAGAATCATAGAATAATAGGACTGGAAGGGACCTCAAGAGGTCATCGAGTCCAGCCCCCTGCCCTCAAGGCAGGACCAAGCTCCGTCTACACCATCCCTGACAGATGTCTATCTAACCTGTTCTTAAATATCTCCAGAGAGGGAGATTCCACCACCTCCCTTTGCAATTTATTCCAATATTTGACCACCCTGACAGTTAGGAATTTTTTCCTAATGTCCAATCTAAACCTCCCCTGCTGCACTTTAAGCCCATTACTCCTTGTCCTGTCCTCAGAAACCAAGAGGAACAAATTTTCTCCTTCCTCCTTGGGACACCCTTTTAGATATTTGAAAACCGCTATCATGTCCCCCCTTAATCTTCTTTTTTCCAAACTAAACAAGCCCAGTTCATGAAGCCTGGCTTCATAGGTCATGTTCTCTAAACCTTTAATCATTCTTGTTGTTCTTCTCTGTACCCTTTCCAATTTCTCCACATCTTTCTTGAAATGTGGCGCCCAGAACTGGACACAGTACTCCAGCTGAGGCCTAACTAGTGCAGAGTAGAGCGGCAGAATGACTTCACGAGTTTTGCTTACAACACACCTGTTGATACAACCTAGAATCATATTTGCTTTTTTTGCAACAGCATCACACTGTTGACTCATATTCAACTTGTGGTCCACTATGACCCCTAGATCCCTTTCCGCCATGCTCCTTCCTAGACAGTCGCTTCCCATCTTGTATGTATGGAACTGATTGTTCCTTCCTAAGTGGAGTACTTTGCATTTCTCTTTATTAAACCTCATCCTGTTTACCTCTGACCATTTCTCTAACTTGCTAAGGTCATTTTGAATTATGTCCCTATCCTCCAAAGAAGTCGCAACCCCACCCAGTTTGGTATCATCTGCAAACTTAATAAGCGTACTCTCTATCCCAATATCTACATCATTGATGAAGATATTGAACAGTACGGGTCCCAAAACATACCCTTGCGGAACTCCACTTGTTATCCCTTTGCAGCAGGATTTAGAACCATTAACAACAACTCTCTGACTACGGTTATCCAGCCAATTATGCACCCACCTTATCATGGCCCTATCTAAGTTATATTTGCCTATTTTATCAATAAGAATATCATGTGAGACCGTATCAAATGCCTTACTAAAGTCTAGGTATATGACATCCACCGCTTCTCCCTTATTCACAAGGCTCGTTATCCTATCAAAGAAAGCTATCAGATTAGTTTGGCATGACTTGTTCTTCACAAACCCATGCTGGCTATTCCCTATCACTTTATTACCTTCCAAGTGTTTGCATATGATTTCCTTAATTACCTGCTCCATTATCTTCCCTGGGACAGACGTTAAACTGACCGGTCTGTAGTTTCCTGGGTTGTTCCCCTTTTTATAGATGGGCACAATATTTGCCCTTTTCCAGTCTTCTGGAATCTCCCCTGTCTGCCATGATTTTTCAAAGATCATAGCTAAAGGCTCAGATACCTCCTCTATCAGCTCCTTGAGTATCCTGGGATGCATTTCATCAGGACCTGGTGACTTGCTGACATCTAACTTTCCTAAGTGATTTTTAACTTGTTCTTTGTGTATCCTATCTTCTAAACTTACCCTCTCTCTGCTTGTATTCACTACCTTAGGCACACCTCCAGACTTCTCGGTGAAGACCGAAACAAAGAAGTCATTGAGCATCTCTGCCATTTCCAAGTTTCCTGTTACTGCTTCTCCCTCCTCACTAAGCAGTGGGCCTACCCTGTCCTTGGTCTTCCTCTTGCTTTTAATGTATTTATAAAAGGTCTTCTTGTTTCCCTTTATGCCTGTAGCTAGTTTGATCTCATTTTGTGCCTTTGCCTTTCTAATCTTGCCCCTGCATTCCCGTGTTGCTTGCCTATATTCATCCTTTGTTAGTTGTCCTAGTTTCCATTTTTTATATGACTCCTTTTTTATTTTGAGATCATGCAAGATCTCCTTGTTAAGCCAAGCTGGTCTTTTGCCATATTTTCTATCTTTCCTACACAGCGGAATTGTTTGCTTTTGGGCCCTTAACAACGTCCCTTTGAAATACTTCCAACTCTCCTCAGTTGTTTTTCCCTTCAGTCTTGCTTCCCATGGGACCTTACCTACAAGTTCTCTGAGCTTATCAAAATCTGCCTTCCTGAAATCCATAACCTCAATTGTGCTGGTCTCCCTTCTACCTTTCCTTAAGATCATGAACTCTATTATTTCGTGATCACTGTCCCCTATACTGTCTTCCACTTTCAAGTTCTCAACTAGTTCCTCCCTATTTGTTAAAACCAAATCCAGAACAGCTTCTCCTCTGGTAGCTTTTTCAACCTTCTGAAACAGAAAGTTGTCTCCAATGCAGTCCAGAAACTTATTGGATAGCCTGTGCCTCGCTGTGTTAGTTTCCCAACATATGTCTGGATAGTTGAAGTCCCCCATCACCACCAAATCTTGGGCTTTGGATAGTTTTGTTAATTGTTTAAAAAAGGCCTCATCCACCTCTTCCACCTGGCTAGGTGGCCTGTAGTAGACTCCTAGCATGATATCACCCTCGTTTTTTACCCCTTTTAGGAAGAGTATACCAACAAGGAATCATGAATGTAGTCATTCTTATGGCTTCTCTTTCAATGCAGGTGAGATAGGTGCACAGTATTCAGCTCATCATGGGTATTCAGCTCATCATGGCATTGACTCTGTGACACACTAAACACAGCTTTTCTTAGGTAACCCACCCCGGGGCAGATTTGTGTTGCAGGCCTTCCTCTGTGCCCAATCCATAAAGGATGCTAATTTGTTACCAGCCCAGCTACAGAGTTTTAGTTCAAGCTGTAGCAGCTTATGCGTGTAGGTCTGAAGGCTCCAAGTTTGATCCTCTGTACATGGGCAACAATGACATTTGTCACATAAGCTGGAGTTATGCTTCAAGGCTATAGTGTTTTGCGTGAGTGTCTGGTAATATACTAGCAACCAACACAATGCATATTGTAAGCACGGCTCTATATCAAGTACAGAGAATTCTTCCTAATTTAAGCAACCATCTTATAGGTGAGACAAGGTGGGTATGTTTACACTAGCCCCCTAGTTCAAACTAGGGAGGCTAATGTAGGCATTCGAAGTTTCAAATGAAGCCCGGGATTTAAATATCCCGGGCTTTATTTGCATCTTCCCGTCCGGGCGCCATTTTTAAATTCCCTTAGTCTGAACTAACTGCCCGCGGCTACATGTGGCAGTCAAACGTTAACTCAAACTAAGTCCTTAGTTCGAGTTAACTGTTACACTTCATTCCACTTCGAATGCCTACATTAGCCTCCCTAGTTCGAACTAGGGGGCTAGTGTAGACATACCCAGTGAGAGTAACATCTTTTGTTGGATGGATTCTGCTGATGAAAAAAAGAAGCTACCAGGCAGGTACTGCTGCCACTAGAGAAGATAGCCTGACACTTTCCATTATAAGTCAATTTTCAAAGTTGTTTATAACTTTGCCAGATTGTAACCATTTAACATAACATTTCTGTACTAAGTGTCTGCCTCGGGCTGATTATTTTTTTAATTTCAGCCAAAGTTAGGTCAGCTGTTTCTCAGAACAAGGTTTCAGAAAATACATTTTGTCAACATGAAACAATTATTGCAGCTCTTTCATTGGGCAGCAGCTGCTCCTCTATGTTTTGCAGTGCAGAACTAAAATTTGTAAGAGATGTCACGCTGGTGTCAGGGATGTGGTTTTCTTGCTGTTCTCTTGCCAAAAATGCTCATATTGGACTAAATGATGAGCCTCTGAAGAACTCAGTTTTTACACACACACACACACACACACACAAAATGCAGGACAATGTAGCACTTTAAAGACTAACAAGATGGTTTATTAGATGATGAGCTTTCGTGGGCCAGACCCACTTCCTCAGATCAAAAAATGGGTCTGGCCCACGAAAGCTCATCATCTAATAAACCATCTTGTTAGTCTTTAAAGTGCTACATTGTCCTGCATTTTGCTTCAGCTACCCCAGACTAACACGGCTACATTTCTATCACTACACACACACACACACACACACACACACACAGACTTATAATTTGGCAAGAAAATTCTGGAATGATTCTGTCTGCATTGGTCATGTTCCATCCTCCCAAGCTCCTGCATGCCAACTGGACTGCTCGTGCCCTAACCCCACATCAAAATAGAGAGGACCTGCTTAAAAATACCATGTGATCACATATTTAAAAGCTGTATGATAATGAATCTGCCACAGGGGGCACAAGAGCCTATTCTGGCTCTTCTGAGGGCACGTCTTCACAGAGGTGTTATTTCAATATAAGAAAAAACGAAATAAGAGTTTACACTGAAAGCCTATTTCAATTTTTTTTTGAAAGAATGGTCTTCTTATTCCTGATTCTGTAACCCTCCTTTCATGAGGAATAACACCTATTTTGAAATAGTTGTTTTGAAACAGGTTGTGTGTAGACAGCACAGCTGTGGTTATTTTGGAATAAGTGGCTCCAGGGACTGCCATGGGTGCCCTGGTAGATACTCTGTCCACACTCTTCAGAACTCTATAGCTCCCCTTTCCCTGCAGCCTTTAAAGCTGCAGCCTCAGGGGAGAGGGCTTGTGGCACAAGGAAAGCCCTACTAGCCCTGTGCCACACACCAGCAGCCTTCACTGGCTTCCACAGATCCCACAGATCCCTCTACAGCTGTAAGAGAGCTGGCAGCTTGCTCCGAAGTCCCTCCTTTGGGGTGGAAGAGGAGGATCCTATCCTGGTCTGGTGTAGAGATACTAGATCTCTTTGAGGATTGGGGAGAGGCTAGCCTCCAGGATCTCCACTCCAGGTGTAGGAACATGGACATATACAGATGGATGGCTGACAGCCTGGACCAGAAGGGCCACAGTTGCACCTTGGTGCGGATGAAGGTGAAAGAGCTGAGACAGGCTTCTACCAAGACCAGGGAATGCAGCTCCTGCTCAGGGACAGCACCCCACTCCTGTCAGTTTTTTGACCAGTTCCATCACATTTTGGGAGGGGTGTCAGTCCCTTCCCCCACCATTTGTTGTGGACTCTCCCAGAGGGTATGACTGTGGAGGAGAAGGATGAGGAGGAATCATAGAATCATAAAGCTGGAAGAGACCTCAGGAGGTCATTGAGTCCAGCCCCCTGCCCAAAGCAGGACCAATCCCAACTAAATCATCCCAAATGGGGCTTTGTCAAGCCAAGACTTAAAAACCTCTAGGGATGGAGATTCCACCACCTTTCTAGGTAACCCATTCCAGTACTTCACTATCCTCCTAGTGAAATAGTTTTTCCTAATATCCAATCTAGACCTCTTCCACTGTAACTTGAGACCATTGCTCTTTGTTCTACCATCCATTTCTACTGAGAATAGCCTTTCTCCATCTTCTTCGGAACCTCCCTTCAGGAAGTTAAACGGTGCTATCAAATCCCCCATCACTCTTCTCTTCTGTAGCCTAAATAAGCCAAAATCCCTTGGCCTCTCCTCATAGCTAAAGCACCCTAAGCATTTTCGTTGCCCTCCGCTAGACTGTCTCCAGTGCGCCCACATCCTTTCTGTAGTGTGGAGCCCAGAATTGGATGCAATATTCCAGATGTGGCCTCAATATAAAGGGGAATAATCACTTCTCTAGATCTGCTAGCAATGCCTCTGTGACATCCTTCGCTCAGATGACTTCTGCGCTGCTCAGCCAGGCCACTGCGCAGCAGCAAGTGGCACATGCAACCATTTGGGCTCCACGCTCCCCATGCAGCCCGGGGAGCCCGGAGCCCAAATGGCCGTTTTGGCTCCGTGGTCCCCCAAGTGAGAGGCAGGAGTGAGAGGAGAAGAGAAAGAGAGAGACGGAGAGAGAGGCAGGAGGTAGAGGAGAGCTGAGAGAAAGAGAGGGGGAGGCAGGAGCAGGAGGACAGTGAGAGAGAGGTGGAGGAGAGACCCAAAAATCCTGTCCTATGATGGGTTATTGGCTAGTTTAAAAATAAGTGAGCAGTGTAGACATAGCCTGAATTTTTGAAAGATTGTGTTAACAATTTTAGCCTTCTTTTAAAGGAGTTTTTTTGGTATCAAATACCCTTTGCAATACTAGAGCTGTAGCTTCTGTTTTCATTTCTCTGAAAGTTCATATAGTTGTTCTGAGGGCCATTCATGAGCTGATCTGGAGTGACTTGAGATGCTTTTCTTAATTGTCTATCTTCGAAAAAATGTGCTATTGATTCAAAATATGATTTTGAACCTTCGCTTTCATCTGTTCCTTAAAAAGGCCATGTCTGATGTACTGTATCATATGCTCAATGATTTCAGAAAAGTTAGCATTTTTTATGTGGCTTAGAGATGAAATTGTGAAGTAAGCTGTCTTTATAGTTTTCTTGCACTGAATAATTGGGGCTAGGGCCCTGCCTTCATGCCAGTTGCCACTGGAGTAATACAATCACAATCAGAAGGTTGTAGACTATAGGGCTGCATCTGCATCTAAATGCTTTTGCACAAGAGGGCCTCGTGGAATGAGGTGTACAGATAGTTCGGAACAACTACGTAGTTCGAACTATCTAGCCCGTGCCGCGTGTAGCCGCGCGGCACGGGGTTCGCACTAGCCGTCTTTTAAAAATGGCGGAGCCGGCTTTATGCTAATGAAGCCCGGGAAATTCAAATCCCGGGCTTCATTAGCACGTTCGGTATGCATACATTACCCCGCTAGTTCGAACTAGCGGGGTAGTGTAGACATATCCTCACTCTTCTTATAAATCTTCTTTATAAACTAAGCAGCCCCATGTCTCCCATTAGGTCTAGTGATCTGTTTCTATCTCCCTTCTATTTTTGCAGCATTTTTTTTTGAGAATGCACAACCAGAATTGAACATGGTATTCAAGTTTAGAGACTACTGACCATTCACATACTAGTATTATAGGGTATTTACTATTATTTTCTATCCTGTTCTATGTGCAGCTTAACATTGGCTTTGTTGTTTGCACCATTGCTACGCAGAGAGCAGGTATTCTTTTGAGTTGTTCACAATGACATCCATGTATTTCTGCTGAGTGATTAAAATAATCTAGAACCCCCTGTATATTAAGTCTCTATGGTACTCCTTAAAATGTTCACTAAACTATAATTATCAACACTGAAAATCATCTTCCATCGAACAACTCATTCACCTTGTTTCCTTGGGTCCCCTTGGAGTTGCTCACAGGCTCTTCTAGGTTTTACTATACTATTGCATCATTTGCAGACTTTGCCATCGTGCAGTTCATACTTTTCCCCAGACCTTTACTGCAAAAATTATACATTTCCCAAGCTTAGTATGAATGCCAGAACACCACATTGTTCTGACTTCTATTCAACCCTTCATATTAATTTTTTTCTCTATCTTCATTTATACTGAATTAGTCACACTCTCTTTTTAAAGTTAATTTCATTATTCCTGAGAATTCAGTTCCTAAAATCCATCCACAACATAGAATCCTTCTTCTGTCCTATCACTTCTATCCAAGAATCCCTAGGCTTATTTCTTTTACAATGAAAGGGAAAGAAAATATTTTCTGTAGGTCTGATTAAAACATTCTCTGCCAGCATTGCTTTTCACCATCTGCTCTTGGGCCTTTCATCTATATTAATTCTTCTTTTTCTGTCTCACTTACCATGACTCGTATCACAGCCTGTCCTAAGACACCCCTCTATTTGTAAATTACTGTCCATTTTGGATATCTTTCTTCAGCCATAGCCTAGGGAACAGGTTATTTTCTTGCCAGTTCTTTTAGCATGAACTCTATTTTTTAATTATCAGAGCCTTTGAAAAGGGTCTTCAGGGTTTAATTTTCAGAGGGTGCTGACCACAGAGAAATCCAAGTCAGTAGGAACAGTGTTTTCTAAGTACCTCTAGAATACTGGCCCATTCTTGTGTCCCACAATATATCTTTTAAATTATTAGTTATTGAAATATTTTTCTGGTGAGTGAAACCTTGAGCGACATCATCCGCATCATCCATGAAGCTGGGCAAAAGCGCAATCTGAATAGTTGGTTTGCAAGGACCAACTTCTATCTGTTCTCCCAGATGAGGAAGTCTTTGAACATTAAAGAAGCCACCTTGACATTATTTGATTGAAATAGATCTGCCATTGTATATACACTTTTCTAACTAAGCTAATATTTTTATATCAAAATAATTACATAGACTCATGTTCCACTACACTGTAACATTAAGCAAACTGTATTATACTTGTTAATTAAATCATTGAAAATGTTAACATCAGACAGTCCGTCAGCAAAAGATGAATATGGATAATGAAAAATTTTAGAAGAATTCCTTTAATATGCCTTTTTCCACATGAAAATGTGTTTTTAAAATGTGAAATCCAAGACAAAGGGCAGTGTCATAGACAAAACTATACAGAACACCAGAATCCTTCAAGTCATGCATGCACACATGCACTACCTGTGTAGTAATCAAAGCCTCCTTGTCTCATTGAAGATAGGAATCCAGTGAAAAATGAAGTAGAGACTTTTTCTCTCAAGTTCATATAGTTAAAAGGTTTTATGCAAAATAAAATTTTCTTTTCATGTACATTTCTTTATTTCGTTTGTCACTATTGTGAGATCTTCCCTTTCATATCTGGCATAAAATAATCTCTGTTTCAGGTGCTTCATCAAAAATAGTTTTTATTTTATTTCATGTGAGATAAGCTATTTCTTTCATTGCAATAGACATTGATGTGATCACGCTATTGTCTCTGACAGTTATGTGTTAGATCTGCAGTACAGGTTGCACCTTCCAAATCTGAGATTCTCTTGTCCGGCAACAACGGTGGTCTGGCATGACCATGGATATTCCTGGATGAGAGAGCACTGGGGCAGGAAGGCCAGCAGCTGGTAGTCCAGTACAACCCAGCCAGTCGACTAGCAACAGGGCTGTAACAGCTTGGGAGGACAGTGATTGGGGCTGTCTGCCACCCGGCAACATGGCCTGCACTACAGCAGCCCAAGAGGGGAAGTCTGGCCAGGCGGTGTCAGCCAGGGAGGTGGCGGGGCCACAGCAGCGTGGGCAGTGGTGGCGTGGCAGCATGATTGGGGCTGCCTGCCAACCAGCATTGGAGCCAGGGTTGTGACCGCAGTAAAACTGGGGGGAGGCTGGCCACAGCAGCCCAGCAGAATCAGTGTGGCTGGAAGCACATGCCATGTGGCAGCAGAGCTAGGGCAGTGGCAGCTCAACTGGACAACCTGTGATTTGGTAGTGGAGCTGGAGCAGCCCAGTCAGTTAGCAGTGCAGCCGGGGCTGGCACTGGCCTGAAGACAGCCCAGCCACGCTGAAGGAGCTGGTAGCTGAGATGAGCAGTGAGTTGAGTGGCTGGTATCAGGGGATCTCCCCTTGTCTGGCAAATTCTCTCATCTGGTACTGGTCAGTTCCTAAGGGTGCCGGACAAGAGAGGTCCAACCTGTAATGTTAAACAGATAGCACTTTTAGGAATCAGAAATCATTTGGAAAGAGCCCTATTAAAATATACATAAGAATAAACTCAAATTAATTAAGAACTTCCCATTATATGAAATATTGCTGAGTATGACAGCTGCTTTTTCAAGTTGCATTAGTCAAAATACTTAAATGCATAAAAGCTTAGGTTAACATATGGATTTAATGTACTAACAATATCTAGATAGAGATATAATCAACACTGTTATCTGATACTTCTATAAGTAGAAAGGTCTATTAACTGAAATTTGTTATCGCCCAATAAAAATCTTCAGTCCAGTAACCAGAACTAGTATACTGCCCAGGAGGGTATGCAATTGCACATTCTGCACTTTTATGTGAAAAAAGCAGAAGACAAGTAAGCAAGTTCACAGCAAGGATTTATTCAAAAAAGCAGCTTCCAGAATATGTCATAGGGGCATTACAGATTAATTCCAATATTTTATGTCTTATCCCCCCCCCCCCCCAGTAATCTTTTTTCCAAGCTGAAAGAGGTTCTTGCTAACTGATGCTTAATTACATCAACACTTCTAGAAGGCAGAAGATACGGTGGTGGAGATGTGGGAAATTCATAAGTATCAGCAGGAACAAGCCTATGAATTTCCAGCTTCCTGTGTTTCCAGATACTGGCTCTTCAACTCTCTTGGCCTGTACTTCTAATGTATCAGTGTCCAGCATCTGTTTGTTGGGCATACATAGGCATTTTGTTTTGTAAAAGCAGCAGAGTTACTTTTGTTTTGATCAAATCTACCTTACGTTGCACTGTGATGTGTTTACTATGTCAAAAAATCTATATACTGCAGAAAATAATAGTTAAGATTATTGACACAAGTGTCTACCACTTTAATGTAAGGAAAGGACATGTTATACAAAGTAAATGGTTTATTTCAAGGATCCTGCCTATGACTGCACATATATCCTGAGGGGCTACACCCTCAGACATTACACAATAGCATGGTTTCAAAGCAAGAGCAGGAGGCTTCTTCACTTCATACACCCAACCGATTAAGGATCTGAAGACTAGGAGTACATCTACACTACAGAGAATGATTGAAGCTGTCGCTATGATCTTCCAGGGTTCAGAGGGTCTAGTTAAGACAGTTAATTCGAACTGAGAGTGGCACTCTGGTTGATACTTGTAGTCCTGCTTCTATGAGGAGTAAGGGAATCACAGAATCATAGAACACTAGAACTGGAAGGGACCTCGAGAGGTCATCGAGTCCAGTCCCCTGCCTTCATAGAAGGAGCCAGTACCATCTACACCATCCCTTATAGAAGTTCTCCCTTTGATTTCTGGCAGTGTGGACAATGCAAAAAGTTGACTTAAGGTGCTTTGACTTCAGATACGCAATAACATAGCCGAAGTTGCATATCTTAATTCAACCTTGTTCTGTAGTGTAGATATACCCTCAGATACTATAATGAACACCTTAATAATGGAGGTACAGAAAACTTTGCCCAGATGTCTTCTTCCCACACAACCCTGTGCCTGGACGTCTATATAACCTAGTACAGAGAAACACATCATCCTGAACCTTCTCACCAGGAGATTAGTGCCCAGGACAGTGAAAGGAGGGAATAGGAACTATACTAACAAATTGGATTCTAGTCAACCCTAGTACTGCACTGAAAGTGGAAGTGAAAATCCTTGAGTGCACCACTTTCCTTACATACCTGACCATAAATTATTAAAATGCACACACACCAGTTACATTGGGATGCCTTTGCTCATAGTGAATTGAAATGTGCTGTGGTGTGTTTTGCTTTTTACACATCAATAGTAGTTAAGGAAACCACATGGACATTGTGGAATCCAAATGTGTTTACTACAGATGTACAGGTATAACATTCCAAAGACAGCATACTGCTACTCTGGCTTTTGAAGCATAAAATACAATACATATCAATAACTAGAGAGCTCACAAAACCATACTACCCACATCCTGTACATAATCCTCTTAATTTAATGTAAAACCACATACAAATTCCATACAAATTACTATAATTAAGCACACAGCTTTCTACAAATTAAGAATGAGAGGTGAATAATGCCTTGTGGGTATCAAAACTGAATCTGGAACAGCATCTGTATTTTCTAATGTAGCCGTCTCCATTGAAATAGCAATATAGCTCCCAATTTAGGGTCACATCAGTTACAGTCAATAACTATTCTTGTGTTGCTTCCATTTTGCATACTATACACTGAACAGTCTCCTAAAGCCTTATTTAGACTCATTCCAAACTGGCCATATTTTGCTAATTTCCTTTATTGAGTTACATATTTAAAAATACTTTCATTTTCTTTTTAATTGCAGATGTAAGAGGGGACATGTGCTACAATTATCAGTAGTTTGGGGGATAGGTGATTTTGCACACATTCCAATGTCTCAGCAATGTTTTGTCTACTAGTTTAACAGGAAACATTAAGCTATGCAGGAGGGCATAACTTTTAGCCATCATTATATTGGATAAAATGGCCACCTTTTTATCTTTGTTTATATGACCAGTGACTATATATACCATCCGATATATGGCCTCTACCAAGCTATTGAGTACCCAGCTATTTAAAATCCCCTTTTGTTTCCTAAATGACCTTTTTTTCCCACAGCCTAAGGGTATGTCTATACCATGGCACTATTTTGGGATACTTCCAGTATCCTGAAATAGCTATTCTGTGTTGTGACAGGGTGTCTGCCCTGCATTGGTCCTTTAAGGGCAAAAACCCAGCCTTGAGAGAGGGCTCAGAACAAAGCTCCAACTGAAGCACAGTTATTGCTAATTAGGGCCCAACTGGGGGCTATATAAAGAAGGTCTCCTGGAAGGAGAGAGGAGGGGCTTACTCTTGTTTTGGCTGGAGAGCTGGAGGGGCCTGGCTGCCTGGGAAGTAGGAGGTTTTCTGGAGGTAGAGCAGTGCTGAGGAGAGAAGGCAGAGTTGGGGAGCTCTGGCCTGACCTAACCCCCAGGCTGCAAGGCCTGAGGTAAGGCCTGAGAGTACCAGAGCTGCAGCGAGGCAGCCAGTATAGGAAAAGGCAGTAGATCCACATACCCTTGCAAATTATGAGTGGCCATTTCAGACTGCACTTGAGATTAGGGGCTAGATGAAGACTGACGGTAGGTCATTGAGGCAAGGAGGGTACAGGGGAACTGAGTGTTCCCTTGGAAGGGAACTGGGTGTTCCCTGGAGTGCAGAGACTGATAAACACTCCTCTGGAAGGGGGCTGAGAAACACTGGAGAGGGCACTGCTGGAGGGCAGTGTCCTGAAGAAGACACCATGGTCCAAGAGTAATGGGAGTCCACACTGGAGGAAAGTGAGTTCATGGGGAGACACCAGCCAGAGGAAGGTGTCCAGCGAGCAGACAAGCTAATTCCCAATGCTACTGGCAGGAGGTGCTATGGTGGTGAGTCTGCGCCGTGACACACGTCTTTTAAACAACCCCATTTTTCAACAGTTTTTTCAAAATAATGGGATTCCTATTCTGACATCCCTGACAGCCTCATTCCATGAGAATTAAGGATGTTTCAGAATAGCACTCTATTTCAAAATTTGGCACTCATAGACTATTGAAATTAAGCACAGTGATGTCCTACATTCAAAAAAAGCTACGCAATTTGTGTAGCTCAAATTGCATAGCTTTTTTCAAGCTATGGGTGCACTATTGATGCACCCTTGGTGACTGAAAGCTGCATTTTCTTTTTAGTTGCATTTTCATCAGAGTACTGTAATTGCTCTTTATTACCCATTTTTCTAGGTAAGACTCCAAACTTAATACTAGTCATTGTGTCTCTTACCCTATACACATCAATAATAATATAAAGGTAAGTCATGGGCATGGTGGGGTTCAAATATCCATGTTTACTATATATAGTCAATGTAGAAGACATAGTTATATATATGCATTGCTCTGGCTGGCTTTCAAAACAGTAACAGAGTGAATGCCCAAACTATTTTCAGGGATGCTACATAATTCCTCTGTACTATACTTATACCACAAATGCTTACACTGAAATCAATATGTTACTTTCAGAGCAGGGATAGGCAATAATTTTGATGGGGAGGGGAAAGGGCACTGGAAGATTTTGTATTGTGATCAAAGGCTGCACTATTCCGTGTTATAAATGTAGGAATTGCGGGATGGAGGTTGGGTGCAGAAGGGAATTTATTCTGTGAAAGTACGTGATGCCACATATTTTTATTGTATTACAGTGTTTTATTTGAGAAATATGTTGAATACAAACTAAAACAAGGCAAACTAAATATTGTTGTAATGTAAATATTTCTCTGGAGTGTAGATTAAATATATAGGACAACATATAGTTAACATATTTAAATTTGCTGTTACATTTAATGATCCATTTTAGGTGCTAGGGGCACTTTTTCCCTTTATTTACAGAGAATATTTCAGTGAAGAATTTACATTCCTGGTTGATTCAGTGCAAGTCTGGGCTCTGTCTTGTTGGGACTTATATGTCTATTTTAGGTAATAAAGAAATAGCATTCACTTTCCCTGCAATCTGTTTTCTCAGATGTTAGCCATCAGACAGAGGATATTTGCAGGGCCATCGTCCAACAGTTTCAGTCCAAAAATATCATTAGACACATACACTGGTGCTGATTCCTCACAGTGGGGAAAGCATCACAGACACATATGCAACTTGCAAGTGTTTAATTATAATTAAATAATCACCAAACCAAGATACATTCAGCTGCATTATAATAATGTGATTAAAGGCTTGAATGAAGGAATGATAGGGTCTGCCTTACTAATTTTATTTTCTGGTCATTCTTTAAAGGATTAACATTGGTTTTATTTGTTTGTTTCTTTTAAATTTTCTTATTATTCCTCAATTTCAGATCACAAATGCCATTTTCTCTCCTGTTACTGCTGCTCTATGCAAAAATTTAATTTTTTCACATAGTAATTTTGTGATTATAGTGTGTTCCACATATGGTCTTGATTATTATTATTAATAGTATCTATTAATTTTTACCATTTAGTACACTTCTGTTTTATCCATTGATCCAGACAATAAGATTAAATGGAATCTGATTCCCTTCATTGATCTTATTTTCTTACCCCATTTCTAGTTTGTTTCCCTTATAAGTCACAAAATCAGACCCTTTTCACATATAACACACAACTCATCATTTCAGAGTATCATTGGTTGCCCTTAATACAGTCCAGCAATCACTTTAGTATGGTCTCTTTAACAAATAATAGATATTCTCCAGCAAATTATCATTTACATGGTCTGAGAAACGAATGACCCATATATTTTACATCATTGTTATTCACATTAAGGTCAGTGAATTTGCATCTTGAACACCTATATAGGCTAGCAATTTTTACACTCTTGGAAACCATCCACTCACTAATCAATTGTCTTTAATATTAAGACTGAGGTTCCCAAATATTCCTAAGGGGTTTGGATTGAATTTTAATAGGTATTGTTTATTCTGATCACCCAAGTAGTACCTTACCTTTATGTACCTTACTTACCTTACCTTTAAATCATAGGACCTCATCTTGCTCCCACTCAAAACTATTGCAAACTCTTACTCCTTTTGATGAGAACTGAATCAGATCTTTAAGCTTCTCTTGAGCAACTTTGTTCAAAAAATGTATTTCAGTGTTTCTCAAACTGTGCTCCACTGAGTCCCAGGGCTCTGCAAGACATCTCCAGGGGCTCTGTGAGGTTGACAAACTGGAAATATCGATAGGTACAACACATACAATCAGTGCACTTTTGTGGCTCTGCATAAATTTTTACGCATGTAAAGGGCTCCGGAGCCCAAAAAGTTTGAGAACCGCTGATGTATTTTATTATACTTTGATGGAAAAAATGTTTTAGGAGTCCAACTCTGAAGACTTTTCTCCAATAGCATTAGGATTTCAAGATAGGAACCTCTAGTAGAAGTATAGAAGTTGTTCATTTGTATTTATTGCAGAAGTTCCTAATCTAAATTTCTCCCAAGTTCAGTACTGTTTGGATCTAAGAGTTTAGTCTAGCTCAATTTCTGAGTGACTGATCTCACACTTTGAAGCCATTTTCATTTTATATTAGTCTCATATCCTCAAACTCTATATTCACACTTATTTTCTTTTAAAATAAGAGTTTCAATGCACTCATGAGAATAGTCATATACAGACTTAGTAATGATTCTAAGTACCTTCTGAGTATTTTATTGGGAAGGAGCATGATTCAAAATGTATTTTGATTTGAAATTGGGATTTGTGATGTAGAATTAGGCTGGAAATACCTCATGAAGCAGAGTTTCTCTACATGTGATAACAGAGAACAAAATTATCCCTCCCCTGGCACATCTTCAAGAGACAGCACTTAAAAAGTAAATTCTCTCCACAGGCTATTGAAATTAAGCACAGTGATCTCATTCAAAGCATAGTGCAGCTGGTACCATGGGATGAAGACAGTAAAATCCTTTCTAATAGAAAAATGAAGTCAGACCAAGCTTGCATCCTTTCTTTCACAAAATGTAATTATGTAAACTACAAAACTCCATTATAGACAATGTTTATAATTAGCAACTATTTTCCCTTAATTTTAAATGAAGCATGTTAGCTGTTGATGTCATGCCAACATATTTTCTACAGATGCTGCAAACAATGAATAATCAGAAATCCAGTTCTGTTGTTTCTGTTATAATTATTTCAAATTGTTAGAACCCATAATAAAAATCAATGTAATGAAGAAACACCATTACATGTTGATAAACATCTTACTCGTTTAATTTCAGGCAAAACTACTGAATATTAACCAGGGTAGAAAATACCCCTCCTATAACTAGCATGCAGGATGTTAACTGTGTTTTTCTGTATATTCAAATTTGGTTCTTTCTTGTGGCTTTTATAACCTTCTAGTTCTACTCTATGGAAGTCTTCAGTTTTATAAAGACAGCGTCCAAAGAGTATTTATTTTTGTGCTTTGTTTATAAAATGTCAGGCATATTTAGAGTTGGAGGGAATAGTGCTTCAATATTTTGAATAGGGATGACTTCATGTACAGGCAGTCCCCGGGTTACATGGATCCGACTTACATCAGATCCCTACTTACAAACGGGGTGAGGCAACCCAGCACTAGCTGCTTCCCCCCAGCAGACTAGGGAAATGCGGAGCAGCTTTTCTCAACAGACACCTCAGCTTGAGAATAAAGGACTGAGGGAACTGAGGTGTGGAAGAATAAAACTGAGCTCTGGAGAAATGTTTGGCTAGAGTTTCCCCTACAATATGTACCAGTTCTGACTTACATACAAATTCAACTTAAGAACAAACCTACAGTCCCTATCTTGTACGTAACCCGGGGACTGCCTGTATTCATCAGAATAAAATCAAACTACCATTATTATTTACATTAAACGGGTTTATATAGCATTCTTTGCAAATTTGGGCTCTGATTTTGCATTTTAATCAACTAGAACAGACCATAAATGCAACTTATCCTAGGTCTCCACTACTGTGACTCAGTATGGGTATGTCTACACAGCAAAGCTATTTTGAAATAACAGCCCTTATTTCAAAATAACTTTCCTAGCATCTACACTGCCAAACTGCTATTTCGAAATAAATTCGACATAGCAGAGTGCTTATTTTGAATTTGGTAAACCTCAATCTAAGAGGAATAATGCCAAATTCGAAATAGCTATTTCGAAATAAGTGCTGTGTAGACGCTTATATCGAAATAGGGGGCCTCCAGCCTTCCCAGGGTTCCCTGGTGGCCACTCCAGCTTCAACCCTGCCCCCTCCCTGGAGCCCTTAAAGGGGTTGACTCTGGCCACAGTGCCTATTCCAGCTCTAAGCTGGCCAGACCAGAGCCAGCAGTCACTGCCCCTGACCCAGTGTCCCCAAAACATGAGCCAGCAAGCCCCTGGCAGCCAGCCCTCCACCGCTCCACAGGAGCAGTCTGCCAGCTCCCAGGAGCCTACCAGAGCTTGGAAAAGGTGGGTGCCTACCTGGTCCATGGTGGAGTTCATAGATTTATTTGGGCTTGGGGGAGATGCCCCAACGTCAGTGATCTCCACACTAGATGGAGGAACGCAGCCATCTATGGCAGGATAGCTGCCACCAAAGGCCACATGCAAACCCAGGAGGAGGTTTGCATGACAATCAAGTTTGTCCGGTGAAACCCTCAACCCTAACCCCTGAATTTCCCCTTTCCCTTCTTCCCCTTGCTTCCCCCTTCCACCTCCCTCCTCCCAGGTTTCCTCCTCTGCTCTCTCCTCCCCTCTCCCGCCTCCTTTCCCCAGTCTCACCAGAGTTTCATCACCCCCCGCCTCATTTTGTTAAATAAAGAGAGTTTGTGTGCATGAAAATACATGTATTTTATTTGACATCTGGAAGGGGGGTTAGGAAGGGGTAAGTGGAAGGACGTGAGGAAGAAATGAGGCACAAGCCCCCAGTGGGGCAAACTAGGAAGGCTCTTAGTGCTCCTCAGGGTGGAAGCTCTTCTGCAGGGCCTCCTGGATAC